>NC_138291.1:138952500-139357500 GCF_965601325.2 Salmo salar | reverse complement strand
CTCTGTTTTACATGAAAGAGAGTATATTATATAGTCCCTTGACTAGAACCAATTGATTCAGGCAATTTTCTTCTTGTATTGTTGCGACTGTATCATCATTCCTGCAGTACTTATCACCTCAGGCTAATGTCAACCACCTAGTATAGTGGGGCTGGCTTGGAGATAAGGTAAATGCCTGGGGGGGAGGGGAGGGGGGGGGGGGGGGGGGGGGGGGGGGTGAAGGAGGGTTGACAGATCTCATCCCTGATTACTTATCTTGTCTTCTCGTCTCTTTCTCTCTCTCTCTCTCTGTACCTCCTGTTATTGCCCAGTTGCTCTACTTTCAGCCTCAAATGTACATTTGAAACGGCAGAGGAAAAACAGGCTCCTTGATTAAAGATCCACCAGAAACTATGAATAATATTATGGGCTATGGTAAATACGTGCATACGTGTCAATGGTGGCAGTTGAGAGAGGATGACAGCCACTAATACTTAATTAACATGAAACTCCTGGAACTCATCCTCGGCGGATTTAAGACAGATATTAAGTAAAAAAAGGCCGTGACAGCAGTCATGTCCCTCAATTCATTAAACACATCTAGAAGTGTGAACCGAGCGCTTAAAAGTGCAATAGGCCTCAGTTGTTTGCTTATACAGAACCATGGTGAAGTGTTGATCCGTGATCCCTCTATAAGTCAATAGGCATCTGTCCTCTAGGGGCGAGACCAGGAAGTGTAATTATTATTTATCACGCTAATCCAAACGGGCTCGGCGGGGCAGCCAATCAGATCCTGTTTTCACAGGGTCCACGGGAGCCAACAGAGGAACACAACTAGTTCTGGCATTCATTAATCAAGCCAGTCACGTCTGGCCGGCTACAAAAGCGACTTTTAAGCAGAAGCCTTTAGTGCCGACTCAGATCAAGTCATCAATCATCTCCTAATGCAGTCTTGTAGAATCGGGAACATTGTCTAATGGGAGGATCTAACCGTAGCCATTACCTGAAAAGGTTGTATTATTTCGCTATCTGCGAACGTAAAGCATGATGGATTGGCACCACAAACCGTCATTTGCTGGACTCTTAAGAGCATGGCATCCCAGAATGCATCTCATCTTCTATGACACAGAGATGTGGTCTAAGAAGGAACATTGTCACAGAGATCTTAAATTCCATTGATGAATGGGTAACTTCTGGGTTTCTGTACGATTGTATCTCATAATGACTTTCTCAGGGCAGAACGGGAGGTCAGATGAGATGAGAAACAAAGCTAAACCAATAGGGGGGGGGCAAAGGAATAGTTTGTGAAAGCAAATAATAGGCCTAGTCTTGGCACGGGGTAACTTGTGGATCGTTGGCGCCAGGGTTTTAAGGGCCTGAAGGGTTGGCCAGAGACGGAAAGCAAAGCACCATAATAGGAGAAGGACTGATTCTTCAGCATTTAGCTAATACGGCCTGTGACCATGACAGCTTTATCGCTTATGACTGCTGTATTTGAATCAATACAAATTGCATTGTTCATAAAAATGTAATACTAATGCAGTAGTAAAAGTGTCTGATTGCACAAAAAAATTTAATATGAGTACAGTATTCTATAGGCCTGGCTAGTTGTGAAAGCTGTAGCCTAAGGTAGGCCTGCAGTAATAGGCACATCCTGTAGTTATCTTTAGGAGCCGTGACAGCCAGGTGGCAGTGTTGCCTATAAGGAGCAGGACAACCAGTTGTGTAACGGACACAAAAGCCACATCAACAACATCATCAGAAGAGGTACATAATAGCCTACATAATCATCAGTATATCTACTCTTCTTATAAGAGATGTCTTTCATCTATTGACATTCATCCCTCCATCCCCCACTGCAGCGTGCGCGTGTGTTTCTTTGAAGAGGAAAATTATGAGAAGGAGAGCGCAAAAACGTGGATTCAGAGGAGCTACTGTGCGTCATGACACCCACGCCCTTGTGCTGTGCTATCTCTATGGACAACAACATGCACTTCATAGGCAGAATGAGCCTGAGCCTGCGGAGTGCTGATGTCACTAGTTGCCGGGGCTTCTTCTCAATGGAGCGAAATAGATGAGTCACTGTCCATCCACCACAAACTGTCACAACAACTCACAAGCCCCTTCATTTTGACGCAACGAATTAGACGAGAAAATGGTTCAAGCGGGGTACACATATTGCTGTGTGGAAATAAACATTTCAAAAACATTGCAAAGAACGATACTTTTCCAATATGTAAGCTATTTGAATGAACGTCAAACGTTAATGGAGTATGTATTGTATTGTAATCTACCACACAAGTGTTGTCAGCTAGTTTAAATGACTGTTGAGCTTCAGTCTGTTTTGTTTACCTCGACATGCCCTGCACGTGGGGAGGGAGGGATTACTGCGCGCTGTACGTCACGGTCTACGCGCTAAGGCAACAACAATAAACGACAAATCGACATACTGCAGGCAGTTTATAATACACCGTTTTCTCCTCACTGTGCGTTTTTGTCCGTTTTAAGAATCTCTCTCCACCCTTCAGCCCCTAACCATGTCAGGCTCGTCGACTCCAGAGGACGCTTTGTACGGTAAGGGTTTTGGGGGGCGATGGATCTGGACGATTTGTCGTTATTGGGTCAATGCAAAGTCGGGTCAATTCTGATTTATCTGTGGTGTAGTAACTATGAAATGTTTATTAAAAGCCTTGTAACTGCCCTATAACGACTCTTTCTCTGTGTATACCCTAGGGATAAACTATGTTCAACTGTTTTTCTAGGCTAACATTTAAATAAATAATTCCAAGAGGGGTCCATCAGGAAAATAACATTATTGATGTTGAAATTATTATGTTCATCCTCATTGGGCCTACAATGCTTATTTTTAGTAACAATCAATTAATGATGCATGAACAGTGACCTCTTTCACCAGAATAAGTTTGTTTATCACATTTTAATTAATTAATGGACAACGTTTATTTATAATCATTATCCACGACATAATGCATGGTTAACGTGGACTTGTGACAAAATGATGTGAGAAAATGGGCATGTTAGGGAGAGAAATGTAAGTATGCCATTTTGAAGTTATCATTGTTGTTGCCACTGGCATGGTCATCGTGTAAACAGATTTCATGACTCACCTGTTGGTATATCACTAAGCCAATTAAGCCCAGGAGATTTACCTGAAGCTTATAGCTCACTGTACAGTTTGCTTATAGCCTCTACAGTGCATGGGGGATGTTGTATAGCCCTCATAATATCACAGCTAGGACATACACAAAGCTTTGGCACAACAACACATCTGTGCTTTGTTTTTCAAGAACTAGGCCTATATTAACACACATAACATACACCTGATATGCACTACAGTACTTATATGGAAGGATACTGGACTATTGACAGACATTGGGTGCTGCTGCAGTGCAGCCTGGTCAAGGCCACAGAGAGAGCGAGAGGGAGAGAGAGAGAGAGAGCACAAGCAGGCTGGCAGCCAGTGGTTATGTCATAACTCTCTCTCTCATTCTGGGAGGAAAACTAGGGCAATGGCACAATTTGCCCTCTGCCCTTCCTTCCCCATCTCCACCCCCCTCTCCACTGTTGCTGTTTTATATGATCTCTCACTTCCCTAAAGCAAATAATAAAGGGGAAGAGACAAAAAGAGGGGATGGGAGGATGTGTTGATGAGGAGAGCAGGTGATGATGTTTGCATGCCTTGCATTCCGTAGAGAGAAAGAGATAGAATGAGAGATGAGGAAATAGACGAGAATGAGACAGGAGAGTAAAGGGTGGCTAATCTCATACAGAAATAAGATCTTACATAAGCATTCTGTCAGGCTGTGTCAGTGGTTGTCCTTGTTTGTTTTTGTGTTAGTGTGTGTTGTGTGTGGTTGTCCCTGTTTGTTTTTGTGTTAGTGTGTGTGTTGTGTGTGTGGTTGTCCCTGTTTGTTGTGTGTGTTACACTCAAGCTAAACTAAGGACCAGGGGAAACACAACCTTCCTTGTTACAAATGCCCTTATGTCAGCAAGTCATTGGGTCTTGTCTAAAACTATGTCAGGAATGGGATGTCCTGTCTGCTTAAAAATGCACTCTTGAACTTTTGTATAATTTCAGCCATTCGTTTTGAAAGTGATGCTCACAAGCCAAAAGTGGTTCCCGTTTTTTGTGTACTACGTCATCAAATTGCGTATGATATGTTACGTCCTACATATTTTTTATTTTTTTGCAATTCGTATGGTGAATCCAATTTGTACTATATGTTACCAATTTGTTGTGCTTAAGATCCTGGATTGCAACTTTAAAGGAGACAGAATGCCTATGTCATGTCCAACAACAACAGCAACAACAACACAGACCTAAGGGTTTTACTAAAAAGCAGGATCAATGAGTTAGCCAGCAATGTTTGATAAACCATGAGAAATAACTGTTCATTTTCTGTTTCACTAACAAAGCTAAATGTATATATGTGTTGTTGTCAATTAGACCATGCCCATTTCAAGCTTATCTTTCCCAAAAAATAATTCTGAATATTTAGGCAAGTTAGCTGGCTAACTCGTCGATCCTGCTTTGTAGTAGCCCCTCTGCATTACGTGTCCTAACATTAGGCCATCTACTGTAATGATTGAGCAACAACAGACAATTACAATCTCTTTAGTCTGTCTGTCTATTTTTTGTCTGTTCATGCTGTGTCATTCCACCTGCATGGCTTCTGGCTGATAGGCAGTGTTGGTTTAGCCTTCCTCCTGGTTTAGCCTTCCAGAATTAGGCTTTAGCAAAGTTATTCTGGGAGATTCAATATGATTGAATACGATTAACTGAAATGTAAACTATGGAATGATCCAGAATTAGCTCTTCTCTCAGTTGCAACATTACTGAGAGGTTGCAAAATGAACAGTAAACATTACACTCACAAATGTTTCAGGGGAATAGAGACATTTCAAATGTCATTATGGCTATGTACAGTGTTAACAATGTACTTTAACAATGTAATAGTTAAAGTACAAAAGGGAAAATAAATAAACATAAATATGCATTTACAATGGTATTTGTTCTTCACTGGTTGTCCTTTTCTTGTGGCAACCGGTCACAAATCTTGCTGCTGTGATGGCACACTGGTATTTCACCCAATAGATATGGGAGTTTATCACAATTTGGTTTGTTTTCAAATTCTTTGTGTATCTGTGTAATCTGACGGAAATATGTGTCTCTAATATGCTCATACATTTGGCAGGAGGTTAGGAAGTGCAGCTCAGTTTCCACCTCATTTTGTTGGCAGTGTGCACATAGCCTGTCTTCTCTTGAGAGCCAGGTCTGCCTACGGCAGCCTTTCTCAATAGCAAGGCTATGCTCAATGAGTCTGTACATAGTCAAAGCTTTCCTTACGTTTGGGTCAGTCACAGTGGTCAGGTATTCTGCGATAGTGTACTCTCTGTTTAGGGCTAAATAGCATTCTAGTTTGCTCAGTTTCTTTGTTAATTCTTTCCAATGTGTCAAGTAATTTTCTTTTTGTTTTCTCATGATTTGGTTGGGTCTAATTGTGTTGCTGTCCTGGGGCTCTGTGGGGTCTGTATGTATTTGTGAACAGAGCCCCAGGACCTGCTTGCTTAGGGGACTCTTCTCCAGGTTCATCTCTCTGTAGATGATTGCTTTGTTAAGGAAGGTTTGGGAATCGCTTCCTTTTAGGTGGTTGTAGAATTTAACGTCTCTTTTCTGGGTTTTGATAATTATCGGATATGGGCCTAATTCTGCTCTGCATGCATTATTTGCATTATGTTTTTGCAGAATTTTTGTCTTACTGAGATTTACAATCAGGGCCCAGGGCTGACAGAATCTGTGCAGAAGATCTAGATGCTGCTGTAGGCCCTTCTTGGTTGGGGACAGAAGCACCAGATCATCAGCCAACTGTAGACTTTTGACTTCAGATTCTAGTAGGATGAGGCCGGGTGCTGCAGACTGTTCTAGTGCCCTCACCAATTCGTTGATATATATGTTCAAGAGGGTGGGGCTCAAGATGCATCCCTGTCTCACCCCACAGCCCTGTGGAAAGAAATGTGTGTGTTTTTTGCCAATTTCAACTGCTCACTTGTTGTTTGTGTACATGGATTTTATAATGTCATATGTTTTCCCCCCAACACCACTTTCCATCGATTTGTATAGCAGACCATAATGCCAAACTAAGTCAAAATCTTTTCTGAAATCAACAAAGCATGAGACGACTTTGCCTTTGTTTATTTTGTTTGTCAATTAGAGTGTGTAGGGTGAATACATGATCTGTTGTACGGTCATTTGGTAAAAAGACAATTTGACATTTGCTCAGTATATTGTTTTCACTGAGGAAATGTATGAGTCTGCTGTTAGTGATAACGTAGAGGATTCTCCCAAGGTTGCTGTTGATGCATATCCCACGGCAGTTATTGGGGTCAAATTTGTCTCCACTTTTGTGGATCGGGGTGTGATCAGACCTTGATTCCAAATATTGGGGAAGATGCCAGAGCTGAGGATGATGTTAAATAGTTTAAGTATAGCCAATTTGTGGTCTAAATATTTTATCATTTAATTTAGGATACCATTAACACCACAGGCCT
Organism: Salmo salar; assembly: GCF_965601325.2. Lineage (NCBI taxonomy): Eukaryota > Metazoa > Chordata > Actinopteri > Salmoniformes > Salmonidae > Salmo > Salmo salar. The sequence continues at coordinate 139,350,954 of NC_138291.1, read as the reverse complement.
TTTGGGTTTGAGAGTTTGTATTTTGACCTGTAGCTCATTCAATGTAATTGGAGAATCCAGTGGATTCTGGTAGTCTTTAATAGCTGATTCTAAGATTTGCAATTGACCATGTATATGTTTTTGCTGTTTGTTCTTTGTTATAGAGCCAAAAAGATTGGAGAAGTGGTTATTCCATACATCTCTGTTTTGGATAGATAACGCTTTGTGTTGTTGTTTGTTTAGTGTGTTCCAATTTTCCCAGAAATGGTTTGTTTAGATTCTATGGATTCTTCAATTACATTGAGCTGATTTCTGACGTGCTGTTCCTTCTTGTCTCTCTCTCTTGCCCCCCACACCCACTTACACACACACACACACACACACACACACACACACACACACACACACACACACACACACACACACACACACACACACACACACACACACACACACACACACACACACACACACACACACACACACAGGCTCGTGGGTGGAGCTGGAGGAGCTAATATCAGCAGTGAGCAGCAGGGATAGTCTGACAGGACAACAACAGGACACAGCCTCCTGGGCCCTGCAGGGGGAGCTAGAGAGGATCCTGCTGGAGGCACAGCTTGAGTGTGAGAGGAGTAAAGACAGGTCAGTACCCTACACCAACAAAATCTCTCTCCCCCTCTGTGTGTGTGTGTGTGTGTGTCTGTGTGTGTGTGCGCACGTGTGTGTGTGTGTGTGTGCATACATAGATGTCTGTTGTTACTGAGAAGTCCTGTTGACCTGCTCTCTTTGTTCAGTCCTCCCCTGGTGGTGACTCCTCCGCAGACCACTGCTTCCCCTCCCCACAGTGAAGGCAGCAGCAGTACAGACTGTGTTACCATACAGGTACGAAACACACACATGCACGCACATAACACTCAAATTACATATTTTATTGTAGCAGTAGCAATCCTTTGCTATTCGATGGCTCTAACACCACACAAGTCAGTGTTATCAAATAAAATAATTACACCAATTATTCGTCACATGCTTTGTAAACAATAGGTGTAGACTAACAGTGAAATTATTACTTTTGGGCCCTTCCCAACAGAGAAAGAAGCTGTTCAGGGTCCTGTTGGTTCCAGACTTGGTGCATTGGTACCACTTGCTGTGCAGTAGCAGAGAGAACAGTCTATGACTTGGGTGGCTGGAGTCTTTGACAATTTTAAGGGCCTTCTTCTGACACCACCTGGTATAGAGGTCCTGGATGGCAGGGAGCTCGGCCCCATTGATGTACTGGGCTGTACGCACTACCCTCTGTAGCGCATTGCGTCGGATGCCAAGCAGTTGCAGTGATGCAGCCAGTCAAGATGCTCTTAATGGTGCAGCTATATAACTTTTTTACTATCTGAGGGCCCAAGCCAAATCTTTTCACCCTGTTGGTGTGTGTGGACCATGATAGATCCTTATTGATGTGGACACAGAGAACTTGAAGCTCTCAATCCGCCCCACTACAGCCACGTTGATGTGAATGGCGGCGTGCTCAGCCCTCCATTTCCTGTAGGTCCTTTGTCTTGCTGACGTTGAGGGAGAGGTTGTTGTGGTTCTTTGCAACTCACTGCCTCTCTGACCTCCCTATAGGCCTACCACCATTGTGTCGTCGGCAAACTTAATGATGGTGTTGGAGTCGTGCGTGGCCATGCAGTTGTGGGTGAACAGGGAGTACAGGAGGGGACTAAGCACGCAACCCTTAGGGGCCCCATATTGAGGGTCAGCGTGGCGGATGTGTTGTTGCCTTCCCTCACCACCTGTTGGCGGCCCATCAGGAAGTCCAGGATCCAGTTGCAGAGGGAGGTCTTCAGGCCCAGGGTCCTTAGCTTAGTGATGAGCTTGTTGAACGCTGAGCTGTAGTCAATGAACAGCATTCTCACATAGGTGTTCCTTTTGTCTAGGTGGGAAAGGGCTGTGTGGACTACAATAAAGATGGAGTCATCTGTGGATCTGTTGGGGAGGTATGCGAATTGGAGTTGGTCCAGGGTGTCTGGGATGATGTTGTTGATGTGAGCCATGACCAGCCTTTCAAAGCATTTCATCGCTAAAGATGTGAGTGCTACGGGGCGGTAGTCATTTAGACAGGTTACCTTGTTGTTCTTGGGCACACAGACTATGGTGGTCTTCTTGAAACATGTAGGTATTAAAGACTTTGTCAGGGAGAGGTTGAAAATATCAGTGAAGACACTTGCCAGCTGGTCAGCGCATGCTCTGACTATGCGTCCTGGTAATCCGTCTGGTCCTGCAGCCCTGTGAATGTTAACCTGTTTGCAGGTCTTACGCACATTGGCTACGGACAGCATGATCACACAGTCTTCCAGAACAGCTGGTGCTCTCATGCATGGTTCAGTGTTGCTGGCCTCGAAGCGAGCATAGAAGGCATTTAGCTCGTCTGGAAGGCTTGCGTCACTGGGCAGCTTGTGACTGGGTTTCCGTGATAGTTTGTTATCCGTGATAGTTAGCAAGCCCCGCCACATCCGATGAGCGTCAGAGCCGGTGTGGTAGGATTTGATCTTAGTCCTGTATTGACGTGAATGCCTGTTTGATGTTTCGTCGGAGGGCGTAGTGGGATTTCTTATAAGCGTCCGGATTAGTGTCCCACTGTCACGTTCGTTAGATGAAGGATCGGACCAAGGCGCAGCGTGAGTAGCGTTCCACATAATTTATTATAAAGTGAAACGTAATGCAATTACAAAACAAATAAAGAATAGACGAACCGTGACTACAATGCAACTATACATAAACAATATCCCATAATCCCCCAGTGAAAAACAAGCTACTTAAGTATGATCCCCAATTAGAGACAACGATTACCAGCTGCCTCTAATTGGGAATCACACCAATCACCTAAACATAGAAAAACTAAACTAGAACCCCACATAGAAAATAACCCCCTGTCACGCCCTGACCTACTCTGCCATAGAAAAAAAAAGCTTTCTATGGTCAGGACGTGACACCCACTTCTTGAGAACAGCTGCTCTAGCCTTTAGCTCAGTGCGGATGTTGCCTGTAATCCATGGCTTCTGGTTGGGATATGTACATACAGTCACTGTGGGGACGACATCATCGATTGACTTATTAATGATGCTGGTGACTGATGTGGTATACTCATCAATGCCATTGGATGAATCCCGGAACATATCCTAGCCTGTGCTAGCGAAACAGTCCTGTAGCTTAGCATCAGCTTCATCTGACCACTTCCGTATTGAGGATAGTCTTGAACGGAGCTCGTCCAGTTTGTTCCCCAGTGATTGTACGTTCTCCAATAGGAGGGTAGATGCGGTTTATGTACTCACCGACGTAGTTTCGTCAGGGTGCTCCCATGTCGGCCTCTCTTACGCCACCTTTTTCAAGTTTCGGGGATTAGGACCTGGTCTGTTGTATGCAGTATGTCCTGTGCCTCTGCCTCATTGAAGTGGAAATCTTCATCCAAATCGATGTTAGTGATAGCTGTTCTGATGTCTAGAAGCTATTTTCGGTCATAGGAAATGATGGCGGAAGCATTATGTACAAAAAAGTTAATATTAGCACACAAAAAAACCTGAAAATAGCAGAATTTGTCAGGAGCCCGGTAAAACGGCTGCTATACATTGCAGCGCCATTCTTAATCAAAACATGATGGCAAATGTAATTGATAATTGACATTTAACTTTCACTGTCTTCTCTTTACCTCTCTCTTCCTCTCCATCTCAGTCCGAAGAAGAAGGTGAGAGGAGGCTCATTTCCGAGTGGGTGTGGGACTGGTCCAGTCGGCCCGAGAACCTTCCACCAAAGTAAGAACCTACGCATAGAATTGGAACGACTCCGAATTGATTCTCATTCTAATTCGTTCTAATTCCATTTACCTTACATTGACCATGTCTCAGTGAATCATTTCACCCCTAGTTTCATTTTTAGGCCGTCATTGTAAATAAGAATTTGTTCTTAACTGACTTGCCTAGTTAAATAAAGGTTAAATAAAATAAACATTAATTTACACACGTCATTGGCTGCCTATAACAAGCACTGACTTGTGAGGAGCCTGTGGATGCGCTATAGGGAATGTAGTCATTATTTTTTATACATAATGAATGAAATCTTGTACAGTAACATTGAAACATGACAGATATCTCTGTTACACCTAAACATGACAGATGATAGTCTTCCACATAGTTTCATTTCCTTTTTACACTAATGTACATGAATGTATGTTTCTTCTCGTGTTATGGAGCTACTGAACAGCTCACAGGCTTTTCTTGAAATATTCTGAGAAAATATGAGAACTAGAATTTCTCCTGAGAAATCTCCTTTTATCTTGAGGAACAAAGCATGTTTTCTTCACTCCTTCTCTTTCTCTCTGTTCCCCTTTCTCCATCTCTTTCTTTCTTCATCTTCTTTGTCTCTCTTTCTCCCTCCCCCTCTATCTCCCTCCCTCGCTTTTTTCCCCTCCCTCTCCCTCTCTCTCGATTCTGCTTTATGCCTCTCTTGCACTCAGGGAGTTTGTGTTCCAGCATCCGAAGCAGCAGTCGGGCTCCCTGAGTGTAAGGAAGAGTGAGGTGATGAAAAGAGGCCTGTTCTCCTCTGACGTCCTCATGATCCTCATCCCCTCACTGCTTGCCTCGCACCTGCTCACACTGGGAGTAGGGTAAGAGACACACACACACTCACACACACACAATCGAAAGCATATACATGCACTATAATAGATAAATATAGGACATATAAGCTACCGACACTAAGAGATAATGAGATGCAGGTTGTCTTAATAATGATAATGTAGTAACCTACTATATGACCACCAGCACCTGATGCTTTTTATTATAAATCCCTTTCCTAATGGCAGCAATCTGTTTTTATACAACAAGGTGGTAAATGTGCATCCTTCATTATTAGCAGTATATTTCTCTCTCCCTTCGCAGGATCTACATAGGGAAGCGATTGGCTGCCTCCACAACTAGCACTCTGTGACGTGCTTCCGGGCAACGCTCCCATTCGCTGACGGCAGACCAATAGGATCTCAGCCCTCACCACAGTACACTTGTTGCCCTTTCTCCCTGTCATGCGGCAACTTTCTTTACCACTGTCTCTCTGTATGTCTGTCTGTCTGTCCGCCATCCACCAGAACTTTGTGTGTCTCTCCGTCAGTCACCCAGCATCTCTGAATCTGTGATTGTCCCAGGGCCAGAGCGTGTCTGTTTGTGTGTTTGTCTCCCTCTCTCTCTCTCTGTGTGTGTGTCAGGGCAGGACAGTTGATACTCTACGGACATTGTGTCAATGACTTAGACTGAGCTCACTTTTACTCTCCCAGCAGAGTAACACTGATCTCAATTAACTAACAGAGAGAAACAAGTGATAAGATCGAGAGAGAAAGGAGAGAGGAAGAAAGAGAATAACACCCAGATAAATCCCCATTGAAGGTGTTAGCAGGGTGTTGAAGAAATAGGGTATATACCCCAATGTTTGCCCAAATAAAAACCAGAATCTAATCCTGGTGAAAGAAAGAGGTCACCAACAGAGCCATATACAGGCAGTATATGCCTATATGACTATGGTCACCAATATTATGTGTCAGACATGCCAGAACTGTGATGAGCCCAGGTGATTTGTATTAGGTTGAGGAATGGTTTGTTTAATGTTCTTTGTGGTTTATGACCACAAAAGTGGCTCTAGTTTTGCACTTTGTCCTATATAACCATCCGACTGTTTGAACTCTGAACTATTTGAATGACTATAACCCCATTAAACTTCATTTGTCACACGTGTCCGTGATCCAATTGTCTATCTTACTCCATCTTTCCTTTTCTATCCACTTTTATTGTGTTTAGACATTCGTTGTATTTTAGATTTTATTATTTATTTTATAAATGGTATAAGTGTGTTTTAGATCTTATTATTTATTTTATAAATGGTATAAGTGCTAGAGAGCTATGACATAATAAGAGATATATCAAAACTAAGACATTTGTATAAGTTAGCCCCGAACCTCATTCAACTATTTGTCTGGGTTGTTTGTGTGATGCCATTGTTTAACTGAAATAGATTCTCATTTAGCCATACAAGAGTGGAAAGAAGGACTAACAGGCTGTTTCAGTAATGTGAGTCATTTATCTGTACCGTAAACTACAACATCTGCTGGCCATATAAGAGCTTTTACATGGGAGATGAATCATTGCATATCAAAGTGTTTACCTAATAAGTTCACCTTGCTAACACTATTACTTGTGTGTGTTGAGATAGAGCCAGCCACAGTTAGCTACCATCTCATGGCACACGCACGCATCGGGCTGAAGGTTTTACAGGAATGTAGTGACATCATCAACACCAGTCTGTTTTTTTTCAACCCCCTGACATCACTTCAGACCTTAACCCTTTTATTTTTTACAAGCGTGCGCTGACATGTAATCAGTCCTTTTACACTAGCAGCTTTGACAACAAAAAAGAAATCCGCACACTGCTCTTGCTAGTATCACTGCTCTTTATTAAGCTTTACGTATCGGCCTCAAGGCCTTCGTCAGCTTTCCCATGAAACAAACACCAACCATGTGCAACGCATGTCCCCTATCCCTGTTGAACATCATATATAAAGTAACAGGGCTGGGTTCGGCAAGGGGAGCGGAGTGCTATTTTACTGCACTGGGTAAATTGCCCCCATTTGTTAGAAGCCCTGGCCCAAGTAAATGGCTTTTTCATCCACACTGCTAACCCAAACACACCGAGCTGACTGCGCAACCCTATATGGGTCGCTCCACCAAGTTGGTGCCTTTCGAGAAGTGTAACTTGGTTAAAAAAAAACAACGGTGATTTTACATAATTTTTTTATTCTGTCATAAAGAGCACATGTTCAAGTGGTTAACCTCTGTAAGTCTAAGCTAACATAACGGAATTGTTTTAAGATTGTCGTACTATGGATCATTTAGCCATTTGATTTTAAGAAACAACGTTTTGAAGTGTCTGTCTTATATCTAGGAGATTTAAGAAAGCTCAGGAAATATTTGTAGTTTTTTTCTCTCACATATTGAAACCCTTTTCCTGGGAAGGCACAAAACCACCTTCATACTTCCATACATTTATTAAAACTGGTTACCTTCAGACAAATCCCGTGACACTGGTGGACGTCGTAGAGCAAAACGGAGAACACCATCGTTTACGTGACGCTACAGAGGTTTTCGTGAGAAGACGGATTTTCGGCATGTCTCGTGGTCTGACAAACACCACTCTAGCTCTGCCACCTTTTACCGCAGATGCGGAAGTGCAACATAGGCGGGTGCGGTGGATTGAGACGCATCCAACAGATATCTCTAGCTTAAACTGACAGATTTGGATGGGGATTTTTTATTATGTTACCTAGATTGACACACCGATGAGTCAATAGACAACAAAATAACTAGGGCTTTACAATGATGGTGAAAACGTGGAGAAAGGATAGGGTTATGTGTGTTCAAATCTTCCTCGAAGTCACAGAGGGTGCACGGAGGGACATGACAAAATTCTGAATTTTTCTTTATTCATGTAAAAAAATCTGATTTATTGAATTCTCAACGTGGTCTATATTAAAGGGCATAATTTAATAAAATAGGCTTTTAAAATTCAATATTGGTGCACAATATCTACCTAAACTCAGCAAAAAAAGTAACGCCCTCTCACTGTCAACTGCGTTTATTTTCAGCAATCTTAACGTGTAAATATTTGAATGAACATTCAACAACTGAGACATAAACTGAACAAGTTCCACAGACTTGTGACTAACAGAAATGGAGTAATGTGCCCCTGAAGAAAGGGGGGGGGGGGGGGGGGGTGGCCACCAGCTGCATTAAGTACTGCAGTGCATCTCTTCTCATGAACTGCACCAGATTTGCCAGTTCTTGCTGTGAGATGTTACCCCTCTCTTCCACCAAGGCATTTGCAAGTTCCCGGAATGGCCCTAGCCCTCACCCTCCGATCCAACAGGTCCCAGACGTGCTCAATGGGATTGAGATCCAGGCTCTTCGCTGGCCATGGCAGAACACTGACATTCCTGTCTTGCAGGAAATCACGCACAAAACAAGCAGTATGACTGGTGGCATTGTCATGCTGGAGGGTCATGTCAGGATGAGCCTGCAGGAAGGGTGCCATATGAGGGAGGAGGATGTCTTCCCTGTAACGCACAGCGTTGAGATTACCTGCATTGACAACAAGCTCAGTCCGATGATGCTGTGACACACCACCCCAGACCATGACGGACCCTCCACCTCCAAATCTATCCCGCTCCAGAGTACAGGCCTCGGTGTAACGCTCATTCCTTTGAAGTTAAACGTGAATCCGATCATCACCCCTGGTGAGACAAAACCGCGACTTGTCAGTGAAGAGCACTTTTTGCCAGTCCTGTCTGGTCCAGCAACGGTGGGTTTGTGCCCATAGGCGATGTTGTTGCCAGTGTTGTCTGGTGAGGACCTGCCATACAACAGGCCTACAAGCCCTCAGTCCAGCCTGTCTCAGCCTATTGCAGACAGTCTGAGCACTGATGGAGGGATTGTGCGTTCCTGGTGTAACTCGGGCAGTTGTTGTTGCCATCCTGTATCTGTCCCGCAGGTGTGATGTTCGGATGTACCGATCCTGCGCAGGCGTTGTTACACGTGGTCTGCCACTGCGAGGACGATCAGCTGTCCGTACTGTCTCCCTGTAGCACTGTCTTAGGGGTCTCACATTACGGACGTTGCAATTTTTTGCCTTGGCCACATCTGCAGTCATCATGCCTCCTTGCAGCATGCTTAAGGCACGTTCACGAAGATGAGCAGGGACCCTGGGCATCTGTCTTTCAGTGTTTTTCAGAGTCAGTAGAAAGGCCTCTTTAGTGTCCTAAGTTTTCATAACTGTGACCTTAATTGCCTACCGTCTGTAAGTTGGGAAACACTGGGAAACAGTGTTTAAACCTTTTACAATGAAGATCTGTGAAGTTATTTAGATTTTTACGAATGACCTTTGAAAGACAGGATCCAGAAAAAGGGGCGTTTCTTTTTTTGCTGAGTTTAAAATATCAGGGATGCAAAGTCACTCTTTTTGTGGAACGACCCACACACTGTACACATACTGTTGTTGGAAGAGCACAAAAACACCTGGTTTCCATTCTCAAGCACACACACATACACGCACACACACACACACGCACACGCACACGCACACATACACATATGGCATATCTTATGTTCTGTACTGCACCGTTTTTACAGAACCTGCATTAAAGAACAAGCGCTGTATGGAGAAAATTAACCTTTCTCAGCAATTCTGTATATTGTTTACAATCCCACTATGTTGATTGTAATTGGCCAATCTGGGTTAGGTCATGTTCTAATTACGGTTTTAGAGGACTGGTGGTTTTGAGGGGTAGATCTAAGCAGATTCTTCTACAGTGATCCACCCTGTCCCCCTCTCACCCTAAACCAGTTCACACAGCAGGTACCTGGCTCTCACAGGTTGTGCAGAGAGACCCAATCTACCATTACCCCTTACCCACCCCACCCCCCTCCCTAACCCCCACCCACCCCCATCCCACTACAAATACACAGCCCATTTCAGTAAAGACTGTAGCCTTCTCCGTAGCAGGGGGCAGTGTGTGGCCCTCCTAAGAGAGTTTGTTCCTAGTTTGCATACATTTCAAATCAAACAATCTAGTCTTAAAAATAAAGTATGAAACCTCTACTTCACACCTAATGCCTCTAGACATAATCAGAGCCTAATAACAAACATTGGTGTATGGTGAGTGTGAAGGAATCTGTCATATTTCAGTCTCTGGATGAGCTTTCTGTGAGGAGAGAAGAAGCTTCACAGAGACCAGGGCCAATATTAAAAAAGCATCTGAGAGTAAGAGTGCTGATCTAGGATCAGAGCCTGTATTCACAAAGCCTCTCAGAGTAGGAGTGCTGATCTAGGAACAGGTCCTGTCAATATAAACATATTCATTATGCTCTAATTTACAGTGCATTTGGAAAGTATTCAGACCCCCTCCCCCCCTCTCTCTCTCGATACAGTCTACTGTGTGCTCAACCCACCTCTTTTCTCTCTCCATCTGGCCTCTTCTGTCAATTTCTCCTGTGCTGTTGTCTGTGTCTTGTTTGTTGCAGTCTCAGGTTCTTGTTTGCTGCTGTCACCTTTGTCAATCTTCTTCTGTTGTGGCCTGTTCTGTTCTTTTGGTGTCTCTCTCCATCACCTATGTTTCTGTTGCTGTCTCTGTGTCTTGTCTGGTGTCTCTCTCCATCATTTACCCTTCTGTTGCTGTCTCTGTGTCTGGTGTGTCTCTTTAGTTTTGCAATCCAAAACGGTCAAGGGGATACTGGGGTAGCTTAACTTGTTTTGGGCCTGTGTCTGGGTCACCTAAATCCTCCTCTTCCCTACCATTTGCCCCTGGCTGCTGCTGTTCTAAGAGCTCCACTGTCCTGCTGTTCTCATCTGTCTTCCTCTTTAGCTCATCTGAAAAGTATCAAGTTAGAGGTGCAACATGTCATTAGTTAGTTATAAAGGGTGACTGCACTTCCTGATTTGGCCTCGTTTTAGATTTGGTTCATTAAGAAATGCTAGTGGCCATGATTGATTTCAAAAGTGAGTTGGTTTCGGGGTGTGGTTTGATGTGGGTGTCTCGTGTTTTCGCAGGTGGGAAGAGTTAGACAAATTATTTTGGCAATTAGCTTCAGCCGGCTGGTGTGCGACCTGACTTTGGATAGCCTATCTCCGGGGCTAGTTAAGGACCGTCAATAAATTACACAATGTAACTGAGACAATATTTTCACACCTTTTAGTTGTCATTAAATGCTTGTATATGAAAAGTCATTGAAATTTGGAGCTATAGGATTTAACATATTGTCCCATGTACATTATGTAATTTACTGATGGTCTCTAACTAGCAACATAGGAATATCCAAAGTCAACTCAAATTTACCACAGGCATTGCGATCGGGTCGCGTGCAGCTGCACTCCAAATTGATGATTACTTGTGTGCTGCCAGCTGTGTGCAGGATTGAAACTAACCCAACCTTCATTTACATTGTGATGCAGTCACGACCACAAGTCTCACAAAACTCAGTTTTGGATGAAACTGAATTTATGACCAAAATTATCCTATTTACACTTTGTTGTCAATTTTGACAGTAGAATAAATGTTTCTGACTCATATCTGTAAGAGGTGCGTAACTGGTGGCAGGGAAGTCAGACGCAGGAGAGCAGAACTAGGTATTAGCCGGAGCAGTTTAATACCAAAACCAACGGCATCAAGAAAATAATAACTTGGGTACAAAACCCGACACGCACCAGTCAACATGTGCACAAGCACTTACAAACAAACAATACCACTCAAAGACATGGGGGGAACAGAGGGTTAAATACATAACACGTAATGAGGGAATGAAAACCAGGTGTGTGGGAAAACAAGACAAAACAAATGTAAAAATAGAAAATGGATTGGCGATGGCTAGAAGACCGGTGACGTCGACCTCCGAACACCGCCCAAGCAAGGAGAGGAACCGACTTCGGCAGAAGTCGTGACAATATCGATGCCACATAGTCTGTTTTCGAAATGAGAAGTTGGTTTATAAGTTGCTGTTTAACGTTACTGTATACTAACATGACCAGAGCTACTCAACTTTAACAAAAAATTCCAGTGTCTGCATAAAAAAGCTAAACTCAGATAAGCAGCTACATATAGCCCCCAGGATATATGCATATAAAGAGAAATTAGAAAAAATGGCCTGTAGAATGAAATAAGTTATAAGACCATCATTCATTTCATTTAGTCCGTTCCATCAGCTAATGTGAGATTTCTTTAGATTACATAACATTTGCGGATACATAACTGTAAGGTCCCGAACAGATATTCTGGTTCCCATGTAAAATAGCCTTAAAATATCACCCATAATATTTGTTTTGAAATGAAATGATCAAAATTGAAGAAAAAGTCATTTTTCTCTCGTGGCTAACTACCAGGAAGTTTGAAATGACAGGGTGAGTGGGCGGTGAGCTTATATTCATGAATTCGCCTTGACTGACAGCTCTTTGAAATGCCTATGTCTAGCAACTTGGACACAATGAGTAGTGTTGCAGTAAAATCATCTCAAGCAATTTTGGTGATACACAAAGCAACTCAAGCAACATTGAAATTGCATCAATGATTAATAGTGTTTAAACAGCTTCCGTTTGGCATGTTTCTTGTGATACGGTTCACAGCAGTACTGACGGATGTGTTGACTTGAAAAAATGCATTGAAGGTTTGAACAACCCTCCCCCTTTTGATCCATGCTGGCTGAAGACCTGGCTAGCCAGTAGCTAGCTAACACCAGACACAATCCAAAAAGGAAACATTTAGTATAAGTATCTGCCTTAGATAAATAGGGTAAACTTTTAAATATATTTGCTGACAGCCTACAGTCAAATTTTGACCCAAGTAGACTAGCTAGCTAGAAGATGGCGCCGGAGGGGATGGCTGACGTTTTATGGGCTCTTAACCAACCATGCTATTTTGTTAGTTTTTTCGCATTGTTTGTAACTTATTTTGTACATAATGTTGCTGCTACTGTCTCTTATGACCGAAAAAGAGCTTCTGGACATCAGAACAGCGATTACTCACCTTGAACTGGACGAATAATTTTTCTTTAATGAGTCAGACGAGAGGGATTTACTCCAGACACCTGAACAGGCCCTCATCCCCATCATTCGCAGGAGAAAGAGACAGAGGTTTCCCGGAAGGAGATCGGGGTGCCTTGTGAGGATCCGGCGACGAGTGGCTAATCTGCCTTTGCCATCGGTACTATTGGCCAACATACAACCGCTCGATAATAAAGTGGACGAACTACAAGCACGTATATCCGGACATTAAAAACTGTAATAGCTCATGTTTCACCAAGTCATGGCTGAACGACGACATGAATAACATACAGCTGGCGGGTTATACACTGTAACGGCAGAATAGAACAACAGCCTCTGGTAAGACAAGGGGTGGTGCTCTATGTATATTTGCAAACAGCTGGTGCACGATATCTAAGGAAGTCTCTAGGTTTTGCTCACCTGAGGTTGAGTATCTCATGATAAGCTGTAGACCACACTAACTACCTAGAGAGTTTTCATCTATATTCTTCGTAGCTGTCTATTTCCCACCACAAACCGATGCTGGCACTGACCACACTCAATGAGCTGAATACGGCCATAAGCAAACAGGAAAACGCTCATACAGAGGCAGCGGTCCTAGTGACCGGGGACTTTAATGCAGTGAAACTTAAATCCGTTTTACCAAATTTCTACCAGCATGTTAAATGTGCAACCAGAGGGAAAAAACTTTACTCCACACACAGAGACGCGTACAAAGCCTGCCCTCGCCCTTCATTTGACAAATCTGACCATAATTCTATCCTCCTTATTCCTGCTTACAAGCTAAAATTAAAGCAGGAAGCACCAGTGACTTGGTAAAAAAAAGGGTCTGATGAAGCAGATGCTAAGCTACAGGACTGTTTTGCTAGCACAGACTGGAATATGTTCCGGGATTCTTCCGATGGCATTGAGGAGTACACCACATCAGTCACTGGCTTCATCATTAAGAACATCGGTGATGTCGTCCCCACAGCGACCGTACGTACATACCTCAACCAGAAGCCATGGATTACAGGCAAGATCCGCACTGAACTAAAGGGTAGAGCTGATGCTTTCAAGGAGCGGGACTCTAACCCGGAAGCTTATAAGAAATCCTGTTATGCCCTCCAACAAAACATCAAACAGGCAAAGCATCAATACAGGACTAAGATCGAATCGTATTACACTGGCTCCGATGCTCGTCAGATGTGGCAGGGCTTGTAAACTATTACAGACTACAAAGGGAAGTACAGCCAAGAGCTGCCCATTAACACAAGCTTACCAGATGAGCTAAATTACTTCTATGCTCGCTTCGAGGCAATTAACACTGAAACATGCATGAGAGCATCAGCTGTTCCGGACAACTGTGCGATCACGCTCTCCGCATCCAATGTGAGTAAGACCTTTAAACAGGTCAACATTCACAAGGCCACAGGGCCAGACGGATTACCAGGATGTGTACACCGAACATGTGCTGACCAACTGGCAAGTGTCTTCACTGACATTTTCAACCTCTCCATGTCTGTAATACCAACATGTTTCAAGCAGACCACCATAGTCCCTGTGCCCAAGAACACTAAGGTAACCTGCCCAAATGACTACCGACCCGTAGCACTCACATCTGTAGCCATGAAGTGCTTTGAAAGGCTGGTCATGGCTCACATCAACACCATTATCCCAGTAACCCTAGACCCACTCCAATTTGCATACCGCCCCAACAGATCCACAGATGATGCAATCTCTATTGCACTCCACACTGCCCTTTCACACCTGGACAAAAGGAACACCTATGTGAGAATGCCATTTATTGACTAGAGCTCAGCGTTCAACATCATAGTGTCCTCAAAGCTCATCACTAAGCTAAGGACCCTGGGACTAAACACCTCCCTCTGCAACTGAATCCTGGACTTCCTGACGGGCCGCCCCCAGGTGGTAAGTGTAGACATCCGCCATGCTGATCCTCAATACGGGGGCCCCTCAGCGGTGCGTGTTCAGTCCCCTCCTGTGCTCCTTGTTCACTCATGACTGCACTGCCAGGCACGACTCCAACATGATCATTAAGTTTGCAGATGACACAACAGGGGTAGGCCTGATCACCGACAAAGACGAGACAGCCTATAGGGAGGAGGTCAGAGACCTGACCGTGTGGTGCGAGGACAACAACCTTTCCCACATCGTGATCAAGACAAAGGAGATGACTGTGGACTACAGGAAAAGGAGGACCAAGGACGCCCCCATTCTCATCGACGGGGCTGTAGTGGAGCAGGTTGAGAGCTTCAATCAATCAATCAATCAATCAATCAATCAATCAATCAATCAATCAATCAATCAATCAATCAATCAATCAATCAATCAATCAATCAATCAACAATCAATCAATCAATCAATCAATCAATCAAATGTATTTATAAAGCCCTTCTTACATCAGTATATGTCACAAAGTGCTGTGCAGAAACCCAGCTTAAAACGCAAAACAGCAAGCAATGCATGTGTAGAAGCACGGTGGCTAGGAAAAACTCCATAGAAAGGCCGGAACCTAGGAAGAAACCTAGAGAGGAACCAGGCTATGAGGGGTGGCCTCTTCTGGCTGTACCGGGTGGAGATTATAACAGAACATTTCCAAGATGTTCAAATGTTCATAGATGACCAGCAGGGTCAAATAATAATAATCACAGTGGTTGTAGAGGGTGCAACAGGTCAGCACCTCAGGAGGAAATGTCAGTTGGCTTTTCATAGCTGATCATTCAGAGTTTCTCTACCACTCCTGCTGTCTCTAGAGAGTTGAAAACAGCAGGTCTGGGACAGGTAGCACGTTCGGTGAACAGGTCAGGGATCCATAGCCGCAGGCAGAACAGTTGAAACTGGAGCAGCAGCACAACCAGGTGGACTGGGGACAGCAAGGAGTCATCAGGCCAGGTAGTCTTGTGGCATGGTCCTAGGGCTCAGGTCCTCCGAGAGAGAGAAAGAAAGAAAGAGAGAAAGAAAGAAAGAAAGAAAGAGAAAGAAAAAGAGAAAATTAGAGAGAGCATACTTAAATTCACACAGGACACCGGATAAGACAGGAGAAATACTCCAGATATAACAGACTGACCCTAGCCCCCCGACACATAAACTACTGTAGCATAAATACTGGAGGCTGAGACAGGAGGGGTCGGGAGACACTGTGGCCCCGTCCGACAATACCCCCGGACAGGGCCAAACAGGCAGTATATAACCCCACCCACTTTGCCAAAGCACAGCCCCCACACCACTAGAGGGATATCTTCAACCACCAACTTGCCATCCTGAGACAAGCCCGAGTATAGCCCACGAAGATCTCCCCCACGGCACAAGCCCAAGGGGGAGCGCCAACCCGGACAGGAAGATCACGTCAGTGACTCAACCCACACAAGTGACACACCCCTCCTAGGGACAGCATGGAAGAGCACCAGTAAGCAAGTGACTCAGCCACTGTAATAGGGTTTGAGGCAGAGAATCCCAGTGGAGAGAGGGGAACCGGCCAGGCAGAGACAGCGAGGGCGGTTTGTTGCTCCAGTGCCTTTCCGTTCACCTTCACACTGCTGCGCCAGACTACACTCAATCATAGGACCTACTGAAGAGATGAGTCTTCAATAAAGACGTAAAGGTCAAGACTGAGTCTACGTCTCTCACATGGATAGGCAGACCATTCCATAAACATGGAGCTCTATAGGAGAAAGCCCTGCCTCCAGCTGTTTGCTTAGAAATTCTAGGGACAGTAAGGAGGCCTGCATCTTCTGACCGTAGCGTACGTGTAGGTATGTACAGCAGGACCAAATCGGAAAGATACCTAGAAGCAAGCCCATGTAATGCTTTGTAGGTTAGCAGTAAAACTTTGAAATCAGCCCACTTGCCTTAACAGGAAGCCAGTGTAGAGAGGCTAGCACTGGAGCAATATGATCAACTTTTTGGGGTTCTAGTCAAGATACTAGCAGCCGTGTTTAGCACTAACTGAAGTTTATTTTGTGCTTTATCCGGGTAGCCGGAAAGTAGAGCATTGAAGTAGTCTAACCTAGAAGTGGCAAAAGCATGGATACATTTTTCTGCATCATTTTTGGACAGAAAGTTTCTGATTGTTGCAATGTTACGTAGATGGAATAAAGTCTGTCCTTGAAACAGTCTTGATATGTTCGTCAAAAGAGAGATCAGGCTCCAGAGTAACGCCGAGGTCCTTCACAGTTTTATTTGAGATGACTGTACAACCATGAAGATTAATTGTCAGATTCAACAGAAGATCTCTTTGTTTCTTGGGACTGTCTTTGTTTTCATGGTACTGTCTTTCCAAGCTAGTCAGAAGACTTCCAGTTTGGTGTAGCGCCATTTCCGTTCCAATTTTCTGGAAGCTTGCTTCAGAGCTCGTGTATTTTGTGTATACCAGGGAGCTAGTTTCTTATGACAAATGTTTTCGACTGCATTTAGGGTATTACGCAAGGATAAATTTAGTTCCTCAGTTAGGTGGTTAACTGATTTTTGTACTCTGACGTCCTTGGGTAGGTGGAGGGAGTCTGGAAGGGCATCTAGGAATCTTTGGGTTGTCCGAGAATTTGTGATCCTTGGTTGGGGTCTGAGAAGATTATTTGTTTGTGATTGCAAATGTAATAAAATGGTGGTTCGATAGTCCAGGATTATGAGGAAAAACATTAAGATCCACAACATTTATTCCACGGGACAAAACTAGGTCCAGAGTGTTATTGTGGCAATGTGTAGGTCTGGAGACATGTTGGACAAAACCCACTGAGTCGATGATGGCTCCGAAAGCCTTTTGGAGTGGGTCTGTGGACTTTTCCATGTGAATATTAAAGTCACCAAAAATTTGAAAATGATCTGCCATGACTGCAAGGTCCAATAGGAAATCAGGGAACTCAGTGAGGAACGCTATTAACAAAAACACCCCCATAAAGAAAATGAGAATTAAAAACAGGTTCAACCCCTGGTTCGAACGTGATCTTGCAGAGTTACTCCACCTCAAGAATTGCATTGGGCAAAAGGCTCGGCACACGCATACTCAGGCTGACTGGCTCTTGTTCAGGCAATTTAGAAATAAGTGCACTCGGGCTATCCGGAAGGCCAAAGTTAGTTACTTTAAGGAGCAGTTTTCTCTCTGTGGCTCTAACCCCAAGAAGTTCTGGAAAACGGTTAAAGACCTGGAGAATAAACCCTCCTCCTCACAGCTGCCTATGTCCCTTAATGTTGATGATGTGGTTATTACTGACAAGAGGCACATGGCTGAGCTCTTTAATCACCACTTCATTAAGTCAGGATTCCTATTTGACTCAGCCATGCCTCCTTGCCTGTCCAACATTTCCTCATGTGACTATACCCGATGCTTCTCCCTCTTTTTCCCCTGCCCCGCTACAAAGTTTCTCCCTGCAGGCAGTCACTGAGTCAGAGATGCTAAAGGAGCTCCTGAAACCTGACCCCCAAAAAACATCTGGGTCAGATGGTTTAGACCCTTTCTTATTTAATGTTGCTGCCCCTATCATCGCCATGCCTATCTCCAACCTTTTTAACATGTCTCTCCTTTCTGGGGAGGTTCCCATTGCTTGAAAGGCAGCCACAGTTTGTCCTTTATTTAAAGGGGGAGATCAAGCTGATCCTAACTGTTATAGGTCTATTTATTTTTTTGCTCTGTTTATCAAAAGTGTTGGAAAAACTTGTCAATAATCAACTGACTGGCTTTCTTGATGTCTATTGTATTCTCTCTGGTATGCCATCTGGTTTCCGCTCAGGTTATGGATGTGTCACTGCAACCTTAAAGGTCCTCAATGATGTCACTATTGCCCTTGATTATAAGCAATGTTGCGCTGCTATTTTTATTGACTTGGCCAAAGCTTTTTATTCGGTAGACCATTCCATTCTTGTGGGCCGGCTAAGGAATATTGGAGTCTCTGAGGGGCCTTTAGCCTGGTTTGCTAACTACCTCTCTCAAAGAGTGCAATGTATAAAGTCAGAACATATACTGTCTCAGCCACTGCCTGTCACATAGTGAGTACCCAAAGGCCCCGCGCTCTTCTCAATTCACATCAACAACATAGCTCAGGCAGTAGGACGCTCTCTCATCCATTTATATGCAGATGATACAGTCTTATACTCAGCTGGCCCCTCCCCGGATTTTGTGTTAAATGCTCTACAACAAAGCTTTCTTAGTGTCCAATAAGCTTTCTCTGCCCTTAACCTTGTTCGGAACACCTCCAAAACAAAGGTCATGTGGTTTGGTAAGAACTTGGGAGTATGGCTAGACGGTACACTGTCCTTCTCTCAGCACATATCAAAGCTGCAGGCTAAAGTTAAATCTAGACTTGGTTTTCTCTATTGTAAATCACTCCTCTTTCACCCCAGCTGCCAAACTAACCCTGATTCAGATGACCATCCTACCCATGCTAGATTACGGAGACATAATTTATAGATCGGCATGTAAGTGTGCTCGTGAGCGGCTAGATGTTCTTTACCATTCAGCCATCAGATTTGCCATCAATGCCCCTTATAGGGGCACTCTATACTCCTCTGTAAACTGGTCATCTCTGTATACCCGTCGCAAACCCACTGGTTGATGCTTATTTATAAAACCCTTTTAGGCCTCACTGCAGCCCTCATCCTCCACATACAACACCTGTTCTGCGAGTCACATTCTGTTAAAAGGTCCCCAAAGCACAAACATCCCTGGGTCACTCCTCTTTTTAGTTCGCTGCAGCTAGCGACTGGAACGAGCTGCAACAAACACTCAAACTGAACAGTTTTATCTCAATCTCTTCATTCAAAGACTCAATCATGAACACTCTTACTGACAGTTTTGGCGTTGCGTGATATATTGTTTGGTTCTATATTTATATTTTATTTATTTGTTTTATTTTTAATCCCCCGTCCCCACAGGAGGCCTTTTGCCTTTTGGTAGGTCATCATTGTAAATAAGAATGTGTTCTTAACTGACTTGCCTAGTTAAATAAAGGTTAAATAAAAATAAAAATAAATAACAACTTTTATTTCAATTTGTTTTGTATTTTTCTTTTCTTGGGCTTGTAAGTAAACATTTCACTGTAAAGTCTACACCTGTTGTATACGGCACATGTGACAAATAAAATTTGATTTGATTTGTAAACCAAGCCGCTCTGCAAACACACCTTCTCCGATGTTGGTAACAAGGCGGTACTTATTTAAATTAGGTAAGAGAATATCCTGTTACCATTGGTGTATTGAAATGAGAAGGTGATGTCATCCTATCCCCTTAATAATCCTACCTCCTGAATCCAAGTGTTTGACACAGGGGAGTGCACCAGGAACTTTCTGATCAAACTTTAGCAATGTACTGTAGAAGCAACAGTCATTCTTCATACTTCGGTCATCATGCTTTGATCTAGGTTCATATCTGAAACCACTTGAAGCTGGGATGTCCATCCTACCATTTCGTTCGCTCTTCTGACTGTCCGTCATCTCCTGGCTGAACGCTTCTCAGAGATTGATTTATAGCCAAAAATAAAAATCATTAATAGATTTTAAACAATAAACACTTCCTGTTTGTCATAGATGGAGAAGATTAATATGTGATGAAAGGCAAGTTTCTAATCAGGGAGCCAAGTTAGAGCTCTATGTGACGTTCACAGCGGTGGGGGCAGATTTTTTGATCAAGAGAGACCTTTAGAAAATATATGCACATTTTCTCTATGACTAAAGATACAAATATGTATTTTACAGTTATAAGGATGGTGAAATCTTATAGTTAGTGGTTTTATAATTTGATTATACTATATTTAGGAAGAGCCGCCCGCCTGTCCGGAGCCGCCAGAGCCGCCCGCCTGTCCGGAGCCGCCAGAGCCGCCCGCCTGTCCGGAGCCGCCAGAGCCGCCCGCCTGTCCGGAGCCGCCAGAGCCGCCAGCCTGTCCAGAGCAGTCAGAGCCGCCCGCCAGCCCGGTGTGTCCTGTGCCTACGCCTAGGGCCAGGCCTCTTACATGTCTCCTCAGCCTGGTGAATCCTGGGTCAGTGCCGCCGGAGCCGCCAGGGACGCCCGCCAGCCGGGCGCAGCCATCGCCGCCCGCCAGCCGGGCGAAGCCATCGCCGCCCGCCAGCCGGGCGCAGCCATCGCCGCCCGCCAGCCGGGCGCAACCATCGCCGCCCGCCAGCCGGGCGCAACCATCGCCGCCCGCCAGCCGGGCGCAACCAGGGTCGCCCGCCAGCCGGGCGCAACCAGGGTAGCCCGCCAGCCGGGCGCAACCAGGGTCGCCCGCCAGCCGGGCGCAACCATCACCGCCCGCCAGCCGGGCGCAACCAGGGTTGCCCGCCAGCCGGGCGCAGCCATCGCCGCCCGGCAGCCAGGCGCAGTCAGGGTCGCCCACCAGACCTTCAGCGCGGCCAGGTGCGCCACCTAAAAGGGCGACGCCAAGGGTGGAGCAGAGGCCACGTCCCGCACCTGAGCCGCCGCCGTAAGAAGGCCCACCCGGACCCTCCCCTTCAGAGTCAGGTTTTGCGGCCGGAGTCCGCACCTTTGGGGGGGGGGTACTGTAACGCCCTGGCCATAGAGAGGGGTTTTTTGTTATTTATTTTGGTTAGGCCAGGGTGTTACATTGGGTGGGCGTTCTATGTTCCTTTCTCTATGTTTTTGTATTTCTTTGTTTTGGGCCGTGTGTGACTCCCAATCAGGCACAGCTGAAGCTCGTTGTTGCTGATTGGGAGTCACACATAAGGGGCATGTTTTTCCTTTGGGTTTTGTGGGTAATTGTTTCTGTTAGTGTTTTGCACCTGACAGGACTGTTTGGCTGTCGGTTTTCTTGTTTTGTTTGTATAGTGTTCTTTCTTTATTAAATATTCAATGATGAACACTAACTCCGCTGCACCTTGGTCTACTCTCTCTCACGACAGCCGTTACAAACATGGTTTCAACCCCACACATACAATTATCTGTAAGTTCCTTCAGTCGAGCAGTGAATTTCAAAGCAGTGAATTTCAAACACAGATTCAACAACAAAGACCAGGGAGGTTTTCCAAGGGCACTACAAAGATACAGGCGTCCTTCCTAATTCAGTTGCCAGAGAGGAAGGAAACCGCTCAGCGATTTTTCACCATGATGGTAACTTTAAAACAGTTACAGAGTTTAATGGCAGTGATAGGAGAAAACTGAGGATGGATTAACAACATTGTACCTACTCGACAATACTAACCTAATTGACAGAGCAAAAAGAAGGAAGCTTGTACAGAATAAAATAATACTGCAAAAAATGAGGCTAAGCAATTACCTTTTTGCCCTGAATACAAAGTGTTATATTTGGGGCAAATCCAATACAACACATTACCACTTATTAGGATAAACGGAATAGAGCTAAACACAGGAAAATCCTAGAGGAAAACTTGGTTCAGTCTGCTTTCCAGACATTTTCCAGACACTTTCCAGACACTGGGAGATGAATTCACCTTCCAGCAGGACAATAACCTAAAACACAAGGCCAAATCTACACTGGAGTTACTTACCAAGAAGACAGTGAATGTTCCTGAGTGGCTGTTACAGTTAAATCTACTTGAAAATCTATGGCAAGACCTGAAAATGGTTGTTGAGCAATGATCAACAACCAATGTGACAAACCTTGAAGAATTTATAAATGGGCAAATGTCGCACAATCCAGGTGTGGAAAGCTCTTAGAGACTTACCCAGAAATACTCACAGCTGTAATCACTACCCAAGGTGCTTATACAAAGTATTTACTCAGGGTTTGTGAATACTTATGTAAATTATATATTTCTGTATCGCATTGTCACTAAATTAGCAAAGCTGTCTAAAAACACGTTTTCACTTTGTCATTATTTTAAGGGGCATTATGTGAATTGAATTCAGGCTGTAACATAACGAAATGTGGAATAAGTCAAGGGGTATGAATACTTTCTGAAGGCACTGTACCTGACCATAATTTTATTGAAAACTCAATGCCCCCCTTGCTAAAAATATTTTCAGAATACTCTAAAATCTCAGGACAAAAACTGTAAATTGAAAAAAACGAAATAAGGGCAATAGGAAAAAGACTCATGATCTACAGCAATGCTTTAAGTGTACCAGAAAAAATATGAAATACTGATACTAATAAGTGACAACAAACAACAAATATATTTGGTCATAACAGACTTTATATGGGCAAATAAACTAATAGAACAAAAAGGAAAGTTGTACATTTTCCTATGTCTGGGGGTGGTTTTAACCTTCCAGACTTGGAATTGTATCAACTCACTTTTATTTGAGACATATAGTTAAATGCACTAAAACGGAACAATGTTCCGTTTTGTCACACAACACAAAGCCACAGATGTCTCAAGTTTTGCGGGAGCATGCTGACTGCAGGAATGTCCACCAGAGCTGTTGCCAGAGAATTTAATGTTAATTTCTCTACAATAAGCTGCCTCCAACATCGTTTTAGAGTATTTTCCAGTACGTACAGCCGCCCTCACAACCCCAGACCACGTGTAAACATGCCAGCCCAG
Source organism: Salmo salar (assembly GCF_965601325.2). NCBI lineage: Eukaryota > Metazoa > Chordata > Actinopteri > Salmoniformes > Salmonidae > Salmo > Salmo salar. The sequence goes on along the minus strand of NC_138291.1, from coordinate 139,327,911 downwards.
GACCTCCACATCCATCTTCTTCACCTGTGGGATCATCTGAGACCAGCCACCTGGACAGATGATGAAGCAGTGGGTTTGCACAACCGAAGAATTTCTGCACAAACTGTCAGAAACCGTCTCAGGCATGCTCATCCGCGTGATCGTCATCCTCACCAGGGTCTTGACCTAATTGCAGTTCCGCGTCATAACTGACTTCAGTGGGCAATGTTCACCTTCAATGGCCACTGGCAGGCTGGAGATGTCTGCTCTTCATGGATGAATGATTAATCCCGGTTTCAACTGTACCGAGCAGATGGCAAACGGCGTGTATGCAGTCATATGGGCAAGCGGTTTGCTGATGTCAACGTTGTGAACAGAGTGCCCCGTGGTGGCGGTGGGGTTATGGTATGGGCAGGCATAAGCTACGGTTAATGAACACAACTGCATTTTATCGATGGCAATTTGAATGCACAGAGATAGCATGACGAGATTCTGAGGCCCATTGTCATACCATTCATCCGCCGCCATCACCTCATGTTTCAGCATGATAATACACAGCCCCATGTCGCAAGGATCTGTACACATTCATGGAAGCTGAAAATGTCCCAGTTCTTCCATGGCCTGCATACTCACCAGACATGTTACCCATTGAAAATGTTTGGGATGCCCTGAATCGACGTGTACGACAGCATGTTCCAGTTCCCGCCAATATCCAGCAATATCACACAGGCATTGAAGAGGAGTTGGACAACATTCCACAGGCCACAATCACCAGCCTGATCAACTCTATGCAAAATGTGTTGCTCTGCATGAGGCAAATGGTGGTCACACCAGATACTGAGTGGTTTTCTGATCCATGCTCCTACCTTTTTTTTAAGGTATCTGTGACCAACGGATGCATATCTGTATTCTCAGTCATGTGAAATCCATAGATTAGGGCCTAATTCATTTATTTCAATTGATTTCCTTATATGATCTGTAACTCTTTGAAATTGTTGCATGTTGGGTTTATATGAGAAGAAAAAGTTAGAAGAACAACAGACTAAGAAAGAGTTATTTTGTAACTTAATTAACAAGTAGTTTATACAAAACTTTATTGTGTTTGGTGGTCATCCCCCAAATTGGACTATTTAAAGCCTTGAGAGTTACATCCTTCCTCTGGGAAATGTCTGCTGACATCTGACAACAGTGGCAGGTTTTTTGATGTGCTGCTCTAGAGTTACGTGGCCCAGTAGACTCACCTGGGAATAGGGAGATGAACACATTATTTTTTTATAAATGTCTGGGAGACTTTTAGAGCACAAGTCAAACACATCCACAGAGGGCAGAGTGTCTGCAGGTTTTCGCTCCTTCCTTGTACTTGATTGAGGAATTAAGGTCACTGATTAGTAAGAAATTCCCCTCACCTGGTCGTCTAGGTCTTAATTGAAAGGAGAAACCAAAAACCAGCAGACACTAGGCCCACCATGGAATGAGTTTGACACCCCTGGCCTATAGGTTAGCATGCTTCTCTCTATATTCAGCTATTAATAGGCTACATTCAGCTATTATGGTATGTATTAAAAAGCTGTGTAATATAATTTAGCAATGCAAGTCATTACTCTATTCTTCAGAATTGCATTATATTAATTTATTACATTTTTATGTAATTTTTTCTACATTACAAAATAGGACGCTGCCTCTTTCAAATGTCAAAGACACACAGAGAAATGTTAATATCGATACATACATTTTTGTTCCAGCGCTTCACTAACCTCATTCAACTAATTGTGTTTGAAATTGAACTAAAAAACTTGCACACAGTTCAATCCCCTGGGACAGAAATCACCCACGTCTGTATTATTGAATGAGCTTCCCAAGTTACATGCTTAGCTACAATTCTGCATGATATAGAATATCGTGTGGATTGATTTCTATCTAACCTTGTGAATAAGCTCCTTTCTGTCTGGGTGTTAGGGATGTGCTTCAACATGAAGGAAAGGGCAGAGGGGGAAGAAATTAAACTCACTGCTCAAAATTCAGTGCTGGTTCAAGTTGTTGAGAACACAACTACCTTTAATGTGCCATCATTTTGTAAACCTTTTTACATATCAATAAGCTTGATCAAGTTTTATTTGATTTTTACTTTTAGCTAGCTTGCCTATTTCCAGTGAATTTGAGAGGGGCATTTTTCTTTCCAATTTTTCCAGTCACCAATTAATCAACATACAGGCAGTGGAACGAAGTAGTTTGACAAAAAGTGTTCAAATGTCAGTATCAAGTCTTTAAAATATAGCTAGCAAATACAGCACCGTTCAAAAGTTTGGGGTCACTTAGAAATGTCCTTGTTTTTCATGAAAACATACATGAAATGAGTTGCAAAATGAATAGGAAATATAGTCAAGACGTTGATAAGGTTATAAATAATGATTTTTAATTCAAATAATAATTGTGTCCTTCAAGCTTTGCTTTCGTCAAAGAATCCTACATTTGCAGCAATTACAGCCTTGCAGACCTTTGGCATTCTAGTTGTCAATTTGTTGAGGTAATCTGAAGAGATTTCACCCCATGCTTCCTGAAGCACCTCCCACAAGTTGGATTGGCTTGATGAGTGCTTCTTACGTACCATACGGTCAACCTGCACCCACAGCAGCTCAATAGGGTTGAGATCTGGTGACTGTGCTGGCCACTACATTATACAGTCGTGGCCAAAAGTTTTGAGAATGACACAAATATTAATTTCCACAAAGTTTGCTGCCTCAGTGTCTTTAGATATTTTTGTCAGATGTTACTATGGAATACTGAAGTATAATTACAAGCATTTCATAAGTGTCAAAGGCTTTTATTTACAATTACATGAAGTTGATACAAAGAGTCAATATTTGCAGTGTTAACCCTTCTTTTTCAAGACCTCTGCAATCCACCCTGACATGCTGTCAATTAACTTCTGGGCCACATCCTGACTGATGGCAGCCCATTATTGCATAATCAATGCTTGGAGTTTGTCATAATTTGTGGGGTTTTGTTTGTCCACCCGCCTCTTGAGGATTGACCACAAGTTCTCAATGGGATTAAGGTCTGGGGAGTTTCCTGGCCATGGACTCAAAATATCGATGTTTTGTTCCCCGAGCCACTCAGTTATCACTTTTGCCTTATGGCAAGGTGCTCCATCATGCTGGAAAAGGCATTGTTCATCACCAAATTGTTCCTGGATGGTTGGGAGAAGTTGCTCTCGGAGGATGTGTTGGTACCATTCTTTATTCATGGGTGTGTTAGGCAGAATTGTAAGTGAGCCCACTCCCTTGGCTGAGAAGCAACCCCACACATGAATGGTCTCAGGATGCTTTACTGTTGGCATGACACAGGACTGATGGTAGCTCTCACCTTGTCTTCTCCAGACAAGCTTTTTTCCGGATGCCCCAAACAATTGGAAAGGGGATTCATCAGAGAAAATGACTTTACCCCAGTCCTGTACCTTTTGCAGAATATCAGTCTATCCCTGATGTTTTTCCTGGAGAGAAGTGGCTTCTTTGCTGCTAATCTTGACACCGGGCCATCCTCCAAAAGTCTTCGCTTCACTGTGCATGTAGATGCACTCACACCTGCCTGCTGCCATTCCTGGGCAAGCTCTGTACTGGTGGTGCCCCGATCCCGCAGCTGAATCAACTTTAGGAGACAGTCCTGCGCTTGCTGGACTTTCTTGGGCGCCCTGAAGCCTTCTTCACAACAATTGAACCGCTCTCCTTGAAGTTCTTGATGATCCGATAAAATGGTTGACTTAGGTGCAATCTTACTGGCAGCAATATCCTTGCCTGTGAAGCCCTTTTTGTGCAACGCAATGATGACGGCACGTGTTTCCTTGCAGGTAACCATGATTGACAGAGGAAGAACAATGATTCCAAGCACCACCCTCCTTTTGAAGCTTCCAGTCTGTTATTCAAACTCAATCAGCATGACAGAGTGATCTCCAGCCTTGTCCTTGTCAACCCTCACACCTGTGTTAATGAGAAAATCACTGACATGATGTCACCTGGTCCTTTTGTGGCAGGGCTGAAATGCAGTGGAAATGTTTTTTGGGGAATCAGTTAATTTGCATGGCAAAGAGGGACTTTGCAATTAATTGCAATTCATCTGATCACGCTTCATAACATTCTGGAGTATATGCAAATTGCCATTATACAAACTGAGGCAGCAGACTTTGTGAAAATTCATATTTGTGTCATTTGTCGTGGACGAATCAGAATTATTTGGGTAACATAGATAATTAAGATGTTTTATTAGTATAATATGCTTATTTGAGGTACTTGTCATTAGAAAGTGTCCATTGGACTCTGCTGTCTTTTCAGTTGCATGTCTACCTTAGCTGGGGCTCAGACACTTGGGGCCCAGAGAGAGGAGAGGTCAGACTTGTCGTCATGGGAATGTGTCTTTACCTATGCTTAAACCATGTGAAGGGATGGCGTGATTACTGGGGAACCAATGACTTGTCTCCACAATGTCTGTGAGCAAGTCACACCCTCCTTTTCCTTATTGTGGGGAGGTTTATGGCAGTGTCTGGGACCATGGTCTCTTAGATCTCACACTTATCCTGTGATAATATATGGCATAGAGGCTCACTCCCTCCAGTGAGCCTGTCCAGGAGTGGGGTCAAGAGGGGGTTTGCTTGAGATAGGAGTATCTAGAGTTGACAATTGATATATGCCATTGGATGAAATGGTGTTTTCGTTCTATACCGTACCTGGGAGGGACAGTTCTAAGGAGACCAGATACTGGGCTATATAATGAACCAGGTTGACATAGCAGTTACTGTCTGATGTGTTTTATGGATATCTGTCATACAAAACGTAACCTTTGTGAACTGTTACTAAGTATGTGTGGTTTGTCAATGTACGTTGAAGGGGCTGTATCGTTGCTATAAAAGATACCTGAGCCATTCTGTAAGCACCTCATTAAATGATTCATTCGAGAGAATGCATTGGTGGGGTCAAGAACTTTTGCAAAAGTATCTTAAGTATTAAAGATGTAGTTTAACTCGGACTGGTGTGTTTTGTAACTCCTCATTTGGTAATGCGGAAATTAGCCACCACATTCTCAAAACTTTTGGCCACGACTGTAGACAGAATACCAGCTGACTGCTTCTTCCCTAAATAGTTCTTGCATAGTTTGGAGTTGTGCTTTGGGTCACTGTCCTGTTGTAGGTGGAAATTGGCTCCAATTAAGCGCCGTCCACAGGGTATGGCATGGAGTGATAGCCTTCCTTCTTCAAGACCCCTTTTACCCTGTACTTAACTCCCACTTTACCACCACCAAAGCACCCACAGACCATCACATTGCCTCCACCATGCTTGACAGATGGCATCAAGCACTCCTCCAGAATCTTTTCATTTTTTTTGCATCTCACGAATGTTCTTCTTTGTGATCCGAACACAAATTTAGATTAGTCTGTCCATAACACTTTTTTCCAATCTTTCTCTGTCCAGTGTCTGTGTTCTTTTGCCCATCTTAATCTTTAATTTTTATTGGCCAGTCTGAGATATGGATTTTTCTTTGCAATTATGCCTAAAAGGCCAGCATCCCGGAGTCGCCTCTTCAATGTTGATGTTGAGACTGGTGTTTTGCGGGTACTATTTAATGAAGCTGCCAGTTGAGGACCTGTCAGGCGTCTGTTTCTCAAACTAAACACTCTAATGTACTTGTCCTCTTGCTCAGTTGTGCACTGGGGCCTCCCACTCCTCTTTCTATTCCTGTTAGAGCCAGTTTGCACTGTTCTGTGAAGATAGTAGTATACAGCGCTGTACGAGATCTTCAGTTTCTTGGCAATTTCTCGCTTGGAATAGCCTTCATTTCTCAGAACAAGAATAGACTGATGAGTTTCAGAAGAAAGATCTTTGTTTCTGGCCATTTTGAGCCTGTAATCGAACCCACAAATGCTGATCCTCCAGATACTCAACTAGTCTAAATAAGGCCAGTTGTATTGCTTCTTTAATCAGGACAACAGTTTTCAACTGTGCTAACATAATTGCAAAAGGGTTTTCTAATGATCAATTAGCCTTTTGTCACATCCTGACCAGCAGAGGGAGCAATTGGATTAGTTTTGGTCAGGATGTGGCAGGGTTTTTGTATGTGTGAATGGTTGTGTTGGTGATTAGGACTCCCAATTGAAGGCAGGTGTGTTGAGTTGCCTTTGATTGGGAGTCCTATATAGGAGTGTGAGTGTTTCTTTGGGGTTGTGGGTAATTGTTTCTTGTTTAGTGTGGTTGCACCTGACAGGACTGTTGGCTGTCAGTTTCCTTTTGTTTTGTTTTTGTTTGTTTGTATTCTAATTAAATTGAAGGATGAATACTAACTCTGCTGCATTTTGGTCCATTTCTGAAGACAGCTGTGACAGAATTACCCACCAAACCAGGACCAAGCAGCAGAGGAATGAGGAGGAAGGATGGACGTGGGCAGAGATAAGGAGGAGCGTTTCCAGGGCTATGGAAGAGTTTAGTAAACTCGAGAGGCAGCCCCAATAATTTTTTTGGGGGGGGCACAAGGCCAGTTTTGCGGGGCAAGAATGGAGCCCCAGGTCAGCTCCCCGCACTAGCATGGAGGTGCGTGTCTCCAGGCTGGCACGTCCAGTACCAGCCCCACGCATCAGGCGTCTAGTGTGTCAGCCCAGCCTCAAGAGTTGCCAGAGCTGCCCGCCAGTCAGGAGTCGCCAGAGCTGCCCGCCAGTCAGGAGTCGCCAGAGCTGCCCGCCAGTCAGGAGTCGCCAGAGCTGCCCGCCAGTCAGGAGTCGCCAGAGCCGTCCGCCAGTCAGGAGTCGCCAGAGCCATCCGACTGCCCGGAGATGCCAGAGTGGCCCGACTGCCCGGGTCTGCCAGAGTGGCCCGAGTGGCCCACCTGTCCTCCGGCCCAGCCCGAGTGGCCCGCCTGTCCTCCGGCCCAGCCCGAGTGGCCCGCCTGTCCTCCGGCCCAGCCCGAGTGGCCCGCCTGTCCTCCGGCCCAGCCCGAGTGGTCCGTCTGCCAGGGTCAGCCCGAGTGGCCAGTCTGCCCGGCGCAGCTATCGGCACCACCGAAGTGGGCGACGCCGAAGGTGGAGAGAGGTCCACGTCCCGCACCTGAGCCACCTCCAGGATAGGTGGGTTGGGGAGGGAGGGTGTAGCACAGTGCCGTCGTTGACGGCAGCCACCCTCCCTTCCCTCCCTTATTGTTTAGGGGTTATTGTTTATTGGTTTTGTTGGGGTATTGTGGATTTTTTGTTGTGTTTTCTTTTTGTAAGGTGCATTACGGGGTCTGCACCTTGAGGGGGGGGGGGGGGGGGGGGTACTGTCACATCCTGACCAGCAGAGGGAGCAATTGGATTAGTTTTGGTCAGGATGTGGCAGGGTTTTTGTGTGTGTGAATGGTTGTGTTGGTGATTAGGACTCCCAATTGAAGGCAGGTGTGTTGAGTTGCCTTTGATTGGGAGTCCTATATAGGAGTGTGTGTTTTTCTTTGGGGTTGTGGGTAATTGTTTCTTGTTTAGTGTGGTTGCACCTGACAGGACTGTTGGCTGTCAGTTTCCTTGTTTTTTGTTTTTGTAGAGTGTTCTTTCTAATTAAATTGAAGGATGAATACTAACTCTGCTGCATTTTGGTCCATTTCTGAAGACAGCTGTGACACCTTTTAAAATGCTAAACTTGGATTAGCTAACACAACGGGCCATTGGAACACAGGAGTGATGGTTGCTGATAATGGGCCTCTGTATGCCTATGTAGATATTCCATTGAAAATCAGCCATTTCCAGCAACAATAGTCATTCACAACATTAACAATGTCTACACTGTATTTCTGATCAATTTGATGTTATTTTAATGGACAAAAAAGTGCTTTTCTTTCAAAAACAAGGACATTTCTAAGTGAACCCAAACTTTTCAACTATGTAGTTTTTATTTTAGCTACACTGCAATGATGATGGTGGGAGTTAGGTAGCTAGCTAACTTTCCACCAGCAACTTCAATTTAGCTAGAAAGCTAGCTAAGTAATAGCATTTACATCAACTTTATCAATCAGATGGTTAACTAGTAAATATATTTGCATCTAAATCTGCTTGATAAAGTTATCCAGTTGATAGTAAATCTAGGATGAATGTCAGAGGCCATTTAGCTAACGCAATAGCAGCAGTCAATGCAATGGCTGGTCTGGAGTTAATCTGAAATGTAACATTATACACTGCTCAAAACAATAAAGGGAACACTTAAACAACACAATGTAACTCCAAGTCAATCACACTTCTGTGAAATCAAACTGTGCAGAAAATAACCCCAAACGTTTTTTGCCCTTCTCGTCAAGACCATTGTGTAGGGGATCAGCGTTTCCATGCAATTTGTTTATCTTTTTTGGATTAGCACGCTAGCTAGCTAGTTATCTCGATAAACTTTGCTAACTAAGTCCCTAGCTATGTAGCTAGCTAGAGTCCTTTGTCAGCACACTAACATGAGTTGTTCCTTTTCAATTTTAAGACTACTGGCTAGCTAGCTAGCAAAGATTATGATAACTAGCTAACCCTTTCATCTATGGTAGCTATTAGTGTTAGCAAGTAAGCAATAGCTATTATTATTATCATTAATAGTTAGCAATGGATAACATAACTAGCTCTCTAGGCATAAAACTAAATTAGAGATATAATGAAAATAATGATAGGACAGTCTATGCTAAATTGTCATAAATGCTTCTTCGCTCCCACAGATTCCCATAAGGTATCAGACTCCAGAATCACGAGAAATGCTAACAAGAAAGAAACAGTTGAAGACACAGAAGCGTACCATGTTATATTATAAATATTTAATCTGTTGTAAAAAAAAAAATCTGACTAGTAATGTTAAAAAGGGGAGAAAAACACAACCCCTGTTTATCACCATACCAATGAGAGGCTACATATTTGAATCACTGCAAATACAATTGTTTTCCCAATGTATCATTCCTTCTATTAATAATACATTCACAGTAGGTTTCCAGTTTTTTAAAAGGTATATTTTCAGCAGGTATAAACATGTTCAGTCAATGAATGGTTGTGAGAGCATACTGTACTTCCACTGTTTACCACCAAAAGGTGTTACAGTTACCATTTCACAACAGAGCGTTCACCATACATGGAGTATGCCTATCACAGAGAAGTGGTAAGTGTGTTGATATACACTGCTCAAAAAAATAAAGGGAACACTTAAACAACACAATGTAACTCCAAGTCAATCACACTTCTGTGAAATCAAACTGTCCACTTAGGAAGCAACACTGATTGACAATAAATGTCACATGCTGTTGTGCAAATGGAATAGACAACAGGTGGAAATTATAGGCAATTAGCAAGACACCCCCAATAAAGGACTGGTTCTGCAGGTGGTGACCACAAACCACTTCTCAGTTCCTATGCTTCCTGGCTGATGTTTTGGTCACTTTTGAATGCTGGCGGTGCTTTCACTCTAGTGGTAGCATGAGACGGAGTCTACAACCCACACAAGTGGCTCAGGTAGTGCAGCTCATCCAGGATGGCACATCAATGCGAGCTGTGGCAAGAAGGTTTGCTGTGTCTGTCAGCTAGTGTCCAGAGCATGGAGGCGCTACCAGGAAACAGGCCAGTACATCAGGAGACGTGGAGGAGGCCGTAGGAGGGCAACAACCCAGCAGCAGGACCGCTACCTCCGCCTTTGTGCAAGGAGGAGCAGGAGGAGCACTGCCAGAGCCCTGCAAAATGACCTCCAGCAGGCCACAAATGTGCATGTGTCTGCTCAAACGGTCAGAAACAGACTCCATGAGGGTGGTATGAGGGCCCGACGTCCACAGGTGGGGGTTGTGCCTACAGCCCAACACCGTGCAGGACGTTTGGCATTTGCCAGAGAACACCAAGATTGGCAAATTCGCCACTGGCGCCCTGTGCTCTTCACAGATGAAAGCAGGTTCACACTGAGCACATGTGACAGAGTCTGGAGACGCCGTGGAGAACGTTCTGCTGCCTGCAACATCCTCCAGCATGACCGGTTTGGCGGTGGGTCAGTCATGGTGTGGGGTGGCATTTCTTTGGGGGGCCGCACAGCCCTCCATGTGCTCGCCAGAGGTAGCCTGACTGCCATTAGGTACCGAGATGAGATCCTCAGACCCCTTGTGAGACCATATGCTGGTGCGGTTGGCCCTGGGTTCCTCCTAATGCAAGACAATGCTAGACCTCATGTGGCTGGAGTGTGTCAACAGTTCCTGCAAGAGGAAGGCATAGATCCTATGGACTGGCCCGCCCGTTCCCCAGACCTGAATCCAATTGAGCACATCTGGGACATCATGTCTCGCTCCATCCACCAACGCCACGTTGCACCACAGACTGTCCAGGATTTGGCGGGTGCTTTAGTCCAGGTCTGGGAGGAGATCCCTCAGGAGATCATCCGCCACCTCATCAGGAGCATGCCCAGGTGTTGTAGGGAGGTCATACAGGCACGTGGAGGCCACACACACTACTGAGCCTCATTTTGTCTTGTTTTAAGGACATTACACCAAAGTTGGATCAGCCTGTAGTGTGGTTTTCCACTTTAATTTTGAGTGTGACTCCAAATCCAGACGTCCATGGGTTGATAAATTGGATTTCCATTGATTATTTTTGTGTGATTTTGTTGTCAGCACATTCAACTATGTAAAGAAAAAAGTATTTAATAAGATTATTTCATTCATTCAGATCTAGGATGTGTTATTTTAGTGTTCCCTTTATTTTTTTGAGCAGTATATAATCCGGTAAGGGGTAATATGTTAGGAAAAATTCAACTGAATTTGGCCAGTGCATCAGGGTTTCAAAGGTGAGTCAAGACATCATGAAAACCTACTTTTTTTGTTGCATTGGACAGCACCAATGCATCACATCCAAAAGTGAGAAAATAACTATAGTCCCAGTCGGTATTTACGTAATAATAAGGAATTCCCCTCGATCACGCCTTCAAATTGGGGAAAACCATGCAACATTCTTTCCTATTGACCCCCATTGTAAAAGAGGCAACTTCGTTGTAGATTTTTGTTATACAGAAATAACAAAACATGATGAAAAGCTGCTGTGTTATTCAATGTGCATGTAACCAAGTCAAAAATCAAAGAATGGCGCCGGAGGGGATGGCTGATGTTTTAAGGCTCCTAACGAATTGCGCTATTTTATGCATTTTTTCGCATGGTTTGTAACTTACTTTGTACACAATGTTGATGCTACCATCTCTTATGACCGAAAAGAGCTTCTGAATATCAGCACAGAACTCACCTCGAACTGGATCAGAACTCACCTCGAACTGGATTAAAAAAAAGTATTTAAAGAGTCGGACGCAAAGGATATAATGTTGAGCCCAGACAAGGCCCAAATCCCCGTCATTTGCATGAAGAAAATAAGGAAATACAGGGGGCGGAGATCAGGTTGCCCCTGGTGAGAATTCGTTGGCGAGTGGGTAACCCGTCTCAACCATCTGTTCTATTAGCAAACATGCAATCAATGGAAAATAAACTGGAGGAGCTCCGTTCAAGACAATCCTACCAACGGGACATTAAAAACTGTAATATCTTATGTTTCACCAAGTCGTTGGTGAACGACGATACGGATAATATACCGTTGGCTGGGTTTTCCGTGCCTAGGCAGCTACGTCCAGTAAAACAAGGGGTAGGAGTGTCTATTTGTCAATAACAGCTGGTGCGCAATGTCTAATATGAAGGTAGTCTCGAGGTATTGCTCGCCTTAGGTAGAGTACCTCATGATAAACTGTAGACCACACTATCTACCAAGAGAGCTTTGATCTATATTTTTCGTAGCCATCTATTTACCACCACAAACTGACACTGGCATTAAGACCGCACTCAACGAGCTGTATAAGGCCATAAGCAAACAACAAAATGCTCATCCAGAAGCGGCGCTCCTAGTGGCAAGGGACTTTAATGCAGGCAAAATAACTCCACACACAGAGACGCCTACAAAGCCCACCCTTGCCTTTCATTTGGAAAATCTGACCATAATTCTATCCTCCTGATTCTTGCTTACAAGCTGAACCCAAAGCAAGAAGTACTAGTGACTCGCTCAATACGGAAGTGGTCAGATGACTCGGATGCAATGCTACAGGATTGGTTTTCTAACACAGACTGGAATATTTATTTTATTTTTATTGAACCTTTATATAACCAGGAAAAGCCCATTGAGACCCAGTCTCTTTTTCAAGGGAGACCTGGCCAAGAAGGCAGCACCAATCAACACATTTCATAATTAAAACATACAACACAATCCAGCCTAAAAAAAACATTTACACTCCTCTGTAACAGAGTCTCCCATCAATATTTTAAATTCATTCAGTGGCACTAACATATCTAGATGAAGCATGGATTGTAGACTATTCCATGCCTCTGGTGCCCAAGAAGAGAATGCAGCCTTGCCTAATACTGTGAATGTCCTGGGGACTTTAGGTAGCAACCACCTAGCAGACCGGGTATAGTAATTGCTGGTGGTGAAGGAGACCAGACTACAGAGGTAAAGAGGGAGTTTACCCAAAAGGGCTTTGTAGATGAACACAAACAAACATCTTTCTGCGCATATAAAGTGAGGTCCAACCTACCATTTGGTACAAGGTGCAATGGTGGGTGAGTGACCTGGCATTTGTAATAAAGCACAAGGATGCATGATAAACAGAGTCCAGTCTCTGTAAGACAGAGGAGGCTGCATGCACATACAACAAGTCACCATAATCAATTACAGAGAGAAAAGTGGCCTGAACAAGATTCTTTCTAGCCATAAGCAGGAAGCAAGTCTTATTACGAAAATAAAAATCCAATTTCAGTTTAAGCTTTGTCACAAGATTATCCACATGAACTTTAAAGGACAACTTGTCATCCAACCAAATACCTAGGTATTTTTAGGATTACACTTTTTCAATAGATAAGCCACCAGATGTGACAACGCTAACCTTCTCTGGCAGAGTTCTAGCTCTGGTAAAGGTCATGAATTTAGTTTTTTTGTACATTCAAGACCAGTTTGAGACCATAAAAGGAGGCCTGCAGTGACTGAAAAGCAGTCTGGAGCTCTTCAACAGCCTGAACCAGAGAAGAAGCACATGAATATATGACTGTATCATCTGCATATAGATGTATCTTTGCCGGTTGCATCCAATATTCCAAATCATTAATACAAATTGAGAACACCACTGGAGCTAAAATGGAACTCTGGGGCACACCTATATTAATCTCAAGAAAACTACACTTGTGATTGTCAGTATACACATTGTGTTCTGTCAGAAAGATAATTCCTAAACCGATTTACTGCGCCTTCACGGAGACCAATGTTTCTGAGTCTAGCTAGCAACAATTCATGGCCAACTGAATCAAAGGCCTTTGATAAATACACAAACAGAGCAGCACAATGTTGCTTTTTATCAAGTGCATTAATGATGTCATTTGCCACTGCCATAGCTGCAGTTGTGGTGCTGTGCCCCGATCTAAAGACTGAACCCTGCTCAGTATGTTCTTTTCAATTAAGAAGTTTTTTAATTGTGAGTTGACTAGGGATTCATAGACTTTGGCCAGGATAGGGAGTTTGGAGATAGGACGATAGTTATTAGCATCTGAGGGATCTCCACCCTTTAGCAGTGGGAGGACATAAGCTGATTTCCTCTCTAGGTTTCTTCCTAGGTTTTTGGCCTTTCTAGGGAGTTTTTCCTAGGGAGTTTTTCCTAGCCACCGTGCTTCTTTCACATGCTTTGCTTGCTGTTTGGGGTTTTAGGCTGGGTTTCTGTACAGCACTTTGAGATATCAGCTGATGTACGAAGGGCTATATAAATAAATTTGATTTGATTTGATTTCCAAATGCTGGGTATGGAATTGGTCAAGAGACTCAAGTTGAAAATGTGAGCCACAGGTTCAGTAATAATACCAGCTGCTATCTCTAAGAGGTAGGGGTCCAGGTTGTCTGGACCTGCAGACTTTTTAGTGTCTACTGCCTTTAGTGCTTTATAGACATCAGTATAAGAAACAGGCTCAAAGTTAAAATGGTTCACATGAGGGCCTACAGTGAGGGGAAAAAGTATTTGATCCCCTGCTGATTTTGTACGTTTGCCCACTGACAAAGAAATGATCAGTCTATAATTTTAATGGTAGGTTTATTTGAACAGTGAGAGACAGAATAACAACAAAAAAGTCCAGAAAAACGCATGTCAAAAATGATTTGCATTATAATGAGGGAAATAAGTATTACAAGAATATGTATAATAAGACCCTGGGACTAAATACCTCCCTTTGCAACTGGATCCTGGACTTCCTGACGAGCTGCCCCCAGGGGGTAAGGGTAGGCAAAAACACATATGCCACGCTGAACATAGGGGCCCCTCAGGGGTGCATGCTTAGTCCCCTCCTGTGCTCCTTGTTTACCCACGACTGCGGGCCAAGCGCAACTGCAACACCATCATCAAGTTCGCTGACGAACACAATGTTTGGTAGGCCTGATCACCGACAACGATGAGACAGCCTATAGGGAGGAGGTCAGAGACCTGACTGTGTGGTGCCAGGACAGCATCCTCTCCCTCAACGTGAGCAAGAGAAAGGAGATGATTGTGGACTTCACAAAACAGCAGAGGGAGCATGCCCGTATCCACATTGATGGGACCGCAGTGGAAAGCTTCAATTTTCTTTGCGTACAACACTGACTATCTGAAATAGTCCACCCTCACAGACAGTGTGGTGATGAAGGTGCAACAGTGCCTCTACAACCTCAGGAGGTTGAAAATTTTTTGTCTTGGCCCCTAAAACCCTCCCAAACTTCTACCGATGCTCAATTGGGAGCATCCTAGCAGGCTCTATTACTGCCTGGTATGGCAACTGGACCGCCCACAACCGCAGGGCTCTCTAGAGGGTGGTCTGCCCAATGCATCACCGGGGGCAAACTACCTGCCCTCCAGGACACCTACAGCACCCGATGTCACATGAAGGCCAAAAAGATCATCAAGGACATCAACCAACCGAGCCACGGCCTGTTCAGCCCGTTATCATCCAGAAGACGAGGTCAGTACAGGTGCATCAAAGCTGGGACAGAGAGACTGAAAACAGCTTCTATCTCAAGGCCACCAGACTGTTAAGTAGCCATAACTAGCCGGCTTCCACCCGGTTACGCAACCCTGCACCTTAGAGGCTGCTGGCCTATATACATAAACTTGAATATTGGAACACTAGTAACTTTAATAATGTTTAGATAATGCTTTACTCATCTACTATGTACAGTTGAAGTTGGAAGTTTACATACACTTTAGCCAAATACATTCCTGATATTTAATCCTAGTAAAGATTCTTAGGTCAGTTAGGATCAGTGCACCAGTGTCTTCTGCAGCAATGCACCCCCACAACATGATGCTGCCACCCACGTGCTTCAAGGTTGGGATGGTGTTCTTCAGCTTGCAAGCATCCCCCTTTTTCCTCCAAACATAACGATGGTCATTATGGCAAAACAGTTCGATTTTTGTTTCATCAGACCAGAGGACATTTCTCCAAAAAGTCTGATCTGTGTCCCCATGTGCAGTTGCAAACCGTAGTCTGGCTTTTTTTATGGCGGTTTTGGAGCAGTGGTTTCTTCCCTGCTGAGCAGCCTTTTAGGTTATGTCGATATAGGACTCGTTTTACTGTGGATATAGATACTTTTGTATCTGTTTCCTCCAGCATCTTCACAAGGTCCTTTGCTGTTGTTCTAGGATTGATTTGCACTTTTCGTACCAAAGGACCTTCATCTCTAGGAGACAGAACGCATCTCCTTCCTGAGCGGTATGACGACTGCGTACTCCCATGGTGTTTATACTTGCGTACTATTGTTTGTACAGATAAACGTGGTACCTTCAGGCATTTGGAAATTGCTCCCAATGATGAACCAGACTTGTGGAGGTCTACAATGTTTTTTTCTGAGGTCTTGGCTGATTTCATTTGATTTTCCCATGATGTCAAGCAAAGAGGCGCTGAGTTTGAAGGTAGGCCTTGAAATACATCCACAGGTACACCTCCAATTGACTCAAATGATGTCAATTAGCCTATCAGAAGCTTCTAAAGCCATGACATCATTTTCTGGAATTTTCCAAACTGTTTAAATACACAATCAACTTAGTGTATGTAAACTTCTGACCCACTGGAATTGTGATACAGTGGATTATAAGTGAAATAATCTGTCTGTAAACAATTGTTGGAAAAATGACTTGTGTCATGCACAAAGTAGATGTCCTAACAAACTTGCAAAACTATAGTTTGTTAACAAGAAATTTGTGGAGTGGTTGAAAAATGAGTTTTAATGACTCCAACCTAAGTGTATGTAAACCTCCGACTTCAACTGTATATACTGTATTATATTCTACTATATTTTAGTCAATGTAACGGCCGTCGTCAGAATTAGACCAAGGTGCAGCGGAGGATGTGTTCATCATTAGAATTTTAATAGACTGAACGAACACAATACAAAAACGAAACAAAAACGACCAGAAACAGTTCTGTCAGGAAAACACACTGGCGGGCGGCCCCGGCGGCTCCGGGCTGGCGGGCGGCCCCGGCGGCTCCGGGCTGGCGGGCGACCCTGGCGGCTCCGGGCTGGTGGGTGGCTCCGGGCCGGCGGGCGGCACTGGCGGCTCCGGGCAAGCGGGCGGCTCTGGCGGCTCCGGGCGGCTCTGGCGGCTACGGACCGGCGGGCAGCTCTGGCGGCTCCGGACAGGTGGGCGGCCCCGGTGGCTCCGGGCTGGCGGGCGGCTCTGGCGGCTCCGGGCAGGCGGGCGGCTCTGGCGGCTCCGGGCCTGCGGGCGGCTCTGGCGGCTACGGACCGGCGGGCGGCTCTGGCGGCTCCCGACTGGCGGGCGGCTCTGGCGGCTCCGGACTGGCGGGCGGCTCTGGCGGCTCCGAACTGGCGGGCGGCTCTGGCGGCTCTGGCCCAGGATTCACCAGGCTGGGGAGACATGCAGGAGGCCTGGCTCTGGGCGCAGGCACTGGACTCACCAGGCTGGGGAGACCCACTGGAGGCCTGGTCCGTGGAGGAGGCACAGGACTGACCAGGATGGGGAGACCCACTGGAGGCCTGGTCTGTGGAGGTAGCACAGGACTGACCAGGATAGGGAGACCCACAGGAGGCCTGGTCCTGGGAGGAGGCACAGGATAGACCAGGCTGGAGAGACCCACTGGAGGCCTGGTCCTGGGAGGAGGCACAGGATAAACCAGGATCGGGAGACCCACTGGAGGCCTGGTCCGAGGAGGAGGCACAGGATAAACCGGGCTGTGGGGGAGCACTGGAGTTCTGGTACGTAGGCTATTCACCCATACTCCAGGCTGAATGCCCACTTTGGCCCGGCATGGGCGGAGCGCAGGCATTGGGCGAACTGAGCCCTCCCAGCGCCCTGGAGACACAGTGCGCAGAGCCGGCGCAGGATAACCTGGACCGAAACGGCACACTGGAGACCAGACGCGCTGAGCTGGCACAATCCGTCCTGGCTCGATGCCTACACTCGCTTGGCACTTGCGGAGGGCTGGCTTATAACGCACCGGGCTATGAGGGCGCACTGGAGACACCGTGTTCTTCACAGCTTAACACGGTGCCTGACCAGTACCACGCTGCTTCCGGTAAGCACGGGGAGTTGGCTCAGGTCTAACGCCTGACTCCGCCAATCTCCCCGTGTGCCCCCCCCCCCAAAAAAAATGTGGGGGCTGCCTCTCGTGTCCATCGCGCTCCCTCGGCAGGTTGTTGCAGTGGTCAAATAATTGTTCCCATGTCCAGTCAATCCTTGACTCCAAAACCTCCAGCGACCAGGATGCCATTACCTCCCGAGCACGCTGCTTCATCCCCTCCTGGTGCTGCTCCTTCCTCCGCTGCTTGGTCCGTTGTTGGTGGGTGATTCTGTAACGGCCGTCGTCAGAATTAGACCAAGGTGCAGCGGAGGATGTGTTCATCATTAGAATTTTAATAGACTGAACGAACACAATACAAAAACGAAACAAAAACGACCAGAAACAGTTCTGTCAGGAAAACACACTAACAGAATACAATCACCCACAAAACCCAAAGGAAAAACAGGCTACTTATGTGTGACTCCCAATCAGCAACAACGAACTACAGCTGTGCCTGATTGGGAGCCACACACGGCCAAACCAAAGAAACCAGCCAACATAGAAAAATGAACATAGAACGTCCACCCAATGTAACACCCTGGCCTAACCAAAATAAAGAACAAAAAACCCCTCTCTATGGCCAGGGCGTTACAGTCAATGCCACTCCGATATTGCTCGATCGAATAGTTATATATTTCTTAATTCCATTATTTTACTTTTAGATGTGTGTGTATTGTTGTGAATTGTTAGATAGTACTGCACTGTTAGATATTACTGCACTGTTGGAGCTAAGAACACAAGCATTTTGCTACACCCGCAATAACATCTACTAAATATGTGTATGTGACCAATACAATTAGATGTGATTTAATTTGATATATGTGACCGATGGTTCTCCTCAATTACTTCCTTTAGATCTGTTTCCCATTTATTCATTATAGGTTCTGAACCATCAGGTAGAGTTTCAATCAAGCGTCGATATAACTTGGCAATCAACTTCCTTGTCGTAGCAGCTTCAGTATTCTTTCTATGCTAGATGCCTTAGGTTCATCCAGATTCTGTTGAAGTGATTGAATAAGATTTCTGTGTTGTAAGAACTTAACTCTTAAGGATCCGCCCCCTCTTTTCAGTTTTTGCCTAAAATGACAAACCCAAATCTAACTGCCTATAGCTCAGGCCCTGAAGCAAGGATATGCATATTCTTGGTATCATTTGGCAAGGAATATGTTAGTCCTAAATATTTCAAAAATAAAATAATTGTATTTGGGACAAATCATTCACTAAACCCTAAACCTCAACTAAATTTGTAATGAATAATGTGGTAATTGAGCAAGTTGAGGAGACTAAACTGCTTGGAGTAACCCTGGATTGTAAACTGTCATGGTCAAAACATTCAATAGTAGCTTGGAGAAGTCTAACCATAATAAAGCTCCGCTCTGCATTCTTAACAGCACTATCAACCCAGGCAGGTCCTACCGGCCCTAGTTTTGTCACATCTGGACTACTGGTCAGTCGTGAGGCCAGGTGCCACAAAGAGGGATTTAGAAAAATTGCAATTGGCTCAGAACAGGGCAGCACGGCTGGCCCTTGGATGCACACAGAGATCGAACATGAATAATATGCATGTCAATCTCTCCTGGCTCATAGTGGAGGAGACATTGACTTGTATTTGTGAGAGGTATTGATATGTTGAATACACCAAGCTGTCTGTTTGAATTACTGGCACACAGCTCGGACACCCATTCATACCCCACAACACATGCCACCAGAGGTCTCTTCACAGTCCCCAAGTCCAGAACGGACTATGGGAGGCGCACAGTACTATATAGAGTCATGACTATATGGAACTCCACATCAAGTTTGTCATGCAAGCAGTACAATTTGATATAAAAAACAGATACAAATTACACCTTATGGAACAACACAAACATAGGCACAGACACATGCATACAAACACACAATAACATACCCATTATACACACACGTACACATGGATTTTGTGTTGTAGATATGTGGTAGTAGAGGAGGAGCCTGAGGGCACACACTTAATATGCTGGGAAATCTATTGTGAATGTATTGTAAATGTTTTAAAAAATGTAGAACTGCCTTAATTTTGCTGGACCCAAGGAAGAGTAGCTGCTAGCAGCAGCTAATGGGGATCCATAATAAATACAAATACAAAATGATCAATGCATTTTAATTGCTTTGAATGTTTAATTTATTTTCAAATGTTAATAGTACATTTTTGGCAAACCTTTAGCTACATTTTTACATAAAGATGTGCCTTGTTGCAACTCATAACATAAATTAACTTAGTTCCTACAGTACATTCATTTCCTCTCTTCCTTTTTCAATTTAATGCATGGAAAGGATCATGTGTAACAACATTCAGTTAACCTTGGCGGAATTAGCTAAATTGTGCTGGACTATGGTAGATGAAGAATCAATCTATCTGTTTAGAATGTTAGAGTATTTATCTGGTCAAAATCTTAGTGTATTATGTCTGTTTGTAGCAGTGTGTTATATGTGAAAATGAGATTGTATTATAAATTGTATTTTAATGTTTAAGGACTCTTGGAAGATTAGTCCAAATGAGGACTAAAAGAGATCCTAATAAAAATGAAATCAGGCCTTTATGGTAGAGTGGCCAGATGGAAGCCACTCCTCAGCACATGACATACCCACTTGGAGTTTGCCAAAAGGCACATAAACACTCTCAGACCATGAGAAACAAGATTCTCTGGTCTGATGAAACCAAGATTGAACTCTTTGGCCTGAATGCCAAGCATCACGTTTTGAGGAAGCCTGGCACCATCCCTACGGTGAAGCATGGTGGTAGCAGCATCATGCTGAGGGGATGTTTTTCAGCGGGAGGGACTGGGAGACTAGTCAGGTTCGAAGGAAAGATGAACAGAGCAAAGTACAGAGAGATCCTGATGAAAACCTGCTCCAGAGCACTCAGGACCTCAGACTGGGGCGAAGGTTCACCTTCCAACAGGACAACGACCCTAAGCACACAGCCAAGACAACGCAGAAGTGGCTTCGGGACAAGTCTCTGAATGTCCTTGATTGGCCCAGCCAGAACCTGGACTTGAACCCGATCTAACATCTCTGGAGAGACCTGAAAATAGCTGTGCAGCGACGCTCCCCATCCAACCTGACAAAGATTGAAATGATGTGCAGAAAAGAATGGGAAAAACTCCCCAAATACAGGTGTGCCAAACTTGTAGCGTCATATCCAAGAAGACTCTAAGCTGTAATCGCTGCCAAAGGTGCTTGAACAAAGTAGTGAGTAAAGGATCTGAATACATATGTAAATGTGATATTTCCGTTTTTTTTCAAGAGCTAAAATGTCTAAAACCTGTTTTTGCTTTGTCATTATGGGGTATTTTGTGTAGATGAGGGGAAAAAAACCCTATTAAATCAATTTTAGAATAAAGCTTTAACATAACAATATTTGAAAAAAGTAAAGGGGTCTGAATACTTCCGAAGGCACTGTATGTTGCCCTAGAAGACTAGATAAACCCTTGCTCACCAGAATCTACTTGACAGCGGTAAAGTTCTCTCTGTCATCTCTCCTTCTTTTGCGGAGAAAAGACATTTACGGATCGGGGAGAAAATGCTAAAAAACAATAATAATAAAAAATGGAATGATTGTCTGTGCAAAATGTCCAGATGACATCAGTTTGACAAGGAAATAGAAACCTGTGAAAAACGACCCAACATGTTCCTGATAAGATTTCAGTTCGGCTTGGATGCATATTTTATGTGGTTGAAATACTATCAGCTTTTATTACGCTGATAAAGATAGATACCATCTGTAGAGGTGCTAACTGCCCATTCACATTCTTTCAAGATGCTTAAGGAAAGAAATCGTATTTCAAAATGTAGCCTACATTTGGTGTATAATTTTACTGCAAGAAATGCTCGACGTGCCACAGGCCTATTTGAAGTCCCCATCTTGTGACTGTCGAATTTGTATAGCGCTTCACAATCATCAAACATAACACCAGCCATGTCACCCATGATACAAGTCAGTATTTGACGTCCATCCATGTCTAAGGATGTCGGGAGGTGGCGTGGAAACCGGCCACTAGGGGCAAGAGTGAGCGCTGTTACCTTCAAGTAGGTTTTTGTTTTGCAAGTGTTGTGGATGGGAATGGCGGATGGGTGTAAGCATCTGCCTCTGGTTGCAAGTTCAAATCCAGCAATAGAAAGTTAATTTTCATATTTTAGTTTTAAGCCTATCCCAAACCCTTACCTTAACCATGAGGAGTTAATGCCTACCCTTAAGAATTTGGAGTTAACGCCTGAATTTAACCCTAACCTTCAAAATTCGGAGTTAATGCCTAAACTTAACTTTAAACACTTCGACGTTTGGCGTTTGATAAACATGGATGAACGTCTGTTTCTGACGTGAGACTGTTAGAGGTGGCAGCAGCATAACACAGCCAGCACTGCTGTCATCCTCTTTTACCACTTCTACAAATCCTTCCCAAACATTACTTCTCTGGCCCTCCCTCCTCTTTATTTTCAACTCTCTATTCCACAGCTTTTCTCTTATTGAATTAAACTCCGACAATCTTCTTTTTGACACCGTGGATGGATGTTAACTTTTTCGGCCCATTCCCAAAAGCAATTGATGTGTAGCCTATTTGGCGTCAGAACAGATAGACCCTAAAGCTTAGTCTTACTCACTAATGCCAGATAGCCTAACATAATGAAAGAAAAAGCTCAATGTAGCGTAGTCTATAAATATAAATTGCACAAGAACAATACATTTGTGGATTTTTTAAGGTACTGTTTCTCTTTATTTAACCTGCCCACCACACACCCGCCCTTCATCCACACAATATTTCATGACTCTATACCCGCCCGCCCCATGGATATAACCACAGGGACTGCGGCTTATGAGTCAACCCGTGCATCACTAACAGTGAGTAGTACACTGGGGGACTTGTTCCACAGGACATATGACTGGCTACTTCTGGAAAGAGAGTGGAATTAGGAGGAGAAAGGAGACGGCACATGGAAACTATTATGATGTTGGTTAGTCGGTTCTACAATATGGCCCTGAAACACACACTGACGCAGACACACACACACCTTTATTACGCTGGTTAGTCGGTCTACAATCTGTCTGGGGGAAAACACACCAAAACAAACCAGTAGCAACACGAAGGAATCTCTTTCATCCTTATGTTCACCTGACTGGGCACAGACGCTGCTGTGATCAAAAGAAAGCTTGCGAAAGGTGTGGGGAAAGGCTGTTATTGATGTGAGTCTGAGAACCACAATGTTGTGTTGTGTTGTGTTGTCAGGGCACCCACCGCTGAATGCTGATATCAGTTATATGTTGGTTGTCTGCATGAGTAGACCATATTCTGTTTGATATATGATTCAGGATTCAGGACAGTGTTTCATAGTGTGTGTAGTGCTTTCATTGTGTGTTGGGTTGGAATTAGGGTGGAAGTGTGGGACACATGCTGTTGTTCCCAAAGAGAACTCCTGGCTGAATTCTAGGACTTCACTACAATCTAGGAGTTCCCAGAAGTACTTTTCCCCCAATTCCACCCCTGGCGTTACCCAGTGGCGTCATTAGGCCTGGGCTTCCGGGGCTATAGCCCTGGATATTTTGGTTCAACCCTAACCTTTTGATGGTAAAAGAAAACACATTTTAGTCTGATATGAGTTTCCACACATCACTTGCACTATGCAGTATTTAATCAAATAAAATAATTACTGACAAATTTGTATATAAAAAATAAACAATACAATATTATGCATTAGGCAGTACCATGCATTGCAAGAAGTCCCTGGAGTGACGCGGTGCCTGCTGTGATTGGTCAGAGTCTGCAGCATAGCACAGAGCAAATATGGAGGGAAAAAAGCATGCAGGTTAAGCAGGTTGCGGCAGCAGTGAATGAGGTGGAGAGGAGAGCAGAACAGCCGGAAAGTCAAAGTGACCACATTTAAAATACCCAAATGCGGAACAAAGGGATGATTTTGCGTGAACATTCGCAGGACAGTGTAGCCTACATGAGTAATATTCTTTTGGCAGCACCCCCTCCCTCCCCCTCACAAAACCCCCTTCCCGCTGCACCAAACGAGCTAACTGAAGTGTGCCTATAGGCTACTACTCCTTTGCCTTGTGCAAAATTTGGTCATGTGAAAATGAGAGACCAAATATGTGGCTGTTTTATGAAAATCTGTAAATACTTAGCCACCCTGCATCCCACTGCTGGCTTGCCTCTGAAGCTATCTAGGGTTGGTCCTGGTCAGTTCTTGGATGGGAGACCAGATGCTGCTGGAAGTGGTGTTGGAGGGCCAGTAGGAGGCACTCTTTCCTCTGGTCTAAAAAACGATCCCAATGCCCCAGGGCAGTGGTTGGGGACATTGCCCTGCGTAAGGTGCCGTCTTTCGTATGGGACGTTAAACGGGTGTCCTGACTAAAGGTCACTAAAGATCCCATGGCACTTATTGTAAGAGTAGGGGTGTTAACCCCAGTGTCCTTGCTAAATTCCCAATCTGGCCCTCATACCATAATGGCCAGCTAATCATCTCCAGCTTTCAATTGTCTCATTCATCCCCCTCCTCTCCCCTATAACTTATTCCCCAGATCGTTGCTGTAAATGAGAATGTGTTAGTCAACTTAACTTAAGAGTTAAATAATCAAATAAAACAAATCTATGACACATTTCTGGTTGGAATGTGAAACAGTTAGGACGGGAGACTTCTAAAATGGGATTGAGTGAAGTAGAAACAAATATGTTGAACGAGCATTGCGAGCCTCACAAGTTTGACGAAATCACCTTAAATCTTTTCAGTCGAATCACCTTATATATTTTTAGTCTAATACGGCTATCTACTTAATTTTGAAGATCTTCATCAGAAGCACGCTTTTTGTAGTAGTTAACTGTTCTCTCCAAATGTAGCTGGAATTTAGACCGAAAGGATTTGACAAATGTGATTGGTTGAAGATATTACATTGGGCTACGTCGTGCTGTGCAGTATATCAGATGTCAACAACAATTGGAGAAGTGTTTAACATTACCAGTACCACATCCTTTTGATATATATCTTGTCAAAAGCGCAATGTGACTGCAAACAGAGATCTGTTCATGATGAGATGCTCATGTCTCCGCCTTAACATTGGGAGTCGTTGTCCCAAATGCGGAAAGGCAGGCGACAAGCTTTGGTCCAAAATAAGCCCATAGAAAGGCATTGGGCTTATTTTGGACTGATTTGGGCGAGAGTGAAACCTCTCGCTTCGCTTCCTATCTGCTGCAAAATAGACAGGTTGGAATGTCTGACTGAAATACGGGACAATTATACCTTTTTTTGTAAATTAGTGGTGTTTGAATTTGTTGATAAAATGCGGGACATGATTGTTTGGTTGCGGTATAAGGGCCAAAATGCATGATTGTCCCGCACAGTCCGAGACATGCAGTCACCCTAGCAGCAGTAAGCCATAGGTTTGTGCAGGGTTGGTGGTGGCTAACTAGCTAGTCTCCCTCAGCATAAGGGTTGGCTAATGCTAATGAGCTAGCGCTAGCACTCAGCATCCTTAAGTTATTGGGTGTAAGAATTCTTTAACAGTATATTTAGTGAATGTGCAAGCTAAGGATGTTGATATAAGTCATGATATTAAGAAAAGTGTTTATTTCCAGCGAGTGTATTTGATGGGTTTCGTTTCTGTAGCTAGCTTGGCTGGCAGGCCACTTCGGTACTGGCTGGCTAGCTAGCTGAGACCGAAGAGATGAGAGAACGTTTTCCTGACTGAAGCACATATCTTCTGAAAGTGACACAGTGCCTCCCTGTGGACTGAAGGTGAACTTTACTACAACATTATATTAGCTATTTAGCAGGCATGTTTAGCAGTCTTATGGTGTGGGGGTAGAAGCTGTTCAGGGTCTTGTTGGTTCCAGACTTGATGCACAGGTAAAATGTTTTTGCCTTCCTCTGACGCCGCCTTGTATAGAGGTCCTGGATGGCAGGGAGCTCGGCCCCAGTGATTTACTGGGCCGTACTCACCACCCTCTGTTGCACCTTGCGGTCGGGTGCTTTGCAGTTGCCATACCAAGCGGTGATGCAGCCAGTCAAGATGCTCTCAATGGTGCAGCTGTAGACCTTTTTGAGGATCTGATGGCCCATGCCAAATCTTTTCAGCCTCCTGAGGGGGAAGAGGCATTGTTGCGCCCTCTTCACGACTGTGTCGGTGTGTTTGGACCACGATAGTTTGTTGGTGATGTGGACACCAATGAAATTAAAGCTTTCGTCCGCTCCACTACAGCCCCGTTGATGTGAATGGGGGCATGCTCGGCCCTCCATTATATGTATTCCATGATCAGCTCCTTTGTCTTGCTGACATAGAGGGAGAGGTTGCTGTCCTGGCATCACACTGCCAGGTCTCTGACCTCCTCCCTGTAGGCTGTCTCATCATTGGTGATCAGGCCTACCACCGTTGTGTCGTCAGCAAACTGAATGATGGTGTTGGAGTTGTGTGCGGCCACACAGTGGTGGGTGAACAGGGAGTACAGGAGGTGGCTAAGCACGCACTCCTGAGGGGCCCCCGTGTTGAGGGTCAGCGTTGCGTATGTGTTGTTGCCTACCCTCACCACCTGGCGACGGCACGGAAGTCTTTGACAGAATTTGGAAACCATATGTTGATCACCTTGGGGAACGTGTTGTATAGTGGGTGTTTTGATTTTGTGTTTTTTTTGTGGGGTTCTTTGTAAAAACAATAAAAACAAACTGTCAAAAGTTTTTTTTTTAAACATGTAGGTATTACAGACTGGGTCAGAGAGAGGTTGAAAATGTCAGTGAAAACACTTGTCAGCTGGTCAGTGCATGCTCTGAGTCTGCGTCCTGGTAATCCGTCTGGCCCGCAGCCTTGTGAATGTTAGCCTGTTTAATGGTCTTACTCACATTGGCTGCAGAGAGTGGAACAGGTGGTGCTCTCATGCATGATTCAGTGTTGCTTGCCTCGAAGCGAGCATAGAACTAATTTAGCTAGTCTGGTAGGCTCGTGTCACTGGGCAGCTCGCAGCTGGGTTTCCCTTTCTAATCCGTGTTAGTTAGCATGCTCTGCCACATCCGACAAGCGTTAGAGCTGGCGTAGTAGGATTCGATCTTAGTCTTAGTTTGATGGCTCGTCGGAGGTCATGGTGGGATTTCTTATAAGGGTCTGGATTAGTGTCCTGCTCCTTGAAAGCGGCAGCTCTATCCTTAAGATCAGTGCAGATGTTGTTTGTAATCCATGGCTTCTGGTTGGAATATGTACGTATGATCACTGTGGGGATGACGACGTCACCGATGCAATTATTGATGAGGCTGGTCACTGATGTGGTAAACTCCTTAATGTTATCGGATGAATCCCGGAACATATTCCAGTCTGTGCTAATGAAACAGTCCTGTAGCTTAGCATCCGCTTCATTGTACCACTTTCGTATTGAGCGCGTCACTATATTTTATCCATGTCCTTGTTCAGCCACAACTCAGAGAAACATAGGATATAACAGTTCTTCAGGTTCTGTTGATAGGATAGTCTCCGACGGAGCTCATCCAGTTTATTCTCTAGTGATTGTAAGTTCGCCCATAGGACGGAGGGTAGAGGTGATTTATTTATTTGCTGACATAGTTCAGGGAACCCGCTCGTTTGCTTCTCTTCCTCTTCCGAGTCCCGGGGATTAGGGCCTGGTCCGGAATGAGCAGTATGTCCACAGCTACCGACTCGTTGAATTAGAAATCTTCTTCCAAATCAAGGTTAGTGTTAGCTGTTCTGATGTCCAGAAGCTGTTTTTGGTCATAGAAAATGATGGAGGAAATATTATGTTCCAAAAAAGTTTCAATCAGTATTAAAAACACACACAAAATAGCAGAATTGGTCAGGAGCCCATAAGACAGCAGTGCCATCTTCAACTACCACGCAGGACCAGGAGTTTTTCCGGACCATGTATTCTGACCAGGAAAAACTCTAGAGTTTTTCAAGTTCATTTGGACAGGAAAAACTCCCAGGCCTACATAATTTATAAAGGAACAATTATCTGTTTTGACTCTGGAAAATGAGCCTTTGTATAATTCATACTCTCGATTGGTGTGACCTGGAAAAACATGGAACTTAAACAGACAGAGTCAGATGGATGACATTCTTTGCCCCGTACAGCACAATGGGGCTTAACTCAAGTAAGTTCATTTCTATTCTCACCAGGACTGCCCTAGAAGATCATTCTAGAAACATGAGAAAAAAAGGGGGGGAAAGTATGAAAATGTATGCACTCACTCTTGTAAGTCGGTCTGGATAAGAGCATCTGATAAATGACTAAAATGTAAAGTCTCTTGAAGTCTCACTGTATTCGTCGCATCTTACCAAATTGGCTCATATGTTTGCAGACAAATACAATCCCACAGGCTGTGTGGGTGACTATTAAGCCTTTGGCTTTACAGTTGAGTCTAATGACAAAGAGAAGCCCAATGTGGAGGCTGTAATTTGGGGTTTGGAGTTCCCTTCCCGCCACTGGAACAGCCTGAGCTCTGATAAATGACTTGGTCTAATTAGAAGTTGACTAAACCCTCCCCACTGCTACTAAATAGAGTTGTGCAACTTCATTCATTTGAGTACATCCCCATCACACCACAGGGTAATAACAGTGTGTGTGTGTGTGTGTGTGTGTGTGTGTGTGTGTGTGTGTGTGTGTGTGTGTGTGTGTGTGTGTGTGGGGGGGGGGGCAGGCGTATGTGCTCACATGGGTCTGTGTATAGGCTACCTCTTGATAAAAAGGGGTATAGGGATAAGAAAACCTGAGCTGCACAATTTCACATCTGTCTCCAGTCTATGAATAGCAGCCAGGGTCTGTTTCGGGGGCTGGGGGTTGGGATTAATACAAACCCAGTTACAGGGTTCAGTCTGAGGTCACCGACCACAGTATGACGTGACTCAGTCGAGGGTCTCAAGCAACCTGACGTGGGTCGTCCAAGTATTAATGATACGCTTAGCCAATCACAGCGTCTTTCACTGATCCAGAACCTCACTTCTGTGGAAGGTCTTTGTGATAACTCAACCAATCAAAGGAGAGTTTAGTCTGTGGGTGTCCTACAGTATCTCTGTTAACTACTTGGATTGAGTTCACACCAGAAAACACCAAAATACCGAAAAGACATCCAAACAGTGATGTATTGGGGTTGAGTCGCAGAGCATCATGGTCCTATGTGTTGGAGATGATCCTGTTCATATAAATAGTTTAACTTAATTCTTGTCTCCTGTCACATCATTATTTCATTTTTACAATGACGTGGTCATGAAACCCACAAGTCATAACAAAAGAGACCGCTCAGAACACCTGTGGTATCTGGGTACAGAAACTAGGACTTCCTCTCTCAACACTTTTTGTTGATGTAGCTCTAGCAAGATCCTGTTTGTCCATTTAAGGAGCAGATTTGCACTGCAGCCATCTTGTGTAGACTTCAGTTAGACTGAATCAATGAAGAATGCACTCCTAACCAAAACGTCTAGCTGCCTGGTACAACTCAGCAGCAGGACAACCAAAGACTTCTTATAGATACACTACTGTTCAAAAGTTTGGGGTCACTTCCAAATTTCCTTGTTTTTGAAAGTAAAACACATTTTTTGTCCATTAAAATTACATCAAATTGATCAGAAATACAGTGTAGACATTGTTAATGTTGTAAATTACTATTATAGCTGGTAATGGCAGATTTTTAATGGAATATCTACATAGGTGTACAGAGGCCAATTATCAGCAACCATCACTCCTGTGTTCCAATGGTAAGTCTACACTGTATTTCTGATCAATTTGATGTTATTTTAATGGACAAAAAATGTGTTTTTCTTTCAAAAACAAGGACATTTCTAATTGACCCCAAACCTCTTAACGGTAGTGTACATTTCCTGGTTTTCTTAAATCAGAAGTTTCTTCAGTTGCTAGCTTCCTATGCCAGTAGCTAGCTACTCACTGAGGTAGTCTGGAATACCTAAATACTTTGAAACCACAAATGCCTTGAGATCTCCAAATGGAACAAGTCTCCATGCTCTTAAAGGGCACAAAAACGAATAAAAGAACAAAAAACAAACATTATTAAGCCTCCTGTTTATTCATCTCTGCCAAATGTGACGAGTAGTTTGGTGCCAGACATGTTGGCGACCTCCGGCCATGTGTTCTGGCTTGTCTAACGCTGTGTTGACCTCGGTGACTGTGCTGGGCTTATTAATTACAGTTTGGGATCTGGGAATCTATTCAACGGTCATTTTAATGAATGTATACATTGATTCTTAAATAAATAACTTTTTAATGCTTCATGAGCTCAGTAAAACCGCCTTTTCCAATCACATCCCACAATATATGGTTGTTTTACTCCATTGTTTGTAACAATGTCTTAGTTCTTTTACAATGTATACCTTCCAAATATGCTTCTAAAACGACCATATTTATCTCATGGATTGTTAGTCCTTGCATCAATATATCTCATTACATTTCTCCAGCCCCATCCCTCAGCTTTAGAGCGCAACCAAGTGGTGGGGCTTCCGTTGTCCTGAAAAACAAATTACGGATTGTGGCTTTATTTTGGTTTTCCAGATCACTCATTTCCTGTCCAAAGCTTGGGGATGAAGGGGAAAACAGGATGCATCGGAACCACTGAAAACCTGAAGGAATACTTAACAGTGTTTGGGAAGAGGAGGTGTGTGGCAAAAAAATGCCTCCTGACTGCCAGGAGTCAGACTGTGGATCTGAAAAGTGGCATAGATCAAAAAGTCAACCATTATTTTGCCTGGCTTGCTATAAGTAAGGCATGTTCACTGCCCAAGGAGTTCCTGAACCATGGAGGAAGCCCTTCATGCATGCACGTGCGCGCACACACACACACACACACACACACACACACACACACACACACACACACACACACACACCCTCACACACACACACACACACACACACACACACACACACACACACACACACCACCACCACATCCCACACACACCCTATCCTAACTCACACACACATCTACCCACACACACACGCACACACACACACACCACATCCATCCATAGCAGCCAATACGGTGGAGGATGTCTTGGTCACTCCTTCTCTGCATGTGGCCGTCTAAGGAAAGCTTAAATCATCTCCAGCCCTGTTCCCCCCCTTAGTCATCCTCCCGTCCTCCCCAGGCTGCCACACACACACAGCAGCTGTTCCCAGCCTCACTATGACAGCCTAGCCTCACCTCTGTCTCTACAAACACACACATACCAGGCAACAGTACAGGAGGAGCACCACTCTGTCCGATAGGGATCAGTCATTCCAGAGAAACAGATCTGAGAACAGTGAGAGGAGAGAATGGGGCTGTGGACGATGCTGATCGTGGCTTCGCAGCTGATCTTAAACCTGTGCTCAGACGTGGGAGCCCAGGGCTCAGGTGAGTGTAGCTGAGATTTTTTTTCTTTGGCATCACATTCAGTAATAATAATGTGATCTTGATGTGGTCAGTAAAGTCTATCGAAACAATGCAATTGCACAACAAAGTATTTTGAAGTTATTGCTTTTTTATTTACATTTGTCATTTAGCAGACGCTCTTATCCAGAACGACTTACAGTTAGTGCTTCCATCTTAAGATAGCTAGATGAGACAATCGCATATCACAGTCATAGTGAATACATTTTTCCTCAATAAAGTAGCTATCAGCGAAGTAAAGCAAGACAAGCGTGAGTGTTAGCGCAAAGAAAGGCAAGGGTGATATTACATTTTTTCTTTGGGGAAGGGGGGGGGGGGGTGCTGTGGGATTAAAAAGGTAATTGAAGAGGCAATTACAGGATACTATAACAATTTGATGGTAGTCAGAGACAGACAGTTTAATTTGACATACGGAGAGACTGTGATGTCATCTTCAAATGCCTCTATCAGTGTAATAAAGCTCTCAGCACTCTACCCCAGAGGATTCTAAGAGGACCATGAAGCTCTGAGGTAATGATTGATCGAACAGACACTGTGATTGAGAATAGAACATTCATTCCTTCGCCAATCCAATATACACAAAGGGCTACACATGGCATTTGATACTCTGTTGTGATCAATATTCCTCTATAGCATTTGTGGTGAGAAGATTGAAAATACATCCGTCAGAAGAGTGTTGTGTACTGATGACTGAGGTGTGACTCTGTGTGTGTGTGTGTGTGTGTATATATATCTCTGTGTGTGTGGGGGGTCTGCAGTCTGGCTCTGATTTAAACAAAGTCCCAACTTAATCACACACATGGGAGTAATCACTAATGGTCTGTATGCAATACTGGAGTCTGAGCACACACACACACACACACACACACACACACACACACACACACACACACACACACACACACACACACACACACACACACACACACACACACACACACACACACACACACACACACACACACACACACACACACACACACACACACACACACACACACACACACACACACACACACACACACACACACACACACACACACACACACACAACGGGTTTTGAGATGCCATATGCTTAATAATATCCTCTTAGATGTCAAGTCCCCTGTTTTGGGGACCTGTGTAGTTCTGGTACCCGTTCCGACCAACATTTTTGCTTATATATTGATATGTGGCCAACATAGACCTAAATGGCTTGCATTGAGTGATAGCCCTGATTCTCACTGACGCAGGAGTATGTCTATTCTGCCTGTGTGAAGTAGGATGGGAAATCTGACACCAATTGAAGCTGGGATGTCCCTCCTACCATTTCATTTGCTCTTCTGACTGTCCATCAACTCCTGGCTGAACCCTACATCACAGTCACTAACATATGCCTAGAATCCTTACATCGTAATGCAACAGGAGAGAGTTTTTGTTGTTGCTGTTGCACAGTCAGTGATTGATTTATAGCCAGTAAGGTAAACTAACTAACTCATAGATTTTAAACAAAACCCACTTTCTGTTTGTCATAGATGGACAATATTAATATGAGACGAAAGGCGAGTTCCTAACAAGTTCAGGAAGCTACAGCTATGTGAGACGTTCACAGCGATGGGGGCAGATGTTTTGATCAATAGAGACATTTACAAAATATGCACATTTTCTATAAGACTAAATATACAAATATGTACACTACATGACCAAAAGTATGTGGACACCTGCCCGTCGAACATCTCATTCCAAAATCATGGGCATTAATATGGAGTTTGTCCCCCCTTTGCTGCTATAACAGCCTCCACTATTCTGGGAAGGCTTTCCACTAGACGTTGGAACATTGCTGCGGGACTTGATCCATTCAGCCACAAGAGCATTAGTGAGGTCCAGCACTGATGTTGGGCAATTAGGCCTGACTCGCAATCGGCGTTCCAATTAATCCCAAAGGTGTTCGATGGGGTTGAGGTCAGGGCTCTGTGCAGGCCAGTCAAGTTCTTCCACACTGGTCTCAACAAACCATTTCTGTATGGATCTCGTTTTGTGCTAGGCCTTCCCCAAACTGTTGCCACAAAGTTGGAAGCACAGAATCATCTAGAATGTCATTGTATGGTGTAGCGTTAAGATTTCCCTTCACTGGAACTAAGAGGCCTACCCCGAACCATGAAAAACAGTCCCAGACATTATTCCTCCTCCACCAAACTTTACAGTTAGCACTATGCATTCGGGCAGGTAGCGTTCTACTGGCATCCACCAAACCCAGATTAGTCCGTCAGAATACAAGATGGTGAAGCGTGATTCAACACTCCAGAGAACGCGTTTCCACTGCTCCAGAGTCCATGGCATGGCATTGCGCAAGGTGATCTTAGGCTTGTGTGCGTCTGCTCGGCCATGGAAACCCATTTCATGAAGCTCCTAACGAACAGTTATGGTGCTCATGTTGCTTCCATAGCCAGTTTTAAACTCGGTAGTGAGTGTTGCAACCGAGGACAGATGATTTTTATGCACTACTTGCTTCAGCATTTGGCGGTCACGTTCTGTGAGCTTGTGTGGCCTACCACTTAGAGGATGAGCCGTTGTTGCTCCTAGACGTGTGACAAACTATGTGGTAGTGATACTTTATGTGTGGGCTGTCGGTGGTTGATTTTATGGTTAAGATGTGGTTTAAGGTGGATTTAGGTGGATTTGAAGGACATGGTTTTGTGTAGCTCGATGGTGGCTGTGGGGATGAAAGCTGATCCTTTCTCATGGAGATCCTGACCCACACATGGCTCTGAGTCTAAAACACAGATGGGAGCAAGTGTGTGTGCATAGTGCGTCTAAACAGATGGATGAGAATAGAATAAGAGTGGGTTTGTTCAAATTATTTTGTTGGTGCACCCCCAGTCCCAGTTTGCAGGCCAAGTCACGTTGAGGCCAAGTCACGATGTTTGCCTTACCTCCCTCCACAGGCGAGGGGGACAATAGCGAAGCTGAAGCCTTTCACAAACCAGGTCTGTCTGTGGTTATAAAGGTGAAATTGAGCGCAGGAAACGGCATGAAAAGGAAGCCTGTTTTCGTGGCTCGGGTTACGTTTAACCACACGCCTTTAAAAGCCCCGTGCTGCTCCCCGATGAACTGGAACAGACTGAGACCAGGCAGTTGGAACCGGAGTAAAGACTGGGGTCAAGAGAAAAGAACAAAGATGTCTGAAGCTGAATACACACACACACACACACACACACACACACAATATCTTGTCTGAGGATCACACTCTGCAATCTTGGCTGAGAATATGGGGGGGGGGGGGATATGAGGGCAATTTTCTGGAAACATTTGGGAGGAATTTGTTGCCCTCATGACAGTGTGCCTTAAAGACAGCTGCTAGGGAACTTGTGTATTCATGTAGGGTCTCAGACTGGTGGTGAGGGATTCAAGGCACATGCTCCTGAGGCCTGCTGTGTCCCGGAGTGACTTTATTCAGCTAGAATTGTAACCGTGGGCTTACCTCTTCAATGGCTTCTACATTCCACTCCGTGGCATTGAGTACAGTACAGTTTATCCATATTTATCTAACTTAGCCTGGTCTTGATCTTCCAGCCATTTCTAGTCTATAGAAAGTATCCCTTCTCTACATCAAAACTACTAGCTCAAGAATTATCAGAATGTATGGTATTTTGATCAAAGTACAAATGTTTTACCCAAAACTCATTTCAGCCTCATCAACCAACTACCAACTCTCTTGACTACCAGTATCTTCTCAGCCAGGGGCGGACTGGCCATTTGGCATTTCAGGCAAATGTCAAATCGGCAGGTTCATTTTTAACTTAGATTGTTGTGCAAAATGATTATCATCTGGCAAAAAATGGGGTCCAGATGGGGGAAAAAAAATAGGCCGGTGTGGAGGCCTCAAGTAAAAAAGTTGGCCGGTGTGTTGAAAATGCCAGGGTTGATTTCTGGTCCCAGTCTGCCCTTGTTCTCAGCACATCAAATCCTCAGCATCATTTTCTGCCACATCTGACTCATCAACTAGCCTACAGATGTAGGATCTTAATTTGAGCCAGTTTGCTACAGCAGGAAAATGAAGCCCTGGGCCCAGGCCTGTAGGGGGCCCAAGAGGCAAAATAAATAAAGGAAATATATCCAGTATACAGTATATATTGTATATGTATTATACAGTTGAAGTCGGAAGTTTACATATACCTTAGCCAAATACATTTAAACTCAGTTCTTCCCAATTCCTGACATGTATTCTTAGTAAAAATTCCCTGTCTTAGGTCAGTTAGGATCACCACTTTATTTTAAGAATGTGAACTGTCAGATTAATAGTAGAGAGAATTATTTATTTCAGCTTTTATTTATTTCATCACATTCCCAGTGGGTCAGAAGTTCACATACAATCAATTAGTATTTGGTAGCATTGCCTTTAAATTGTTTAACTTGGGTCCTGGTCCCATGGTGTTTATACTTGCGTACTATTGTTTGTACAGATGAACGTGGTACCTTCAGGGGTTTGGAAATTGCTCCCAATGATGAACCAGACTTGTGGAGGTTTACCAATTTTCTTCTGAGATCTTGGCTGATTTCTTTAGATTTTCCCATGATGTCAAGCAAAGAGGCACTGAGTTTGAAGGTAGGCCTTGAAATACATCCACAGGTACACCTCCAATTGACTCAAATTATGTCAATTAGCCCATCAGAAGCTTCTAAAGCCATGACATAATTTTCTGGAATTTTCCAAGGTGTTTAAAAACACAGTAAATTTAATGTATGTAAACTTCTGACCAACTGGAATTGTGATGAATTATAAGTTAAATAATCTGTCTGTAAACAATTGTTGGAAGAATTACTTGTGTCATGCACAAAGTACTATAGATGTCCTAACTGACTTGCCAAAACTATAGCTTGTTAACAAGACATTTGTGGAGTGGTTGAAAAACACGTTTTAATGACTCCAACCTAAGTGTATGTAAACTTCCGACTTCAACTGTATATTTTATTTTTTACTGCAACCGACAATCACAGGAGGACTCTGCTAATCATCAGATGGGTGGAGGAGAGGAGGTATGGGGCCCACGTAGGTAACTGAGGGGCCCTATCTTGGTTTGGTAACTGATGGGATTTGCTTCGAGGGCCACCCCCACCTTGCGGGAAAAACACTTTGATGGCAGAGAGAAAGTACATTTCCTGCAATTCTACACATTTTGCCATGGGGCGCAGAGAAAATGTTGCAATTGTAAAGCAAGTTACCTATAATTCTACACATTTTGTCATGATGCTAAGTTAATGATATCTGAGTGGGATTCAGGCCTCCTGGAGGTCAGGGCCCCTGGGCACTTGCCCTGCATGCCCGTTCGGTATTTGGCCATGTTTAATACACGGCTGACTAATTTACCAATCTAAAAATTGTTAGCTGACATGGCTAATTGAGTGACTGTCAGGGACTGACATAAGCACAGGAAGTTGAGACCCCTACTGAGTTCCTAAAGAAATATATTATAATGATTTGTTAATCCGGCCCTGTATGTGGATTATAATGAATGAAAACATTTTGTAGGGGTTGATAAATTATTCGTTAGGGCAAATAAAGTATGACATTTTCAAGTGGAAATTACATACTTTAGTTGCCCTTTTAACCATTGAATAGACTACAAATGTGCATTTCCTGATGTGCATCAAATTACGATCCTACATCTGTACTCTCTCTTGACCAAAACCTCTAGCTCAGAAATCATTAGCATTCGGGAAAAAGTGAAGAAATGGATTCTGCTGCTGAGCAGGCAATTTAACATTTCCCGCCAGCTACCCAAACTCACTGTGATGTTCCAGCCTAGTTTAGTCTATAAAGTATTGACGTGGACTTTCCCCACGGTATATCCAAAACACCTTGCTCAATAACCATCCACTCCGTCTATTTAAGTTTGTTTATTCTCGCTCTACTGAGCCACAGACAGTTTGAATAATTAGAATAATGAATATTCATAATTTCCTACGGTTTGTGTTACTTTACTTTATTTTTCCCTCTGCAGTCTATGATCTCCTAAACACCCCGGACTGTCTGCCAGACCTGCTGCAGGGCGGCCTGGTGGAGCAGGGAGTGAATGAGGCATTCATCCTCACCACCTTTAAACTGCAGCCCAAGACTGGCACCACTGTGTTCGGTCTGTACAACCCCCGGGACAACAGCAAGTACTTTGAGTTCACCGTGCTGGGGAAACTCAACAGAGGTAATGGTTAGGAAGGAGAGGCTAGGGACTTAATGCCCAACTGAGGGGGTTTATCTACTTGTACACTGAAGATATAGAAGATATGGTTTCTTTTACGCATTATTAATTTAAAGATATCGAATTTGGCCATCAGTGCAGCCTCAAAGAATTAGGTGCGGAATGGCTCAGAGGATAAGGGATGCATAATATACTGCACTTTTCTGTAAAATGTGATATTGAAAAGTTCTCTCTCTCTCTTTCCATTTCATTTGTGTTTAAAAATCATTACTTTTGCCTTTCTTTTTCAACATTATTCATGTATTCAATTCATTGATGCATTTGCTGTGATTCACTCTCCATCTCATGTAATTTTACACTCTATGGCCTTCTTCTTTTTTATCCCTTTCCCTCTCTCCCTCACCCCCTCTCCCATCACTCACTCACTCCCTCTCTCCCAGCTGTGCTGCGTTACCTGAGGAGTGATCGGAGGATGAGCTCTGTGACCTTCAACAACATCCAACTGGCGGACGGTCAGCGCCACCGCCTCCTCTTCCACCTGAAGGGGATGCTGCAGGGACCCAGGGCGGTGGAGCTACACCTGGACTGCAGACTGGTGGAGACGGTCAGGGACCTCCCCTCCGTGTTTCAGGGCCTGCCTGCAGGCTACGGCGTGGTGGAGCTGAAGAGCATGCAGGGCAAAGCAGAGGTGATGTTATGGTATTTGTCTCAAATGGCAACCTATTGTACACATCTCAAATAACATTATATAGTGCGCTACGTTTGACCATTGTCAGATTGGATGTTATTCAAATGAAGCACATCATATGCGATGCAATCATTATTGTGCCCCACCAATGAAATCGGGAAGGGGGACTATAGATCTGTCTCTGTCTGTTCACACGCAATGTCTCAGACCCCACTGACCCATTTTGATGAACATTTTGCCATAGAGATCCAGCATTTACATAATTAGACTGATTGGCACGATTTTGAGGAAACTTGGGTGAATGATGTTACTTGCCATAGAGATCTGGAATTGACTAAATTACACTGATTGGCCCAAGGGGGGCGATTCATCATTTGTGGGGAACAACATGTTTACTGTTGTCTTGTTTACTCATAGAACCATAGATGTTTCTGTTATCCATCCCAAACCATTACCTTTGTACTCAGGGACATCATTTATTTACTCATAGATCCTCCTTCCCAATTCAAATGACCCTAACCCTAGCCTGGGTGCCAGATGTTGCCAAATCCTTGTCTATCAAAAATGCAGCATTTGTCAAACGATTTAGAGTTGCCTAAAGCAGGAACAAATCTGGCAACCAGAAAACAAACCTGGCAACCACCTTGTCCTCATCAAGCCCATCCATCAGCACTGACTCCAACTAATGGATCCCTGTTGTTGGACTTCTTCACAAACAGGAGGAGCTGGAGGAATTGAAACTGGTGGTGGGAGACACGTTCGAGAACGTAGCCTCTCTACAAAACTGCCACCAACAAGGAGACTCAGTGCAGACTCTGGGTAAGAGTTTATGACAAAAAAACAAACCAGCTCATTTCCCTCTGTGTTCCCTAAACTGTTAATTTAGTCTCTACTGTCTAGTTTAGTCAGACATTGTTTTTGAGGAAAGGCCTTTTCTTGTACGTCACCCAACCACTTTTCATGAAAGCAACTAAATGGTGATAGAATGCTCATATGTACACTACCGGTCCAACATTTTCTAAACATCTACTCATTCAAGGGTATTTCTTTATTTTTACTATTTTCTACATTAAAGAATAAAAGTGAAGACATCAAAACTATGAAATAACACATATGGAATCATGTAGTAACCAAAAAAGTGTTAAACAAATCAAAATATATTTTCTATTAGAGATTCTTCAAAGTAGCCACCCTTTGCCTTGATGACAGCTTTGCACAATCTTGGCATTCTCTCAACCAGCTTCATGAGGAATGCTTTTCCAACAGTCTTGAAGGAGTTCCCACAAATGCTGAGCACTTGCTGGCTGCTTTTCCTTCACACTGCGGTCCAACTCATCCCAAACCATCTCAATTGGGTTGAGGTCAGGTTATTGTGGAGGCCAGAACATCTGATGCAGCACTCTATCACTCTCCTTGGTCAAATACCCCTTACACAGCCTGGAGCTGTGTTTTGAGTCATTGTCCTGTTGAAAAACAAATGATAGTCCCACTAAGCACAAACCAGAATGGATGGCATGTTGCTGCAGAATGCTGTGGCGGCCATGCTAGTTAAGTGTGCATGGAATTCTAAATAAATCACTGACAGTGTAACCAGCAATGCACCCCTACACCTTCACACCTCCTCCATGCTTCACGGTGGGAACCACACATACGGAAATCATCCATTCACATACTCTGCGTCTCACAAAGACACAGCGGTTGGAACCAAAAATCTCAAATTTGGATTCATTTGACCAAAGGACAGATTTCCAATGGTCTAATATCCATTGCTCGTGTTTCTTGGCCCAAGTAAGTCTCTTCTTACTGGTGTAGTGTAGTGTAGTGGTGTCTTTGCAGCAATTCAACCATGAAGGCCTTATTCACACAGTCTCCTCTGAACAGTTGATGTTGAGATGTGTCTGTTACTTGAACTCTGTTAAGCATTTATTTGGGATGCAATCTGAGGTGCAGTTAACTGTAATGAACTTATCCTCTGCAGCAGAGGTAACTCTGGGTCTTCCTTTCCTGTGGCGGTCCTCATGAGAGCCAGTTTCATAATAGCCCTTGATGGTTTTTGCGACTGTACTTGAAGAAACTTTAAAAGTTCTTGACATTTTCCGGATTGACTGACCTTCATGTCTTAAAAATAATGTTGGACTGTCATTTCTCTTTGCTTATTTGAGCTGTTCTTACCATAATATGGACTTGGTATTTTACCAAATAGGGCTATTGTAACGGCTGTCTTCAGGAATGGACCAAAATGCAGCGGAGTTAGTATTCATCTTTCAATTTAATTAGAAAGAACACTATAACAAACAAAACAAGGAAACTGACAGCCAACAGTCCTGTCAGGTGCAAACACACTAAACAAGAAACAATTACCCACAAACCCCAGTGACAAACAACTCCTACATATGTGACTCCCAATCAGGAACAACGATTCCCAGCTGTTCCTGATCAGGAGTCACAAGACACACACCAGACTGCCACGTCCTGACCCCCAAACTACTACACCAGCTCCATCTGCTGGTCAGGACGTGACAGCCATCTTCTGTATACCAACTGATTGGCTCAAACGCATTAAGAAGGAAAGAAATTCCACAAAATAACTTTTAACAAGGTAGACCTGTTCATTTAAATGAATTCCAGGTGACTATCTCGTGAAGCTGTTTGAGAGAATGCCCCGAGTGTGCAAAGCTGTCATCAAAGCAAAGGGTAGCTACTTTGAAGAATCTCAAATATAAAATATATTTTGATTTGTTTAAAACATTTTTGGTTACTTCATGATTCCATGTGTGTTATTTCATCATTTTATGTCTTCACTATTATTCTACAATGTAGAAAATAGTCAAAATAACGAAAAAAAGCCTTGAATGAGTAGGTGTGTCCAAACTTTTGACTGGTACTACATACGTATATACTGTCTAATTCACCCTGTTACTGTAGATTGAGGGTAGCTCAAACAAGAACCCCAACTCAAGTGTTTTGGTATGACCCATGTTCTTCCCCCATGCAGGGGTCAACACAAAGCAGCTCTCCAATCAAATGCTTGAGCTCACCCAGGTGATAAATGAGCTGAAAGATGTCCTTATTCAGCAGGTAACTATAATGGTCAAGCTCCTCTTGGAACTCTTAAACTGCACCTCCTGACCCACTGAGTCCATATAAAAACATGCTACCTGGGGCGGCAGGTAGTCTAGTGGTTAGAGCGTTGGACTAGTAACCGAAAGGTTGCAAAATTGAATCCCCGAGCTGACAAGGTACAAATCTGTCGTTCTGCCCCTGAACAAGGCAGTTAACCCACTGTTCCTAAGCCGTCATTGAAAATAAGAATGGGTTTTTAACTGGCTTGCCTAGTTAAATAAAGATATAATGAAAATGTTTCTGCTGCTTTCTAAAGGTCAAAGAGACATCTTTTCTCAGAAACACCATCTCTGAGTGCCAGGCTTGTGGTGAGAACATCCAATTCCACCATTATTACAAATGATTTATTAAAGTTCTGTATTCATGTTATATGTTGTTTATAGATTGGGCCAAGATTTTTTCCTGACCATGAGACCTAACAAGGAAAATCCCTAGGCCCTAGTTTTACTTGAAGCATGTTCGCTTATGACACATTCATAGCTAATACATGAGAAGCCACTGGTATTGTGAAAATTAGTGTCATAAAAATATATTTCCTCTGGGTGTTTTTGAAGGACTGGATGGAAGTGAGGTCATGAAGCCAAAGTGTGCCCCTGGTGTTTGTTTCCGTGACGACATGTGTATTGAGACGGAGGAGAGTGTTGAGTGTGGACCCTGTCCTGATGGATACACAGGGGATGGCTTCAGCTGTAATGATGTGGATGAGGTAGGGTGTGTGTGTCTGTGTGTTTACTGTATGTATTTGTATGGTTGTAATCATTCTAAAATACCATCCAAGCGTCTTCTACTGTCTCTCTCCCTCTCTCTCTCTCTCTCTCTAGTGTCAGTTTAACCCTTGCTTCGCCAAGGTAAAGTGTGTGAACACAGCTCCAGGGTTTCGCTGTGACGCATGTCCTCTGGGCTACACTGGTCTGGCTGTGGAGGGGGTGGGAGTGGTCTACGCACAGACAAACAAACAGGTCAGTCAACAACACCAAATGGAGTCAAGGTCTCCATATCAATTGGTTTAATGAAAAGGAAAAGCTACACACTCTAGAAGCTTAATAAAACTCCTTTACACCCCAACGTTTCGACAGCGAGCTGTCTTCCTCCATTTCAACTTGGTAAACTCAAGAAGATGAATTGAAATGAAATCGACCCCCACCCGGTGACTTTGGAGGATAACTCATCTTGTAACATCTTTTCACGCTATATATCATCATTTGTATTTTTAGGCTCATCTCCGGTTTTGTACTGTATATCTCTTAGGTCTGTGACGACATTGACGAGTGCAAAGGACCCAACAACGGAGGGTGCACTGCTGACTCTCTCTGTCACAACTCTGCGGTAAGGGCTGAGTGTCTGTCTGATAGCCTGGTGGTCGCCACGTCTTTTTGCTTCAGCCAACTCCTGACCTTCGTTATCATACAACAGAAACTACTTGAAGCACAAGCAGATCTGGGGACCAGGCTAGTATCTGGAATCCAAATAGAATATTGCTCCATTTTAATAAACAATAGGACAATGGAACAATGTGTGTTAAAAGGATTCCAAGCTAAATATCTGACACAAGTACAAGTACTACATGTTTTATATGTTGTTCATTGCCTGTTACCCTGTATTATCCCTGTATTAACCTTGTATTATCCCTGTAGGGTTCATACGTCTGTGGGGGCTGTAAAACAGGCTACATAGGGGGCCAGGTGAAGGGCTGTAAGCCAGAGAGGAGCTGTGGTAACAGTCGGACCAACCCCTGTGATGTCAACGCCCAGTGTATCCAAGAAAGAGACGGCTCCATCACCTGTCAGGTGGGGTCCTATGGATCACAAACTAGCCTCCATTGACAGAACTCTCTCTCACTCACACACGCATGCACGCACACACACATAGATACAGTGGGGGGAAAAAGTATTTGATCCCCTGCTGATTTTGTACGTTTGCCCACTGACAAAGAAATGATCAGTCTATAATTTTAATGGTAGTTTATTTGAACAGTGAGAGACAGAATAACAAAAAAAAAATCCAGAACAACGCATGTCTAAAATGTTATAAATTGATTTGCATTTTAATGAGGGAAATAAGTATTTGACCCCCTCTCAATCAAAAAGATTTCTGGCTCCCAGGTGTCTTTTATACAGGTAACGAGCTGAGATTAGGAGCACACTCTTAAAGGGAGTGCTCCTAATCTCAGCTTGTTACCTGTATAAAAGACACCTGTCCACAGAAGCAATCAATCAGATTCCAAACTCTCCACCATGGCCAAGACCAAAGAGCTCTCCAAGGATGTCAGGGACAAGATTGTAGACCTACACAAGGTTGGAATGGGCTACAAAGACCATCGCCAAGTAGCTTGGTGAGAAGGTGACAACAGTTGGTGCGATTATTCGCAAATGGAAGAAACACAAAATAACTGTCAATCTCCCTCGGCCTGGGGCTCCATGCAAGATCTCACCTCGTGGAGTTGCAATGATCATGAGAACGGTGAGGAATCAGCCCAGAACTACACGGGAGGATCTTGTCAATGATCTCAAGGCAGCTGGGACCATAGTCACCAAGAAAACAATTGGTAACACACTACGCCGTGAAGGACTGAAATCCTGCAGCGCCCGCAAGGTCCCTCTGCTCAAGAAAGCACATATACATGCCGTCTGAAGTTTGCCAATGAACATCTGAATGATTCAGAGAACAACTGGGTGAAAGTGTTGTGGTCAGATGAGACCAAAAGGGAGCTCTTTGGCATCAACTCAACTCGCCGTGTTTGGAGGAGGAGGAATGCTGCTTATGACCCCAAGAACACCATCCCCACCGTCAAACATGGAGGTGGAAACATTATGCTTTGGGGGTGTTTTTCTGCTAAGGGGACAGGACAACTTCACCGCATCAAAGGGACGATGGACGGGGCCATGTACCGTCAAATCTTGGGTGAGAACCTCCTTCCCTCCGCCAGGGCATTGAAAATGGGTCGTGGATGGGTATTCCAGCATGACAATGACCCAAAACACACGGCCAAGGCAACAAAGGAGTGGCTCAAGAAGAAGCACATTAAGGTCCTGGAGTGCCCTAGCCAGTCTCCAGACCTTAATCCCATAGAAAATCTGTGGAGGGAGCTGAAGGTTCGAATTGCCAAATGTCAGCCTCGAAACTTAATGACTTGGAGAAGATCTGCAAAGAGGAGTGGGACAAAATCCCTCCTGAGATGTGTGCAAACCTGGTGGCCAACTACAAGAAACGTCTGACCTCTGTGATTGCCAACAAGGGTTTTGTCACCAAGTACTAAGTCATGTTTTGCAGAGGGGTCAAATACTTATTTCCCTCATTAAAATGCAAATCAATTTATAACATTTTTGACATGCGTTTTTCTGGATTTTTTTGTTGTTATTCTGTCTCTCACTGTTCAAATAAACCTACCATTAAAATTATAGACTGATCATTTCTTTGTCAGTGGGTAAATGTACAAAATCAGTAGGGGATCAAATACTTTTTTCACTCACTGTATGCAGAATAATACACACACACACACACACACACACACTCGTCACTCTATAAAACTAGGCCAAACTTTTACTTACTGCCTTACACACACACCGACACACATACACTGCCTCAAGTGTTTTCTCTTATTTTCCCTGTCAGTGTGGGATTGGCTGGGCTGGTAATGGCTACCTATGTGGGAAGGACACAGACATTGATGGATACCCTGATGAGAAACTCAAGTGCAAGGATATGGTCTGTAAAAAGGTAACCATGACAACTGAACAAATACAACTATCCTGGAATAAACAGCACAGGTGATCTCTTTCCGTGCCTTCCCGTCTCTCTCGCTTTTAACTCTCTCTCTCTCCCTGT
This sequence comes from Salmo salar, assembly GCF_965601325.2. Classification (NCBI taxonomy): domain Eukaryota; kingdom Metazoa; phylum Chordata; class Actinopteri; order Salmoniformes; family Salmonidae; genus Salmo; species Salmo salar. Next base: position 139,283,094 of record NC_138291.1, on the reverse strand, counting down.
ATCACCATCTCTCCCTCCCTCACTCTCCCCCTTTCTCACTCCCTCTTTCCCCTGCTCTCCCTTTTCCCCTCCCCCATCTTATTTTGATGCTGTGTCTGTTAAAGGGATAACAGCGTGTTGAAATAAATCTGTCTGTTGTCAGGATAACTGCATGCGTGTTCCCAACTCTGGCCAAGAAGATGCTGACGAGGACGGACAAGGGGACGCTTGTGACAATGACGCTGATGGAGACGGTATTCTGAATGAACAGGTAGACACACACACACACACACACACACACACACACACACACACACACACACACACACACACACACACACACACACACACACACACACACACACACACACACACACACAGTACAGCTCCCTCCCTCAAACTCTCTGCTCCCCCTGTGCCCCTCTCCCATGCAGGATAACTGCTGGCTGAAGCCTAACGTGGACCAGAGGAACAGTGACAAGGACAACCATGGTGACGCCTGTGACAACTGTCGTATGGTGGAGAACCCCGATCAGAGGGACACTGACAGTGACAGGAAAGGAGACGCCTGCGATGATGACATGGATGGAGATGGTACGTACAGCGACACATCACTACCACCTAACTAGCGTCACAGCAGTCTGATACAACAGCCGTTTGACTAGAAAACACCAAACACCAACCCTACCCTGATCCCATTACTAAAATCACCTCTCAAACAAACACAAACACACAGTATGCCTTTGTCCTCCTCACGCTTTGATAGAGTACATGATTGTCTGGGTTTATTTTTACAGACTCTCTACAGACCACTTGACCTTTATGCAATGATCACAGTACTGTTGCTTCCCTGAGATAAATGAGAAATGACACACCTAGGGCCTTCTGTACAAACACTTCACTCAGATGACAAATGCAACAGCGCCTGCCTGTGGCACTAGTGAACTATTAGAAACGGCATATCAACGTAAACAGCATCAACCACATGGAGTTTGCTTTTAAATAATAATGTATTGATTCAACATCAGTGAGTAAGCCTTCAAATCACATAAATCATGCTTTATGATTTTTCTCATGGGCCATACTTACACTTTTTTTTACACTTTCACAGATGTTCTTGAAATATCTAGAACAGCTATCCCCGGTGTGCAAACATCACAAAGCAGTAATCCTGAAAGAGACTACTTTACTTAAGCACTGTCATGTATTTCTCTAACACTTCTGCAGAGTGGTGGGATACTATTGGTCAGATAACTTTACAATCTCAAACTCTGTAATTTAATTTGTTTCCAGGCTTGAAGAACTTCCTGGATAACTGCCAGCGGGTGGTGAACCGGGACCAGTTGGACCGGGATGGAGACGGAGTGGGAGATGCCTGTGACAGCTGCCCCGATATTCCTAATCCTAACCAGGTCAGACTGCCTCCACAGGCCTCCATTGGAGGTTCTGAGACCTGTTCAGTTTACAGATATATACTGGAATATGGAGCAACTGAGATGTCGTCCCCTGTGAGAGGTCAAAAAGTGTTTTAACAAATCTGTGCTCTGATTTCAGTCCGACATCGATGATGACCTGGTTGGGGATTCTTGTGACACAAACCAAGACAGGTAAAAGAAAACATATTTTAAAGTATCTGACGTTACAAAAAGTATTCTCTTAAAATATCAACTTCATGATTTAATTGATTTAGTCAATACATGATTCCAGTAGTCAATTCATCCCTTTATTTTTATGAATATTCAACTACAGTATATATACTGAACAAAAATACTGTGTTGTGTGACAAAACTGCACATTTTAAAGTGGCCTTTTATTGTCCCTAGCACAAGGTGCACCTTTGTAATGATCATGTTGTTTAATCAGCTTCTTGATATGCCACACCTGTCAGGTGGATTGATTATCTTGGCAAAGGAGAAATGCCCACTAACAGGGATGTCCAAAAATTGTTTACAAAATTTGTGAGAAAGACCTGATCCTATCTTTTCTGTCCCTTCTCCTTTTGTGTTACCTGCCTGGTCTGTAGTGATGGTGACGGTCACCAGGACACCAAGGACAACTGTCCCAACGTGATCAACAGCTCCCAGCTGGACACAGACAAAGACGGCCTGGGGGATGAGTGTGACGATGATGATGACAACGACAGCATCCCTGACTTCCTGCCACCAGGACCCGACAACTGCAGACTGGTGCCCAACCCCGACCAGCTGGATGAGAACAGTCAGTAGTAATCTTTCTTTCACACTTTTAAATTTACATTACTGCTGCGACCAAATTGCCCAGCAACAGGAAATAACACTTTTCTAAATCTGAATTATTGAGTTATCACCTAAAAGCTATAGCCTAGTGTTTCAGTCTGTTTGGGCTTTGACCAACTCTTTTCTGTGTACGTTTGTGTCCTGCCAAACGTGCTGTAAATGGTGTGATAACAATAGAAGACTTGACTACACATACAGTATGAGTATGCACATTTTTTAACTGAAGGTAAAACGTGAGGAAGTGAAGCACCTATGGACTGACAAGGTTTTCCATCACATTCAGCTTTGACACCTGCAAAAGAACTGGAGCTTCACTGATCTAATACTGTACTTCAAACAACGTATACTCAGTCACCATTGATCTTCAACCAATCAACCAACAAATCTTAAACTCTCTGCTTTACTAGTGTATTGCCTATGCTTAGAACCTTATCGGACATCATTTCTAAGCTTTTGTGTATTCTCTCCTCCCAGATGACGGTGTTGGGGATGTGTGTGAGTCAGACTTTGACCAGGACAAGGTGATTGACAGAATAGACAACTGTCCAGAGAACGCTGAGGTCACTCTGACAGACTTCAGAGCCTATCAGACGGTGGTGCTGGACCCCGAGGGTGACGCCCAGATTGACCCTAACTGGGTTGTCCTCAATCAGGTGTGATGGCCATTTACAGGACTACCGGAAATAATAAGCTAAATATGTTCAAATGCTTTGACTTTGACAACATGACTGACATTTTATCTCTCAAACAGGGAATGGAGATTGTGCAGACCATGAACAGTGACCCCGGACTGGCTGTGGGTAAGAAAGACTTCCAAATCATTATCAAGTATCATATCGTATTGTATCAACTCGTATCCTATTTCATCGTAACCTCTTTGTTCTGTTCCCTAGGTTACACCGCGTTCAGTGGGGTGGACTTTGAGGGGACGTTCCATGTAAACACAGTGACTGACGATGACTACGCAGGCTTCATCTTTGGCTACCAGGACTCCTCCTCCTTCTACGTGGTCATGTGGAAACAGACAGAGCAGACCTACTGGCAGGCCACACCCTTCAGAGCTGTGGCCGAGCCTGGCATCCAGCTCAAGGTGTGTGTGTGCCTTATTTCATTGTATGATTCGTCTTTTTTATTTTTGTATTTACCACTTCTTACCTTCTCTCCCTCGCTATCTCCCAGGCTGTGAAGTCTAAGTCGGGTCCAGGTGAGCACCTGAGGAACTCCCTTTGGCACACAGGTGACACCAACGACCAGGTGCGTCTGTTGTGGAAGGACCCCAGGAACGTGGGCTGGAAGGACAAGGTTTCCTACCGCTGGTACCTGCAGCACCGGCCCCAGGTTGGATACATCAGGTGAGACGGCTGATATGACGCACACAGGATGGCTTCTGAGAGTGAGTGAGTGAGTGAGTGAGTGAGTGAGTGAGTGAGTGAGTGAGTGAGTGAGTGAGTGAGTGAGATGTGATGTGATCTCTCCATCTAATACTCTAGTTTTCTAACAAGAATGACTGTCTGTTGGGTTTTTGGACAGGGCCCGTTTCTATGAGGGTACAGAACTGGTGGCTGACTCTGGTGTGACCATTGACACCACCATGAGAGGAGGGCGACTGGGCGTATTTTGTTTCTCTCAGGAAAACATCATCTGGTCCAACCTAAAGTACCGCTGCAATGGTAAGTAAAGAGGCTAATTGAAACTGGTCACTTGAAATGCTCTTTTTTCTTTACTGAGATTATTTGTACATTTATAACTATATTCAAGCTATTTGTTGTTAACTCAAATTTGTCCAATTTTTGAACCACATTGGCATCCTTGATTTAACTGACCCTCAGTAGAAATTGACCCTGATCCTTAACCTCTGACCTATACAGACACCATCCCTGAGGACTTCCAGGCGTTCAGCACGCAGCACGGTGTCAACGACAGGCTCTAATCCTACAGAGAGTCTGAAAGAAAGACCGTTTCTCCACGTGTTTGGAATGTTTGTGGTGTGTGTGTGTGTACACAGTGGCAATACTGTATGTACTGTATGTTGTCTGTTTATGTCTATGCCACCCCCCCTCAAAAAAAAAAAAAATCGAATCAACTTGTCTTCCTGAGTATTATAATCAGTGTCCTTGGGGCTCTGAATGAGGACTACTAGAGTAAAATAAAATTATGTTTATCATTTCATTTCATGCATATTACAATTCAAACTCTAGATTCCCTTTATTCTTTGAGCACATTTTGCATTATCATCCACATACACAATCATCAGCCATTGATATAAGCTTCCTTCTCTGTCAGAGCAGCATTTATTCCCAGTGTGATATACCAGCCCCACACTCTGCACAATGTATTCACATGACATGGACATGAGAGGGAGCACAAGAGAGGAGTCAGACCATGGTGACTTGGCCATGCCTGAGCATATTCCATTTTCTTGTACCCTGGTCCCATATCTGTGTGTGCTATCTTGCCATTTTGGAAAGACAACACACACAGATCTGGGACCAGGCTAACTGTCTTGTAACTCTGACCTCAATCGTCACCCGAGGCCTAGTCTTAACCAAGAGTTTGGTTATCATTGCTTATCACGGCTCCTTGACGCAACTCTCTGGAGGCTAATGGAAAGTGATGCTTTACATACTTAAATGATTCTCAAATCAAATCTACTCCTCTGTCTGGTTTCACTCTTAGACATAGGTGTTGATATGTTTGAAATTCATGTTGATTCTTTTCTAATTGTAAGGTTATAGACTAGAGAATTTCACATAAAAAAAATGTTAAGAGACATTGCATCATTTTGTTGTCTTGCCTTATTGTAAGAACAGATTCCATTTGTTTCTCAAGAATTTCATCAGCCAATCTCTCACTTCATGTGGTCAAAATAATTTGACCACGTTGTATATTTATAGAAGTGAGGAAACAAGACTGTTGACCTGTTAACCTATTATTATTGGGGGTGACCATGTGACACGGGCATACATGAAGTCTCCTTATATATATTTTTTTTTAAACTAGAGGGCTTAACAATCAATCTACCGACTAGGGTCATTTTGACCCCAGAGGCATAGTGCGAGGTGGTTTGTTAAATTCGTACTTTTTTTCATGACTTGACCAATCAACTTGTTCTTAACAAATCTAAATCATTGTTTAGTGTTTCTGTATCAATAGGGGCTTTAAAAAATATATATTTTGTCCTTTGAGATCATTTTGTTCTCCCTAGACCAATAAAAAACTAAATTAACTTATTTTTGTGCATATAAAAATGTGCCAATCAAATAAAATTGTATTTGTCACATGCTTATTTACAAGCCCTTAACCAACAATGTAGATTTAAGAAAATACCCCAAAAAAGTAAGAAATAAAAGTAAGAAATAATTAAAGAGCAGCAGTAAAATAACAATAGCGAGGCTATATACAGGGGGTACCGGTACAGAGTCAATGTGTGGGGGCACCGGTTAGTCGATGGTATAAATACTTAATAGAACTGCAATACAGAACTCAGATACACTCTGAATCTCCACACAGCAGTATTGGGGTGTATTCTCCAAAAAGTAGTTATCCAACACTCTTAGAAAAAAGGTGCTATCTAGAACCAAAAAGGGCTCTTCAGCTGTCTTCACAGGAGAACCCTCCAGGTAGATCCCTTTTGGATTCCGTGTAGAGAGCCCTTTCCACAGAGGGTTCTACATGGTACCCAAAATAGTTTTACCAGGAACCAAAAAGGGTTCTCCTATGGGGACAGCTGTAGAACCCTTTTGCAGCGCTTTGAGTGTAGGGAAAATCTAAAAAACGATCTATTTGAATCCAGGTTTTTCTGGAGACATAATATTAAAATTATACATATCATCAGAGGATGGAGGGGGAGCTATTGGAGTGATCTTGACCTGATAGACACCTGCAGAGATGGGGCACCTTATGTACTTGCCTATGGTTAAAACTAGGCATGACCACGTACAAAATCTAAATTACCCTAGATATATGCTTAGTTTCTGTAAAAACAGCTCATAAAAGTATGTAAATTGTATGAATACTTTGTAGAACTGTAATACAACTGTAATATAGAAACAGCTACCCTCTAAATGTACACATTGTGCTGTATTGGTGTGTATTCTCCAATCAAATAGTTATTTTACTGAAAATTGTATATGTATACCAGAATTCCTATAATATCCTCCAATACATTATACGTGCAATTTGTTATGATACTGTATTTTGGGTGCTATACCAATTGGTTTGAAGTGATTTAGAGGATCTGGGCATGATTTTTGAAGCAGCCTGCCATAGGCCCTATAGTCCAATTATTTCACTAGCAGCAATGCTAATGCGGTCTCTGGGGTAAGTAAATAAAGAAAATGAATCCATATGTTGGTCAATGTCTCTCAGGATCACTTGGCATTCATCTTTACCCCATAAATATGACAAAATGTGTACAGTGCTTTCGGAAAATATTCAGACCCCGTCACTTTTCCACATTACAGCCTTATTCTAAAATGGATTTAAAATATATATATATATTATCAATCTACACACACAATACCCCATAATGGAGCAAAAACTGTTTTTTAGACATTTTTGCAACAAAGAAATAAGTCGATTTTTTGCTAAAATTGTTTTTCCCCATAGTTTCTGTTAATTTATGTATGTAAAATATGTTGGTAGCTTGAGGGTTAATCAGTAAAAAACATAATATTACGATTTTCGTGGTAAGTCATGCCAATGAGTCAGTCAAGGTTTTTGTTTAATAAATTACAGTACCTGAGAAGAAAGAAGAAACCTGCACACTGCTCTTGCTAGTATCACTGCTCGTTATTAAGCTTTAGGTATCGACCTCAAGGCCTTCGTCAGAGCTTTTGAGAGTGTTCACAATTTGCACCCCTATGTAGACATTTCCCCTCCCACATCCGCTCAATGCATCGAATGGGGTTGGAGTCGAGGGAAAATAAGCAAGTGTTACCAAATATAACAATGTGCATTTCTATCAAGTAAGTTTTCATCAATCATTGGGTATAGTGCAAAAAAAAACGTCATTGTAATCTGAAGTGGTGGCATTAATTCATATTCACATTTACAACATAACATGCATGGGCATTTCATCATTAAGACCTTTTGGGAATAATGTCTGGAGGGTGAAAATCCAAAAACATTCTCTTTTACTCAGAGTATTATTTATATCACCTCCCCTGTCTGATACTTTCTCTATGCCACAAAATCCCCCCAAAAAAGGTAGACATGTCATGTTTTAGGTCATTAAAATGTACTGCGACTGGATAATCCCTGTCGTTTCACCTGATTGAACCTTTATGTTCTCTAATTCTCTGTTTGACAGAACGAGAGGTTTTAACGACATAACACAGCCCACATGAACATTTATTCATGTGGAACCATTTTCCTTTTCACCCTCCAGACATTATTCACAAAAGGTCTTAATGACGAAATGCCCATGCATGTTATTTTGTAAATGTGAACATGAACATGAATTAATGCCACGACTCTAACCCCATTCGATGCATTGAACAGATGTGGGTGGAGCAACATCTACATAGGGGTGCAAATTGTAAACGCTCACAAAAGCTCTGATGAAGGCCTTGAGGCCGATACCTAAAGCTTAATAATGAGCAGTGTACAGGTTTCTTTTCTCATTTTATTCAACTGTTACCATGCACCTGCAACAAAGATAGCTCAGATGTGCGAGTGCCTTCAGATTTTTTAAAATAAATTACCTAAAGAATAAATCATCACTACCAAAAGAAGTCAATTCACCACATTTATAAAATACGGCCCACAGTTTTCCTTGGTCAGGTCACATGGTCAGCAAAACCCCCTTGCCTTAACCAAAGATGGTGGTATAGGCCTATACTCCCTCACTATCAGGAATCAAGGTAAGACCCAAGTGAGCCCTAGGACCATGCCTCAGGACTACCTGGTATGATGACTCCTTGCTGTCCCCAGTCCACCTGGCCGTGCTGCTGCTCCAGTTTCAACTGTTCTGCCTGCGGCTATGGAACCCTGACCTGTTCACCGGACGTGCTTGTTGCACCCTCGACAACTACTATGATTATTATTATTTGACCATGCTGGTCATTTATGAACATTTTAACATTTTAACATTTTGACCATGTTCTGTTTTAATATCCACCCTGCACAGCCAGAAGAGGACTGGCCACCCCTCATAGCCTGGTTCCTCTCTAGGTTTCTTCCTAGGTTTTTGGCCTTTCTAGGGAGTTTTTCCTAGGGAGTTTTTCCTAGCCACCGTGCTTCTTTCACATGCTTTGCTTGCTGTTTGGGGTTTTAGGCTGGGTTTCTGTACAGCACTTTGAGAATATCAGCTGATGTACGAAGGGCTATATAAAAAAAAAAAAAAAAAAAAACAAAATAAAAATAAAATTTAAAAAAATTTGATTTGATTTGATTTGAAGTGCAGACTGTGAAGTAACAATGTTGATCGTAACCACAGGGGCAGGCAAACGACAGGTCAAGGCAGGCAGGGGTTGATAATCCAGAGCAGAGGGCAAAGTAAAGGACGGAAGGAAGGCAGGCTCAGGTCAGGCGGGCGGGTACAGGATCGGGACAGGCAACGGTCAAAAACCAGGAGGACGAGAAAAAGAGACACTAGGGAACAACAGGAGCTGAGACAAAATGCTGGTAGGCTTGAACAAACAGAAAACACAGGTATAAATACACAGGGGAACAATGGGGAAGATGGGCGACACCTGGAGGTGGGTGGAGACAAGCACAAGGACAGGTGAAACAGATCAGGGTGTGACACACTGTAATTAGGTTCAACTCTTTGGGCCCAATTCAGACTTAGGAAATTGATACCTTTCCTACACACTTCTCAGTAGTTCGTATTCAGACTTACCTTATGCAGGTGTGTAACAGGTTTTGCAGGCATGGTTCCTTTGCGCTCGCTGAGTAAATGTAATTGAACCGCCGACAACCCTCCCACTGTGCCACTCGGGGGCTCCCGAGTGGCACAGCGGTCTAAGGCACTAAATCTCAGTGCAAGAGGGGTCACTACAGTCCCAGATTCAATTCCAGGCTGTATCACATCCAGCCGTGATTGGGAGTCCCATAAGGCTGCGCACAATTTGCCCAGCGTCGTCCGGGTTTGGCCGGGGTAGGCCGTCATTGTAAATAAGAATTTGTTCTTAACTAACTTGGCTAGTTAAATAAAGGTAACATTTCAAATAAAATAAAACTTGCTGGCCTACAGATTTTCTCGTGGAGTTTTCATTCAAAAGGGTTTCCATTACATGGAGCAATTTCCAAACGCCTGAAGGTTCATCTGTACAAACAATAGTACGCAAGTATATACACCATGGGACCACGCAGCCATCATACCACTCAGGAAGGAGACGCGTTCTGTCTCCTAGAGATTAACGTACTTTGGTGCAAAAAGTGCAAATCAATCCCAGAACAACAGCAAAGGACCTTGTGAAGATGCTGGAGGAAACGGGTACAAAAGTATCTATATCCACAGTAAAACAAGTCCTATATCAACATAACCTGAAAGGCTGCTCAGCAGGGAAGAAGCCACTGCTCCAAAACCTCCATTAAAAAAGCCAGACTACGGTTTGCAACTGCACATGGGGACAACGGTTGTACTTTTTAGAGAAATGTCCTCTGGTCTGATGAAAAAAAAATGGAACTGTTTGGCCATAATGACCATCGTTATGTTTGGAGGAAAAAGGGGAATGCTTGCAAGCCGAAGAACACCATCCCAACCGTGAAGCACGGGGGTGGCAGCATCATGTTGTGGGGGTGCATTGCTGCAGGAGGGACTGGTGCACTTCACAAAATAGATGGCATCATGAGAAAGGAAAATTATATGGAAATATTGAAGCAACATCTCAAGACATCAGTCAGGAAGTTAAAGCTTGGTCGCAAATGGGTCTTCCAAATGGACAATGACCCCAAGCATAATTCCAAAGTTGTGGCAAAATGGCTTAAGGATAACAAAGTCAAGGTATTGGAGTGGCCATCACAAAGCCCTGACCTCAATCCTATAGAAAATTTGTGGGCAGAAGTAAAAAAGCGTGTGCGAGCAAGGAGGCCTACAAACCTGACTCAGTTACACCAGCTCTGTCAGGAGGAATGGGCCAGAATTCATCCAACTTATTGTGGGAAGCTTGTGGAAGGCTACACGAAATGCTTGACCCAAGTTAAACAATTTAAAGGCGACGTTACCAAATACTAATTGAGTATGTAAACTTCTGACCCACTGGGAATGTGATGAAAGAAATAAAAGCTGAAATAAATCATTCTCTCTACTATTATTCTGACATTTAACATTCTTAAAATAAAGTGGTGATCCTAACTGACCTAAGACTAAATGTCAGGAATTGTGAAAAACTGAGTTTAAATGTATTTGGCTAAGGTGTATGTAAACTTCCGACTTCAACTGTAGGTATTGGTCTGAAACCGAAAAAGGAAATTCACATGAGCACCACAATGCCTACTCCACCCATGTTCTTCCAAGGTTTTCCAGCACTATTGTACTATTTCCAGTCTATTGTACTTCAAACAATGTGTATGCAGGTTGCTTAAGATTCAAACATTCTCAAACAGCCTAATTCATACTTTTAGAGGTGCTCCCACAATAATGTGATTTGTACCGCATACATGTTAAAGTATTGGATTCTTCACACAACACACTCTACCCTGCCTGTATTTCCTTAAACCTTAATATTTAGCAATACATGTCATTGAGAAAATTAAAAAAATAATAACATATTGTTTGGTCAGTAGGTGCCCAACATAACAAGTAGGAGCCCAACATTCTGACCTTAAAAAACTACTCAGGAACTATTCAGTAAAGTGTTGAAAATAATAGATTAACTTTATATAATTTACATTTTTTTCTCATTCCATCAGTGCTGCTCTTACAATATTGCTCTTGCTGTAGCCTATAACCCTTTTAGATAAGACTCAAAACCACATAAGAATATATTTCTTACATTTTAGTAGACACTCTTATCCAGAGCAACTAGGGTTAAGTGCCTTGCTCAAGGGTACATTAAAATATGTTTCACCTAGTTAGCTTGGGGAATTGAACCAGCAACCTTTCGGTTAACGGCCCAACGTGCTTAACCACTAGGCTACTTGCCACTCTTTCAATTCTTCTGAAGTCTCTTTTAACAAACTGAAGAAGCAACACAAAGCAAGTTTGAAAACAGTTCAGATGTGCCCCTAGAATCTGGTCTTTTATTCTTGCAAACCATTGGCTCTCAGCGGTCACCTGTGGCTCCATTTCAAAGTTCAAAGTTTAAATCAGCATCTTGTTGTGAAACCCCCGTCAGACATTTTGTCCAAAGTTGCGTAACAAAATCATGTAAACCCGGCCCAATGAACTCATCTTACCTAACTGCGTTCGTCATTAGCTTTTGTCATTGTTTTTGCACACAAGGTTTGCATAAAATGGCATCCTATTTCCTATATCGTCCACTACTTTTGACCAGGCCCATAGGGATCTGGTTAAAAGTAATGCACTATGTTGGTATTAGGGTGTCATTTCAGACACACAAGAAAATACATCTTTAAAGTAGAGCAACAAAGAGAACCCAAAGGATTGAACTATGAACTGCACTTTAGACTCAGCTATTCTCAGGAACATGTACATAAAGCATGCTTAAAGGGCTGATAGCCAGAAGCTCATAAAAGAGTTAGAAGAAAGTGGATTTATCAGTGTTCATGATAATCTAGGCTGTTAAACCAATGTGCTGACCGCTGTGTAATTTGACCACAACAGATTTTACAAATTGAATTATTTAAATAAATAAGTGTAGCCTACCATGCATTGAAAAAAACGTGTTGTAGTGGTCTTTATGGGAGATGCTATCACCTTTCCATTTTTTGGCTACATGATTTAGCAACTGGTTTCTCTCTGGTATCTTTCATTCCTCATCAGACTGATTTCCCAACACTAAAGGACATATAAGAGACCACCAGAGATTCTAAATATCTAAAACCAGCTGCAGAATAGTTTGTCTCCTAACTCATCATCCTTGTTTCACTCCAAATGTCATACAATTATTTGAGTTACTTCAACAGTCCACTGCTAGCCTTCCACTGCATTGTAGGCCAGGCCTACAGACTAGTACATGTTCACACATTATTATATTTCAGGGTTTGCACTAAATGTAGTTCTCTCATTCAAAATGAATAGGGACCTAACTGCACACTATCTGCATTCTCCGTGTAATCTATTTATTGATAAGGTATCCAATAGATGTCCTACATATCATGCCGAGAGCAGACGTTTTGGGGACAGTGCATTTCAAAACAAGTTTAGGGTATGTGAAATCACCGAAACGGGTAAGAGTGTGGGGGGGGGGGGGGGTAAAGTAACCGGTTGGAACCGGGCCAACATCACTGGAACATTTGTGAGAACCTGTTTATTATCTGTGAACTTTGCCCTCACTAACCTGCTCAGCCACATGTGTTCTCAACCTCGTCCCTCCCTTTGAAAGGCCAACTGTGATTGGTTCAAACAACTGCACACCCCCGCCTCTCCCGCTCTCTCGGCTCTTTAGTTATATTTTAACTTTACATACATTGAGGAACTCACCTGTCCTGGTCCCCTCTCAAGAACCTGTACAGCCTTCTAAGTCGCCATGTCTGACCGGGGCTCATTCGACACTAATGTCGTTACCCTCACGAGATTCGTGCTGGAGGAGGGAAGGAAGGCGAAGGGAACCGGAGAACTGACAACCCTCCTCAACTCCATCTGCACAGCCGTCAAAGCCATCTCCACCGCCGTCAGGAAAGCTGGGATTGCCAACCTGTAAGTGTTGCTGCATGCAGAAAGTGATACTGTCAGCGGTTGTGTTCGTTCGTAGTCTAAATGACACATTTATCAACTGAGCGGAGGAGGACGATAAGTAAGCATTTCACTGTTGGTCCACACCTGTTTACGAAGCATGTGACAAATAAAATTGAATTTGAAGTATTTCATAACTGATCAACACTGATTTTTGCTGAATTTGTGAGTTACTACAACCAACCATGCACCGGGGCAGGGAGCCTCAAATATAATATTTACATTGTGCCTGACTGTCCATCTAATCTGTTGGCCCTAATACCGTTGTCAACCTCGACTCAGGTCAATGTCCACACGAAATGCATAATTGTATGTTGTTATTTTCATGCAAGCCAAGGCTATTGGAATAAGGTAGGCTACTCACAAATCATGCATGTTTTACCTCGTGAGACATGCCTATTGTCTTCATTAGGAGGAAGTAGGCCTAGTACCTGTTTATCAGGCATTTCTCTGTGCGTTCTATCAGAGACTGCATTCCAAACTGACACAAAGCAGTGGCCAATTCAATGCCATCCGGAGGGGATGGCATACGTTTTTATGGGTTCCTAACCAACTGTGCTATTTTGTTTTTTCCCCCGCATTGTTTATAACTTATTTTGTACATAATGTTGTTGCTACCATCTCTTATGACCGAAAAGAGTTTACCCAAGTTACACCTACAAATTACCTCGACTAACCTGCCTCGGTACCAGTACCCCTTGTATATGGCCTCGTTATTGTTATTTAATTGTGTTACTTTTTATTTTTTTAACTTTATTTAGTAAATCTTTTCTTAACTCTATTTCTTGAACTGCGTTGTTGGTTAAGGTCTTGTAAGTAAGCATTTTACGGTAAGGCCTGTTGTATTTGGGGGCATGTGACAAATACAAATGTGATTTGATTATATAAATACATTACGCCCTGTCCTTGTCCCTCCCTCCCATCAACTGTATGACAGAGATGGGCCTAGTGATGTTACTGCTCTCACACGTCTGCCCCCTGTTCCTCTCTCCTTCTCTCCCTCGCCTGTCCTTCTCTCCCTCGCCTGTCCTTCTCTCCCTCGCCTGTCCTTCTCTCCAGCTATGGCATTGCTGGGAGCACCAACGTGACAGGTGACCAGGTAAAGAAGCTGGATGTTCTGTCCAACGACTTGGTCATCAACATGATTAAGTCCTCCTTCACCTCCTGTGTCCTGGTGTCAGAGGAGGACGAGAGGGCCCTCATCGTGGAGCCAGAGAAACAGGTGCATGTGGATGGACAGGGGAGTGCATGTTTTTGTGGCCCAGATTGAAGTTGGGATCTTCTTGTGACATCAATGTGACAATGTCCTTTTTATTTCTCTCGCAGGGGAAATATATTGTGTGCTTTGACCCACTTGATGGCTCGTCAAACATTGACTGTCTTGTATCAATTGGAACAATTTTTGCCATCTACAGAAAGGTTGGTGTTTGTTTTGTTTCTGGTGTTTTTTTTCTATGATTCCTCTATGGCCCAAACATACATTATGTTTTAGCCTCAGACATTCTGTAACATTCCCAGACATTCTGTTTCATTCTCAGACACTTTGTTTATCTCAGTCACACCACAGTGCCAATTTCTACTGTAGTTAGGCTGTTTCACTGTTCTGTTATTTTCGGTAATAACTGTCCTCATGTTTGTCTCCCAGACGACAGACGATGAGCCCAATGAGAAGGATGCACTGCAGTCTGGACGTCACATTGTTGCCGCCGGTTACGCCCTCTACGGCAGTGCCACCATGATGGTACTCTCTACAGGACAAGGGGTCAACTGCTTCATGCTGGACCCTGTAAGTTCCAAATCAAAATTAAAGGAGAAGTTTACCCAAAATCCAGAAACTCCCAAATGATTCCATACATTGAAACTAGTTCAGTGGAGTTTGCCCTCTCCCCCCCTGGAATGCTGAACTGAGACAACTTCACTGAATGAATTTCAATGTATGGAATCACTTGGAAGTTTCTGGATTTTGGGTAAACTTTCATGATTAAAAGTGCATTTAAAATAGCAACACACGACAGTAAAACAGCAATTAAAGAACATGAAAACACAAATGATATCTAAATCCAATGGTCCATGAACTTGCTCAGTCAGTCCTTGCTCTGTCTGTTTAGTCCATCGGGGAGTTCATCCTAACAGACAAGGATGTGAAGATCAAGAAGAGAGGAAAGATCTACAGTCTTAACGAAGGTTATGCTCAGCACTTCTACCCAGATGTCACAGAGTACCTGAAGAAAAAGAAATACCCAGAGGTAATTAATTAACTACAAACCTGAAAGGGCAGAGGGCATACATTTTACACTGTCATTTTAAACCATTAACTCTTTGGGTACTATTAAGTGACCAATAAAATTACTGAAATATGCCTGATGTGGTTGTCTTATCTACTTTTTAAAATCCCCTATTGTAAGTCGCACTAAAAAAGAGCGTTGGCTAAATGAAGAAAATATAAAATGACAGAATATCTGGGACTAAAACTGAAGTGACTACTTCAGTTATTGAATTATTTCTAACTTTATATTGCTTTTTGTTTCCAGGATGGCAGTGCCCCCTATGGTGGGCGTTATGTTGGTTCAATGGTGGCTGATGTGCACAGGACTCTGGTGTACGGAGGCATCTTCTTATACCCCGCCAATGTCAAGAGCCCCAAGGGCAAGGTGAATCAGGCAGAGCGCTTCAGTTCATATAAATGAATATCTACTCTAAAAAATATATATATACATACAAGTGACCAAAAAAGGGCTGGCTGTGTCCAAGAGAGATAGGCAATGTAACGATCAATGAGAGAAGTTTATTCAAGTGTAGGATGAATGAGGCCTTTTCTCAGTATATTGACGTGACTAACCATTGTCTCTCTTCCACCCCACTCTGTGTAGCTGAGGCTGCTGTACGAGTGCAACCCCATGTCGTTTATCATCGAGCAGGCTGGCGGCATGGCCACCACGGGGGAGATGAACGTGCTGGACATCCAGCCAGAGAACATCCACCAGCGGGTTCCTGTAGTCCTGGGCTCCCCTGAAGACGTCCAGGAGTACATTGCCATTTACAAGAAGACACGCATGTGAGACAGCGCTGGAACCTCTGGATCCATCATGACCTGCTTGTCCACGAGGGTCAACCGTTGACCCTGACCACAAGCTAGTAATCTTTGCATCATATAGATGGACCTGTGGATATACAGTAGAAGTCAAAAGTTTGGACACCTACTCATTCAAGTGTTTATCTAGATTTTTTTATTCTATTTTCTAAATTGTAGAATAATAGTGAAGACATCAAATCTATGAAATAACATATGGAATCATGTAGTAACCAAAAAAGAGTGAAACAAATCAAAATATATTTTAGATTCTTCCAAGTAGCCACCCTTTGCCTCGATGACAGCTTTGCACACTCTTGGCATTCTCTCAACCAGCTTCATGAGGAATGCTTTACCAACAATCATGAAGGAGTTCCCACATATGCTGAGCACTCGTTGGCCGCTTTTCCTTCATTCTGCGGTCCAACTCATCCCAAACCATCTCAATTGGGTTGAGGTCGGGTTATTGTGGAGGCCAGATCATCTGATGCAGCACTCCATCACTCTCCTTGGTCAAATAGCCCTTACACAGCCTGGAGGTGTGTTTTGGGTCATGGTCATGGTCCTGTTGAAAAGCAAATGATAGTCCAACTAAGCGCAAACCAGATGGGATGGTGTATCACTGCAGAATGCGGTGGTAGCCAAGCTGGTTAAGTGTACCTTGAATTCTAAATAAATCACTGACAGTGTCACCAGCAAAGCACCATCACACCTCCTCCATGCTTCATGTTGGGAACTACACATGCGGAGATAATTCGTTCAACTTCTCTGCGTCTCACAAAGATATGGCGGTTGGAACCAAAAATCAAAAATTTGGACTCATCAGACCAAAGGACAGATTTCCACCGGTCTAATGTCCATTGCTTGTTTTTTTTGGTCCAAGCAAATCTCAAATCTCTTCTTATTGGTGTCCTTTAGTAGTGGTTTCTTTGCAGCAGTTAGACCATGAAGGCCTGATTCACACTGTCCTCTGAACAGTTGAGATGTGTCTGTTACTTGAACTCTGTGAAGCATTTATTTGGGCTGCAATCTGAGGTGCAGTTAACTCTAATGAACTTATCCTCTGCAGCAGAGGTAACTCTGGGTCTTCCTTTCCTGTGGCGGTCCTCATGAGAGCCAGTTTCATCCTAGTGCTTGATGATTTTTTTGCGACTGCACTTGAAGAAACTTTAAAAGTTCTTGAAATTTTCCTGATTGACTGACCTTCATGTCTTAAGTAATGATGGACTGTTGTTTCTCTTTGCTTATTTGAGCTGTTCTTGCCATAATATGGACTTGGTCTTTTATCAAATAGGGATACCTTCTGTATACCACCCCTACCTTGTCAAAACACAACTGATTGGCTCAAACGCATTAAGAAGGAAATAAATTCCACAAATTAACTTTTAACAAAGCAGACCTGTTAATTGAAATGCATTCCAGGTGACTATCTCATGATGCTGGTTGAGAGAATGCCAAGAGTGCAAAGCTGTCATCAAGGCAAAGGGTGGCTACTTTGAAGAACCTGTAATATAAAATATATTTAGTACTTTCTTGTTTGTTATTTCATAGTTTTGATGTCTTCAGTATTCTACAATGTAAAAAATAAAGTAAAACCCTAGAATGAGTAGGGTGTGTCAACCTTTGACTGGTACTGTATATATTTAATGGAATATATCATACCCAGTTGTTTAGAAGTTGAGGTGATTTGTTGATCACATAATCAGTGCAGTGCTTTCCTCCAGCTGATCCTTGTGAACATGGAGAGTAGTATTTTTATCTCCACAGACCTGACCAACCAGGTCTGGGACCAAAGACACTGGAGGTGGGCAAGAGTATAGGGGGAGTCAGTCAGAGATCCTAGGGTGCATTCTCAGTAGTCTGAAGTGGCTTTTGCTTCTCTTTTCCTCTCCTACTCTCATCTGACAAGGTCGGAGATGCTTGAGAGAGGGGAGGAAGCCTGTTTAAATTATTACGACGCATCCCACGAGTCTTACAGTGAACCAAGATTTGTTTGGATCACTAAACTGAGGGACCAACCCTCTCATAGACCAAATAAAACCTCAGCCTCCCCCTCCTAATGGAGGGTTGTTGTATCATTTGCACTGGTTGACCTGAAGGATGTTTTGAATAAAACCCAATGTACAAATCCCTCCACTTGTTGTCCATGTTGTGTTGCTGACTCACCAGCAGGGGGAGGTGTTACTCCTTCAGTGGCTTAGCTCAGTACAGTGTGTCAAACCATGAGAAACGTTTATTAGTGTTATTTAGATGGAAGACAGTGAGCTAAATGCGCTATAGCTTTCATTTACCGGTTCACTTCCATTCTCACGGTCTCTGCTGGCTGTTTGAAATGCTTAGAAGCCACATTGATGGTAGGGAGAGCATCCACTTTTAGAAGCAACTTCTTGCTGAAGCCCTCTTTCCATTGTTGATAGCCGTGGAAGTTTTCAGGGTTGAAATGTGCCCTGCAGATTGACGAGTAGACGCCCAATTTGCCCGCCTCATTCTTACAAATGTATCCCACTTTTAACAAAGTTTTCCATTCATTGTGTGACTCTGACTGCGGGGCGTTGTGGAACTGTTTTCAAAGTTTTAGAACCGCATTATAACAGTTGACTTAAGAGTTAGTAATTTGGGTATGTTCTCTAAGTTACTATTATACTGTATGTGTTTCTGGCATTGAGACATATAGGTTCTACACTGCTATTAAGCCTCCTGCTTTGGGCTGGATGTGTCGATGTGTAGATCATACATGCATAATCTATGATCAGAATTACTGTCTTAACTCAATTAGCCACAAAGTCCCTAGTTTGATAGCAACTGTTTTTCTGGAAGCAGTGCTGCACCATTTCCCTTACATTTTCTCCCACATGGGCCAGCAGCCTAGCAATTTGAGTTCTAGCCAATGAGCTTCAGCCCCTCGCCATTTGAGTGACAGCTAGCAAGATTCATTTAAAAAAAAATGTATTTCACCTTTATTTAACCAGGTAGGCTAGTTGAGAACAAGTTCTCATTTGCAACTGCGACCTGGCCAAGATAAAGCATAGCAATTCGACACATACAACAACACAGAGTTACACATGGAATAAACAAAACATACAGTCAATAATACAGTAGAAAAAAAGAAAACAAAAAGTCTATATACAGTGAGTGCAAATGAGGTAAAATAAGGGAATTAAGGCCATAAATAGCCCATGGTGGCGAAGTAATTACAATATAGCAATTAAACACTGGACTGGTAGATGTGCAGAAGATGAATGTGCAAGTAGAGATACTGGGGTGCAAAGGAGCAAGATAAATAAATAAATACAGTATGGGGATGAGGTAGATAGATGGGCTGTTTACAGATGGGCTATGTACAGGTGCAGTGATCTGTGAGCAGCTCTGACAGCTGGTGCTTAAAGCTAGTGAGGGATATATGAGTCTCCAGCTTCAGTGATTTTTTTCAGTTCGTTCCAGTCATTGGCAACAGAGAACTGGTAGGAAAGGCGACCAAAGGAGGAATTGGCTTTGGGGGTGACCAGTGAGATATAGTGAGATATACCTGCTGGAGTGAGATATACCTGCTACAGTGAGATATACCTGCTGGAGTGTGTGCTACGAGTGGGTGCTGCTATGGTGACCAGTGAGCTGAGATAAGGCAGGGCTTTACCTAGCAGAGACTTGTTGATAACCTGTAGCCAGTGGGTTTGGCGACGAGTATGAAGCGAGGGCCAACCAACGAGAGCGTACAGGTCGCAGTGGTGGGTAGTGTATGGGGCTTTGGTGACAAAACGGGTGGCACTGTGATAGACTGCATCCAATTTGTTGAGTAGAGTGTTGGAGGCTATTTTATAGATGACATCGCCGAAGTCGAGGATCGGTAGGATGGTCAATTTTACGAGGGTATGTTTGGCAGCATGAGTGAAGGATGCTTTGTTGCGATATAGGAAACCGATTCTAGATTTAATTTTGGATTGGAGATGCTTAATGTGAGTCTGGAAGGAGAGTTTACAGTCTAGCCAGACACCTAGGTATTTGTAGTTGTCCACGTATTCTAAGTCAGAGCCGTTCAGTGTAGTGATGCTGGACGGACGGGCAGGTGTGGGCAGTGATCGATTGAATAGCATGCATTTAGTTTTACTTGCATTTAAGAGCAGTTGGAGGCCACGGAAGGAGAGTTGTATGGCATTGAAGCTCGTCTGGAGGTTAGTTAACACAGTGTCCAAAGAGGGTCCAGAAGTATACAGAATGGTGTCGTCTGCGTAGAGGTGGATGAGAGAATCACCAGCAGCAAGAGCGACATCATTGATGTATACAGAGAAGAGAGTCAGCCCGAGAATTGAACCCTGTGGCACCCCCATAGGGACTGCCAGAGGTCCGGACAACAGGCGATCTGATTTGACACTGAACTCTATCAGAGAAGTTGTTGGTAAACCAGGCGAGGCAATCATTTGAGAAACCAAGTCTGCCAATAAGAATGTGGTGATTGACAGAGTAGAAAGCCTTGGCCAGGTCGATGAATACGGCTGCACAGTAATGTCTCTTATCGATGGCGGTTATGATATCGTTTAGGACCTTGATCATGGCCGAGGTGCACCCATGACCAGCTCTGAAACCAGATTGCATAGCGGAGAAGGAACGGTGGGTTTCGAAATGGTCGGTAATCTGTTTGTTAACTTGGCTTTCGAAGACCTTAGAAAGACAGGGTAGGATAGATATAGGTCTGCAGCAGTTTGGGTCTAGAGTGTCACCCCCTTTGAAGAGGGGGATGACCGCGGCAGCTTTCCAATCTTTGGGAATCTCAGACGATACGAAAGAGAGGTTGAACAGGCTAGTAATAGGGGTTGCAACAATTTTGGCAGATCATTTTAGAAAGAGAGGGTTCAGATTGTCTAGCCCGGCTGTTTTGTAGGGGTCCAGATTTTGCAGCTCTTTCAGAACATCAGCTATCTGGATTTGGGTGAAGGAGAAATGGTGGGGACTTGGGCGGGTTGCTGTGGAGGGTGCTGGGCAGTTGACCGGGGTAGGGGTAGCCAGGTGGAAAGCATGGCCAGCCGTAGAGAAATGCTTATGATGTTTTTGTGCTGGTCAAGGGCAGACAGGTCTGGAGTGAACCAAGGACTATATCTATTCCTGGTTCAAAATGTTTTGAATGGAGCATGCTTGTTTATGATGGTGAAGAAGGCACTTTTAAAGAATAACCAGGCATCCTCTACTGACGGGATGAGGTCAATGTCATTCCAGGATGCCAGGTCGATTAGAAAGGCCTGCTCGCAGAAGTGCTTTAGGGAGCGTTTGACAGTGATGAGGGATGGTCGTTTGATCACATACCTATTACAGATGCAGGCTATGAGGCAGTGATGGCTGAGATTTTGATTGAAAACAGCAGAGGTGTATTTGGAGGGCGAGTTAGTTGGGATGATATCTATGAAGGTGCCCGTGTTTACGGATTTGGGGTTGTACCTGGTAGGTTCATTGATAATTTGTGTGAGGTTGAGGGCATCAAGCTTAGATTGTAGGATGGCCGGGGTGTTAAGCATGTCCCAGTTTAGGTCACCTAGTAGCACGAGCTCAGAAGATAGATGGGGGCAATCAATTCACATATGGTATCGAGGGCACAGCTGGGGGCAGAGAGAGGTCTATAGCAAGCGGCAACGGTAAGAGACTTGTTTCTGGAAAGGTGAATTTTTAGAAGTAGAAGCTCGAATTGTTTGTTTACAGACATGGATATTAAGACAGAACTCTGCAGGCTATCTTTGCAGTAGATTGCAACACTGCCCCCTTTGGCAGTTCTATCTTGGTGGAAAATGTTATAGTTAGGGATGGAGATTTCAGGGTTTTTGGTGGTTTTCCTAAGCCAGGATTCAGACACAGCTAAGACATCCGGGTTGGCAGAGTGTGCTAAAGCAGTGAGTAAAACAAACTTAGGGAGTAGGCTTCTAATGTTAACATGCATGAAACCATGGCTTTTACGGTTACACAATTCAACAAATGAGAGCACCTGGGGAGTGGGAGTGGAGCTAGGCACTGCAGGACCTGGATTAACCTCTACATCACCAGAGGAACAGAGGAGAAGTAGGATAAGGGTACGGCTAAAGGCTATACGAACTGGCCGTCTAGCACGTTCAGAACAGAGAGTAAAAGGATCAGGTCTCTGGGCACGATAGCATAGATCAAGGCATAGTGTACAGACAAAGGTAAGGTAGGATGTGAGTACATTGGAGGTAAACCTAGGCATTGAGTAATGATGAGAGAGATATAGTCTCTAGAGACGTTTAAACCAGGTGATGTCATCGCATATGTAGGAGGTGGAACAACATGGATGGTTAAGGCATATTGAGCAGGGCTAGAGGCTCTACAGTGAAGTAAGACAGTAATCACTAACCATGACAGTAATGGACGAGGCGTATTGATATTAGAGAGAGGCATGCGTAGCCAAGTGATCATATGGGTCCAGTGAGTGGTTGGGCTGGCTGGGGACATGGCGATTCAGACAGTTAGCAGGCCGGGGCAAGCTAGCAGTTAGCAGACCGGGGTTAGCGGACCGTCTTCCCTGTGGCTCAGTTGGTAGAGCATGGTGTTTGCAACGCCTAGGTTGTGGGTTCGATTCCCACAGGGGGCCAGTACAAAAAAAAAATGACATGAAATGTATGCATTCACTACTGTAAGTCGCTCTGTAAGTCTGCTAAATTACATAAATGTAAATGTTAGCAAGCAAGCAGTTAGTAGGCCGGGGCTAGCAGTTAGCAGACTGGGGCTAGCAAGCTAGCAGTTAGCAGACCGGGGTTAGCAAGCTAGCAGTTAGCAGACCGGGGCTAGCAAGCTAGCAGTTAGCAGTTAGCAGACCGGGGCTATCAAGTTAGCAGAAGGGCCTTTGGGGGACGTCGCGATGGAGGAAAGTCTGTTTTTGCCTCCTCGTGTGGTGACGTCGATAGACCAGTCGTGGATTAGTAGGGTTCCAAGTAGCTCTAGATAGCTAGCAGGCCGCGGTTAGCATAATGGGCCTTCAGCGGACGTCACGCCTGAGGGGCCTGTTGGAATCCTCAGGCAGATTATGTCGCTATTCCAGTCGTAGAGGATAGGCGGGGTTCCGTGCCCCATACCGGCAGTATAAGGGGTCCGGATATTGTAGCCCAGGAGTGGGCTTCGGTGGTAGCCCAGGAGCCCTAGCTGGGCTAGCTTCAGGCTAATTGGTGCTTGCTCCGGGATGGAAACGCTAACCAGGAGTAGTCACCCGGGATTGCGGTTAGCTAGTTGCGAAGATCCAGATGAAAAGGTTCAGAGTTTGCGGTACGAATCCGGGGATATGGAGAGAAAATAGGTCCGTTATGCTCTGGTTTGAGTCACGTTGTACGAACTGGCGAGAGCTTTCCGAGCTAAAGGTTAGCTGATGACCTCTAGCAGTGGTTTGCTGACTGATAGCTGGTAGCTAGTTAGCTGGCTAGCTTCAGTTGAGGGATTCCAGATCCGAAGTAAATAGAAATACTTTAGAAAAAAAAACTGATCCACGCCACATTGGGTGAGGCGGGTTGCAGGAGAGTATTTAGAAGTTGAGGTTTAGGAAAATATTTTTAAAAGATATGCGAAGAAAAAGATATATACAAAGGACACGACAGGACAAAGACAAAGACGTCTGACTGCTACACCATCTTGGTACTCAAAGCTGCACAATTTTCTGGGACAAATTTTGACTCTTGAGCAGTACTTTCAGAACTACTAGCTAAACAGTATACAAAAGTACTGCTGAATCTCTTTAATCCTTTAAGATCAATCAATACTTGGTAACACATCCTTTTAAGGGGTCCTTATTACAGTGTAATAACAAGTATTGTAGTTAACTGTAACAACTCATAGTTACAGTGTAAAAACAACATGTAACTGGTAGTATTGCGGACTGTAATTACAGAAATTAAACAATGATTGCTTGTTACCATGCTTGTTACAAATGGGCAGGTTTTCACTAAATTCACCAAATTAGTGTTTGGCTTCTTCTCAGCTGCATCCAATTAATTAACAACTGTGACAAAATTTGAGATCCCTTGTGGATGCGCTAAGTGTCTGAGAGATTATTGCCTATGCTATAATAGGCTCAAATTATTTACCCATGAATGTGCACTGTTTAAAATATATCTCCAGTCAATGTTGTTGCTAGCACTTGCCCCCAAAATGAAGCGTACCATCTGGGTTAACTTGGTTGAGCTTACGAAAACAGATCTAATATGAGTGTCATCTCAGATGAGGAATAAAACACATTTAAAAATAAATAAACACACTCGTACACCAGAGTACGTGTAATATCTGCATTAGTACAATGTAATTACTAGTTGATACACAGGATTTAGCTAGTTAAAATGAATTGTATCTTAATAAGCACCTATTTGTAAGAATGGCGCTGGAGGCGATGGCGCCGCAGGGATAGCCAATGTTTTATGTGCTCCTAACCAACTGCTATTTTGTAGGTTCTTCGCGTTGTTTGTAAATAATTTTTTTATGTATATTGTACATAATGTTGCTGCTTCTGTCTCTTATGAATGATAATAACTACTGGACATCAGAACAGCGATTACCCACCTCGAACTGGAAGAATAATTTTTCTTTAACGAGTCTGACGCGAAAGATATACTGCTTTCTCGGGAACGGGCCTAAATCCCTGTCATTTGCATGAAAATATGGAATAAAAGGGGGTGGAGGTCGGGCTGCCTTCTGAGAATTCATAGGCGAGTGAGTAAACTCCCACTGCCATCTGTTCTATTGGCCAACGAGCATTGGAGAAACAAAACGGATGACCTACGATCAAGATTATACTACCAACGGGACATTAAAAACGAATATCTTATGTTTCACTGAGTCGTGGCTGAACGACGACATGGATAATATAGAGCTGGCCGGATTTTCCATGCACCGGCAGGCAGAGAAGCTAGGGGCGGGGGTGTGTGTCTATTTGTCAATAACAGCTGGTGCACGATGTCTAATATTAAAGAAGTCTCGAGTTATTGCTCGCCTGAGGTAGAGTACCTTATGATAAGCTGTAGACCACACTATCTACTAAGAGAGTTCTCATCTATATTATTCGTAGCCGTCTCTTTACCACCACAAACCGATGCTGGCACTAAGAGAGCACTCAACCAGCTGAATAAGGCCGTAAGCAAACAAGAAAATGCTCATCCAGAAGCGACACTCCTAGTGGCCGGGGACTTTAATGCAGGCAAACTTAAATCCGTTTTACCTCATTTCTATCAGCATGTCACATGTGCAACCAGAGGGAAAAAAACTCTAGATCACCTTTACTCCACACATAGAGATGCATACAAAGCTCTCCCCCGCCCTCCATTTGGCAAATCTGACCATAGTTCTATCCTCCTGATTCCTGCTTACAATCAAAATCTAAAGCAGGAAGTACCAGTGACTCGCTCAATACAGAAGTGGTCAGATGACGCGGATGCTATGCTACAGAACTGTTTTGCTAGCACAGACATCAAATGGCATTGAGGAGTATACCACCTCAGTCATCGGCTTCATCAATAAGTGACCATACATACATATCCCAACCAGAAGCCATGGATTACAGGCAACATCCGCAACTAAGTGAATTTGACTAAAACTAAAAGTGGAAGTCGCTTGCCATGACAAGGCTTGACACATGATTCTAGATTACACAATATAACACACACGTCACACTATACGCTACAAGCTCCATCTGACTCAAGCCAAACTGCATCATCCTGGGGCCTCGGTACAGCCCTGAGTCTGGGAAAGTAAAAGAAGAAAACCTTAATAATCAGTGAAGTGGAACCATGACACGGTAAAAGAGCAGAAAGACAGCTTTCAGGACAGCGTGTGCGCTCTTGTGTTCTCTGTAGTATGATTATTAGATATCTGATTGACATGTTTGAACAGAATTAGGAATTTGAATAGTAATTTAGTAGGATCTCTATGTGTTTGAAGCTGAAATAGCAGAAACAATATCCTGTGACAAGCAAAGAGGAGTCACAATGCTTTTGAAAAGCCAGACCAGCAGAAAGGTTCCACTCTATCCTGGACATCTTGGGACGTCCCTAGCCCATAGTTGAAATGTAAAATGGTTAAGGTAATGGTTATGGTTAAGGCTAGGGTTAGGGCAGGGGCGTCCCAAAGATACCGGATAGCACTGACCCAGCAGAAAGTAGGCCTGTCTGGACAATGCCTCCAGTAGTCATCAGCATGTATCACAAATGTGTGATGATGACAGTATTCAAATAGGGGCCCTGTTATCAATGTGTTGTTGTTGATCTTGCCATACAAATTAGGTTTAAGAGTTACTTACTTACCCTACCTTGCGATAAGATCTGTCATATTATCTTATCTCAAGGATTTTACAGCATTGCAATGCATGTCTGTTTCAAATCAAAATCAATCTTTATTTATAGAGCACATTTCTTACAGGAGATGCATTTGAAAGGGCTTAACAAATAAAATAATAAAAGGTGAGAAAAATAAAAACATGAATAAAACATACATGAGACAAATTCAAATAGTAAAACAATAATAAAATAACAGTGGATGTGAGAGACTAAAATAGATAGCATGTGTCACGTCTACTCCCGCTCCCCCTCCCTGGCGCTCGTTGTAGCCAGTTTACTCATTATTACGCACACCTGCCACCATCGCCTCATGAGACTCACCTGGACTCCATCACCTTCCTCATTACCTCCCCTATATCTGTCACTCCCTTTGGTTTATATGTTTCATGTCTGTACGCTACTTGTGTTGTTCCATGTTTGTTAATTTATTAAATTCACTCCCTGTACTTGCTTCCCGATTATTAGAGTACACGTTAAAGCACCCTAAGTAAAAGTACGGCTAAAAAGGTTTCAAGATCTTTCATAAAATGTCAAAGTTATCAGGGTCTGTAGTTGGGGAGGGGGAACAGATTATTGGGTATTGGGTAAGAACAATACAATCTAAATAGCATAGCAAAGCCTGCTTTTCCCAGTGAGTAATTTCTCTTTAGACAAGACATTGTCAATTCTACTGATACCAGTTCTGCCATTACAAACACGCCCAAAAACAGTTTGATAAGGTGATGTCATTGTAATCAATATATCACTACTACTTGATGACATAACTATTGTCATATCACTTGCAATGAGCCTAAATATGTGTCTCTCATCCCCCCCCTTTGTTTGTTCTTGTTTCAACCAGGGACATATCTAGGATACAGTCTACTGTGTGCTCACCTGTCCTCTGTCTCTGTCCATTGCTTTCTCTGTGTTGTCTGTTTCTGTCTCTCTTGTCTGCCCTCTTCTGTTGATGTCTCTGTTGTCTACTCTCTCACATCCTGTCCTGGTTGTAAAAAGTGTCAAAATAAACAAATGTTTTAATATGAATAGGCTTTTTCACCTAACCTGCAAATTCTTTGTAAACCATGTTTTACTCTTTTACTGTCTGAATTTCACCTGTTATAATTTGTGCAATAAATACAACTAATTAGAGTCTATAGAGCAGCTTGAATTGATACAGTCTACTGTGTACTCAACCCACCACTGTTCTCTCTCCATCTGCCCTCTTCAGTCACTTTCTCTGTGTCTTGTCTGTTGCTGTCTGTCTTGTCCGTTGCTGTCTCAGATTCTTGTTTTTTATTGTCGCATTTGTCTATACTCTTCTCTTATGGCCTGTTCTGTTCTTCTGGTGTCTCTCTCCATCATATCACATTCTTCTGTTGCTGTGTCTTGTCTGGTGTGTCTCTCTCCATCAGATCCCACTCTTCTGTTGCTGTCTCTGTGTCTTGTCTGGTGTCTCTCTCCATCATTTACCCTTCTGTTGCTGTCTCTGTGTCTGGTGTGTCTCTTTAGTTTTGCAATCCAAAACGGTCAAGGGGATACTTGGGTAGCTTAACTTGTTTTGGGCCTGTGTCTGGGTCACCTAAATCATCCTCTTCCCTACCATTTGCCCCTGGCTGCTGCTGTTCTTATCTGTCTTCCTCCTTAGCTCATCTGAAAGGTAGCAAGGTAGAGGGTCAACATGTCATTAGTTAGTTGTAAAGGGGGACTGCACTTCCTGATTTGGCCTCATTTTAGATCTGGTTCATTAAGAAATGCTTGCGGCCAAGACTGAATTCAAACGTGAGTATGTTTCGGGGTGTGGTTTGATGTCTCGTGTGTGTTTGCAGGTGGGAAGAGTTTACCAAAAATGTTAGGCAATTAGCTTTAGGTGGGTGGTGTGCAACCTGACTTTGACTTTGGATAGCCTATCTCTGGGCCTAGTTAGGGAACATCAATAAATGACATACAATGTAAATGAGACAATATCTTCATGTTGCACACCTTTTACATTTCTCATTAAATGCTTTCAATATTTGTATATGAATTTCTACAATTTATAGTTGGTTTGAAGTTTTTAAGTCATTCAAATTTGGGACTATTGGGATTTTAACATATTATCCGATGCACATTGTGTAATTTACCGATGGTCCCAAACTAGCCCCATAGCCATATCCAAAGCCAACCCAAATGTACCATATTACCGCCACACAGGCAGTCATGAGACTGCTGTAAATTTCAAAGGACAGTTTAGTCATGGTAATCTCCTGTTACGCACTCTGGACATGTTTGGTCCTAATGGCCTGGTACTGAGGGCTCTATTGACCCTGTAACTACTCTGAAATCAATGCAAATTAAATCGAAAATCACATAAAACACTTATCATAAAAACAGTATCATGCTTTTAAAACTCACCTCAAAGTGATGAATTTGAAGAAAGAAGTTCGACAGCAGGTCTTCCACCGAAGTCGGTCCCTCTCCTTGTTTGGGCGGCGTTCGGCGGTCGGCGGCCGACGTCACCGGCCTTCTAATCATCGTCGATCCACTTTTAATTTTCCATTTGTTTTGTCTTTGTCTTGCACACCTGGTTTCAATTCCCCAATTACTTGTTCATTATTTAAACTCTATTCCCCCATGTTTGTTTGTGAGTAATTGTTTGTATGTAATACGGTCCGTTATTGTGGGCTCGCATTATTGCTTTGTATTTGTTTGTATTTTGAGTAAATACATTTTTTACTCATATCTGCTGTCCTGCGCCTGACTTCTCCTCACCAGCTCACACAGACTTTATTACAGAATTACTCACATGAAATGGAGTCAGCAGGAGCAGACGACCCCCCTTTTGCGGTCGAAGAGTGCGTCCAGCAGCACGCTACCATGTTACAACGTCTGGGCACCGCCATGGATCGCGTGCTGCAGACGATGGATAGATGAGAGAGAGAAGGAGGTCCTACAACGCCTCCACCAGCCCCACTACAGCAGGCTCCACTGTCCACCTCTCCTTCACCAGGTCCCAGCGGGATTTGGCTCGCACTCCCGAGGGAGTATGATGGGACGGCTGCCGGATGCCAGGGGTACCTACTCCAGCTGGAGCTCTACCTGACGAGAGTCCACCCGGCTCGTTCGGGACGTGAGAGCGTGTCCGTCCTTGTCTCCTGCCTCTCAGGTAAAGCCCTGGAATGGGCCAATGCTGTATGGAGTGAGGGAGACGCGGCGTTGGACCATTACGCAGCGTTCACCCGGTTTTCGACCACCCGCCTGAGGGTCGAGTGGCAGGTGAACGTCTGTTCCACCAGAGGCAGGAGACGAGGAGCGCGCACGATTTCGCTTTGGACTTCAGGACCCTGGCCGCCAGCATGGGATGGAACGACAGGGCTCTGATCGATCACTACCAGTGCAGTCTGCGCGAGGACGTCCGTCGGGAGTTGGCCTGCCGAGACACCACCCTCACGTTGGACCAGCTGGTGGACCTGTCCATCCGGCTGAACAACCTGCTGGCCACCTGCGAACGTCCGGATCGGGGTCCGTCAGTTCCATCCCCCAGCACCTCCGATCTGACGCCAATGGAGCTAGGAGGTGCTGCATTTAGGGCGACCGGAGGAGGGGTCATTCCCTGCACCATCTGTGGCCGCAGAGGGCACACTGCTGGTCGGTGCTGGGGGGGTTCCTCAGGGAGTCGAGGCAGCAGGCAGGGCACTATCGTGTCACCCCAGGTGAGTCGGCACCAGGCTCACCCAGAGCCCCCTGTTGCTCACATGTATGGGTTTATCAAATTTCCGGAGTTTTCCCCGCATTCCCAGCATAAGGCACTCGTAGATTCAGGCGCAGCTGGGAATTTTATTGACCATTCATTTGCTCATAGTTTAGGGATCCCCCTTGTTCGTGTAGATATTCCCTTCCCTGTGCACGCCCTAGATAGTCATCCATTAGGGTCAGGGCTGATTAGGGAGGCCACGGCTCCACTAAGCATGGTTACGGAGGAGGGTCACAAGGAGAGAATCAGTCTCTTCCTTATTGATTCTCCTGCGTTTCCCGTGGTGCTGGGCCTACCCTGGTTGGCCTGTCATGACCCCACTATTTCGTGGCAACAGAGGGCTCTCAAGGGGTGGTCACGAGAGTGCTCAGGGAGGTGTATGGGAGTTTCCATCGGTGCGACTACGGTGGAAAGTCCAGACCAGGTCTCCACCGTGCGCATTCCCTCAGAATATGCCGATTTGGCTCTCGCCTTCTGTAAGAAGAAGGCGACTTAATTACCACCCCATCGACGGGGGGATTGTGTGATAAATCTCCTGGTAGACACAGCACTTCCCAGGAGTCACGTGTATCCTCTGTCACAGGAGGAGATGGCGGCTATGGAAACATATGTCTCCGAATTCCTGGGGCAGGGATCCATTCCTGCCCTCCACTTCACCTGCCTCCTCGAGTTTCTTTTTTGTGATGAAGAAGGATGAAGGTCTGAGCCCGTGTATTGACTATCAGGGTGCTTGGTCGACTGTTAGAGCATGACCTGTACGTCAAGGCTGAGAAATGTCTGTTCTTCCAATAGTCCATCTCCTTCCTAGAGTACCGCATTTCCACTTCAGGGGTGGAGATGGAGAGTGACCGCATTTCAGCCGTGCGTAATTGGCCAACTCCCACCACGGTAAAGGAAGTGCAGCGGTTTCTAGGGTTTGCCAACTACTACCGGAGGTTTATCCGGGGTTTTGCTCAGGTAGCGGCTCCCATTACTTCACTGCTGAAGGGGGGACCGGTGCGACTGCAGTGGTCGGCTGAGGCGGACAGGGCTTTTGGTCACCTGAAGGCTCTGTTTACCTCGGCTCCCGTGCTGGCTCATCCAGATCCCTCTTTGGCGTTCATGGTGGAGGTGGACGCGTCCGAGGCTGGGATATCAGCCGGTTCTGGCACCTTGGCATCAGAGCCAGATCGAAGCTCCTGCGGTGGACGAATGGTTTAAGCACTCAGAGGCAACCTGGGATGCTGCCCATGTACACCTGCAACAGGCCGCGAGGTGGCAGAAGGCGAGCGCCAACCGCCAACGCAGTGAGGCCCTGATGTTCGCACCAGGGGACCAGGTCTGGCTCTCAACCCTCCACCTGCCCCTCCACCTGCCCTGTCGGAAGCTAGGTCCGTGGTTTGTGGTGCCATTCAAAGTCCTGAGAAGACTGAACGAGGTATGCTACAGGTTGCAGCTTCCCCCAGATTACCATATTAATCCCTCGTTCCATGTGTCTCTCCTCAGGCCGGTGGTGGCTGGTCCACTCCAGGAGTCTGAGGTGCGTGAGGTTCCTCCGCCCCCTCTGGACATCGAGGGGTTCCCGGCGTATGCTGTTCGAGCCATCCTGGATTCGAGGTGTCGGGCGTACCTCGTGGAGTGGGAGGGGTACGGTCTAGAGGAGAGATGCTGGGTGCCGGTGGAGGATGTCTTGGACCGTTCGTTGCTGCGGGAGTTCCACCGTCTCCATCCGGATCGCCCTGCGCCTCGTCCTCCGGGTCGTCCCCGAGGTCAGTGTCGGCGCAATGCTGGAGCCGCGCGTCAAGGGGGGGTACTGTCATGACTTCTTCCGAAGTCAGTCCCTCTACTTGTTCGGGCGGCGTTCGGCGGTCGACATCACTGGCCTTCTAGCCATCGCCGATCCACTTTTCATTTTCCATTTGTTTTGTCTTTGTCTAACACACCTGGTTTCAATTCCCCAATTACTTATTCATTATTTAACCTCTGTTCCCCCATGTTTGTTTGTGAGTAATTGTTTGCATGTAATACAGTCCGTTATTGTGGGCTCGCATTATTGCTTTGTATTTGTTTGTATTTTGAGTAAATATGTTTTTTCATATCTGCTGTCCAGCACCTGACTCCTCCACAGCAGCTCACACAGACTTTATTACATAGATGCTTTTTCCACTTGGAACCGACAGGTTTGTTTGACCTTATTCATGGATTCCTCGCACGTAAAGGTGGTGGAATTATCAAGAAATTAAGCCAAGGTCAGAATACGGCGTATCTGTAGACACACCTCCGCCACACCTTAATTTCTTAGATCTCCACCCGAATTAATAGCATGTGAATAACCTGCTATTCTCATGCTTCAGTTCAAAGTTCAAGAGAAAAGTGCATAAAGAGGGAATTAAGTTCCATTTATGCACGCTTAACTCGTGTCGGAATCGGGCCCCAAGTAAATAAAAAGGGTAATACAAATAAAAGCTCAATAAACAAGACAAAGTAAACATGTCCCTCCCATCCCCGTCCCCCACCCCTTGGGCTAATGGAGATATTGTGTGTGTGACTAACACATTTCAGTTATCGTGTGCGCCCACAGATTATTCAAGTGGCAGCTCTAACAATGAAAATAAATGTATAAACAAATGGAAGGTAGTAAGCCTGGGTATCAGTCTCTTTAGCTATTCCACTCCCTGTACTCTCTTTCACGTGCCAAAGAAATATCGCCACCTGCTGGAGAAGACAGATTTCGGTTATCCCTCTCGCTTTGCCTCTTCTTCTCTGGTGTGACTCACCAATTTCAGTTAATTACTATAGCTCTTGCCTTGGCCAGTCAATGTAATTTTGTAAATGTCGGATCTCTATGGCAAGACGCATCATTCATCCAAGTTTCATCAAAATCAGGCCAGTGCTTTCTGAGATATTGCATGTGACTAACAGAAAGAAGGAAGGATGGCCAGGCAGGTGAAGACCGATCAACAGTCCCCTCTCTGATTTCATTGTGAGGGACAATAATTTCACCACTTTAATAGTATGCAGTTTTTTACAAACAGTTGCATAACCTATAATGAAATAACTGACATGAGCCAAGCATGTTAACCTGTCGAATGGAATAGGTTATAAGACCTCGATGATTAATTTAATTTGGTCAGTTCTACCACCTCAACATTGCTAATTTTAAAAAGGGTAAAAATAATGTTTTACTGAAGTTCCGCTTCAGAACTGTGCTCCAGTCAGAAAAACGTTCTGTCATCTCTTTGGTCATAGCTAGCTAGCCAGCCAGTAGTTACCAATGTGGCTAGCCAGCCAAGCTAGCTACAAAACCGAAACCCATCAAATACACTAGCTGGAAATAAACACTTTCCTAATATTATGACCTATCAACGTCCTTAGCTTGCTCATTCACTAAATATACTGTTAAATAACTCTGACTGACACCCAATAGCTTAAGGATGCTGAGCGCTAACGCTAGCTTATTAGCTTTAACCAGTAACGGCACGTCACCCCACCTGTTTAGCTAAAAATTAAATAAAATACAAAATACAAAAAAATTATACAATTGTTGCCTGTTTTGCATGTTATTTTGTCATAAATACGTTTCACATATCAGTTTGCAAACAATGTAAAAAAAATATTATTGAGTTAATAAAACAGAATACAAACATTTTTGCTTTCATGAGTAAGGTAGCTCCGAAATGCAAGTGTTTCAGCCTAGCTCAATGCTTTCTTTGGTGGAGGGGCATCAGCGGAAAATACAGAGCGCAGGCATGGGTAATCTTCTCTAGTTGCGTCGTGATTGGCTCAGTGTTCTGTCACTCATGGGGACAATACATCGTTGCAGAATCTACAGGGAGAGCTAGGCAGTTCAAGCCTCGTTGGGTGCTGCCATAGATTTACATTAAAAGTGCCCATCCAAGAAGGTTCAAGGTCATTGGTCACAGATAAAATGATGTCAAATCCCATTGTATCTACCATAGCTTTGATTGGACTGATCATGTCAACATCATACTTTCAAAATCTTAGCTAAGAATCACGTCGACAATCTCCTGGCAAATCCTTTTCAGTCCTTGTCATATGAAGAGAAATTATAGATAAAATGTATTGGTGCTCATCGGCCATTGGACATAAACATTACACAACAAGTTGGAAATTGCAAATTCAACAATGAGTGGTTTGGAAGGAATCAGTGACTAACTGCAAGCATTGCAAAGCAATCACTATTTTGCTTGCCCTGCCTGCTATTCGGTGGAGAGGGTGTGTGTTCGAAGTCTGGATTTAAGGGTCTCTTCTCCAAGCTTAAAAGGATAAACATTCACATGCAACACCATGGGCCAGAAAAGGTTGAATACATTGTCCGTGCTGTCAATCCATCATGACTTCTGCCACGTTCAAAACAACTGGAACTCGGAACTGGGAAATCTCAGACTTCAGTGAGTTCAAGACAACTGGGAACTCTGAAACAAATTAGCTCAGACTGAGAAAATACGTTTTGAACGGTCATCTAACTCAGAATTCCAAGTCGGAAACTCAGGCCTCTTTCTAGAGCTCCGACTTGAAGGTCACTGACGTCATTATTCAACCTTGTTGTTTTTCCCGCGAGTTCCCAGTTGTCTTGAAAGCGCCATAAATCCAGACAATGCCAGACTTTTATATATAAATAAAAAAATTCACCTTTATTTAACCAGGTAGGCTAGTTGAGAACAAGTTCTCATTTACAACTGCGACCTGGCCAAGATAAAGCAAAGCAGTTCGACACATACAACAACACAGATTTACACATGGAATAAACAAACACACAGTCAATAATACAGTATATATACTGTATATTTAAAAAAATATATCAATCGGTTGCTGATTAGATTGCTGTTTATTTAAAATTAATTTTATAATCTGCAATGTTTGATTTTCCAACTTTAATTAGGTTACTGAACAAGTAATTACATTATTGCCGCCAGGCAACAGTCCAGCATTGCGACACTGTGTTTAGCTTTGTGAAATGTTAGGCGAGAAGAAAGGAGAAAGGCATTAGAAAATAATGACCAAATAGGCTTACCATTAAACATTTATCCAATTAATAATTTTTTTGCTAAAAATGTGGGTCTCAAACCCACCTGCCCTGAATGATGGATCGCCACTGCATTGGGCACACATTGGTGGAATCAACATTGTTTCCATGTCATTTCAATGAAATTACATTGACCCAAAGTGGAATAGTGAATTGATGTCTGTGCTAAGTGGGTTACTATTGATAGGCCTATGTCATTTAGTACTTTCAAATTACACATCAAATAGCCTAACGATAAGGAAAATTGTAATTATCTTGAAGATACATTAAGCCACTCTTTAATGTTGAACTCAGATGGTTTGTCTGGCTAATAGCCTACACAAACAGAGCACCACAGTATGAGTCATAATACCCATAAAACCTAGCGGTCAAACAGGGAAATGGTTCCAATCGTTTTCCCACCATTAATTTTCCCATAGGGGATTTTAGAAACACCTCAAACAAGGGCTGTGTTTCGTGTAGGCTTACCCTAGTGTGACGTTTTGATAACCCTGTAAATCTCTCTCGTACAAGGGGACTTTTATCAATATATTAGTCTGTATTTACTCTCATGGTATGGGCAGACATAAGCTACAGACAACGAACACAATTGCATTTTATCCATGGCAATTTGAATGCACAAAAACACTGTGATGAGATTCTGAGGCCCATTGTGAGGCACATTTTTTTAAGGTATCTGTGACCAACAGATGCATATCTGTATTCCCAGTCATGTGAAATCCATAGATTAGGGCCTAATGAATTTATTTCAATTGACTGATTTCCTCATATCAACTGTTATTCAGTAAAATGAATGAAATTGTTGCATGTTGCATTTATATTTTTGTTTAGCATAATTAAATCCAACTTGAAAGACTCCTGATATCCGAAGTCCTTGCTGATTCTCTCTATTAAAACTTCTTTGGGATCGGTGTCCCATCATCGGGACCGTTAACTTCTCTTGTGCCGGCGGGACGAAATCGTCCCACCTACGTAACAGCCAGTGGAATCCTGTGGCGCGTTATTCAAATACCTTAGAAATGCTATTACTTCAATTTCTCAAACATATGACTATTTTACACCATTTTAAAGACAAGACTCTCGTTAATCTAACCACACTGTCCGATTTCAAAAAGGCTTTACAACGAAAGCAAAACATTAGATTATGTCAGAAGAGTACCCAGACAGAAATAATCAGACACCCATTTTTCAAGCTAGCATATAATGTCACAAAAACCCAGAAGACAGCTAAATGCAGCACTAACCTTTGATGATCTTCATCAGATGACACACCTAGGACATTATGTTATACAATACATGCATGTTTTGTTCAATCAAGTTCATATTTATATCAAAAACCATCTTTTTACATTAGCATGTGACGTTCAGAACTAGCATACCCCCCCGCAAACTTCCGGTGAATTTACTAAATTACTCACGATAAACGTTCACAAAAAGCATAACAATTATTTTAAGAATTATAGATACAGAACTCTTCTATGCACTCGATATGTCCGATGTTAAAATAGCTTTTCGGTGAAAGCACATTTTGCAATATTCTCAGTAGATAGCACGGCATCACAGGGCTAGCTATTTAGACACCCAGCAAGTTTAGCACTCACCAAAGTCAGATTTACTATAAGAAAAATGTTATTACCTTTGGTGTTCTTCGTCAGAATGCACTCCCAGGACTTCTACTTCAATAACAAATGTTGGTTTGGTTTAAAATAATCCATAGTTATATCCAAATAGCGGCGTTTTGTTCGTGCGTTCAAGACACTATCCGAAAGGGTAAATAAGGGTTACGAGCATGGCGCATTTCGTGACAAAAAAATTCTAAATATTCCATTACCGTACTTCGAAGCATGTCAACCGCTGTTTAAAATCCATTTTTATGCAATTTTTCTCGTAAAAAAGCGATAATATTCCGACCGGGAATCTGCATTTAGGTAAACAGACGAAAGAAAATAAAGCATGGGGTCGACTCGGGCACGCGCCTAAGCCCATAGTACTCTGATCGGCCACTTGCCAAAAGCGATAATGTGTTTCAGCCAGAGGCTGCCTCGATATCGTTCAGCTTTTTCCCGGGCTCTGAGAGCCTATGGGAGCCGTAGGAAGTGTCACGTTAGAGCAAAGATCCTCAGTCTTCAATAAAAAGAGCCCAGATGAACAACAACTTGTCAGACAGGCCACTTCCCATATAGAATCCTCTCAGGTTTTTGCCTGCCATATGAGTTCTGTTATACTCACAGACACCATTCAAACAGTTTTAGAAACTTTAGGGTGTTTTCTATCCAAAGCCAATAATTATATGCATATTCTAGTTACTGGGCAGGAGTAGTAACCAGATTAAATCGGGTACGTTTTTTATCCGGCCGTGTCAATACTGCCCCCTAGCCCTAACAGGTTAATAATATGCAGTTTTTTACAAACAGTTGCATAACCTATAATGAAATAACTGACATGAGCCAAGCATGTTAACCTGTAGAATGGAATAGGTTATATATTACTGCCACTAAAAGTAATAAAGCCTCTCTTGAAAAGCCAAATCTTGACCCAGAAATTATAAAAAACTATTGGCCTATATCGAATCTTCCATTCCTCTCAAAAAAAATTGAAAAAGCTGTTGCGCAGCAACTCACTGCCTTCCTGAAGACAAACAATGTACACGAAACGCTTCAGTCTGGTTTTAGACCCCATCATAGCACTGAGACTGCACTTGTGAAGGTGGTAAATGACCTTTTAATGACGTCAGACCGAGGTTCTGCGTCTGTCCTCATGCTCCTAGATCTTAGTGCTGCTTTTGATACCATCGATCACCACATTCTTTTGGAGAGATTGGAAACCCAAATTGGTCTAAATGGACAAGTTCTGGCCTGGTTTAGGTCTTATCTATCGGAAAGATATCAGTTTGTCTCTGTGAATGGCTTGTCCTCTGACAAATCAACTGTAAATTTCGGTGTTCCTCAAGGTTCCGTTTTAGGACCACTATTGTTTTCACTATATATTTTACCTCTTGGGGATGTCATTCGAAAACATAATGTTACATTTCACTGCTATGCGGATGACACACAGCTGTACATTTCAATGAAACATGGTGAAGCCCCAAAATTGCCCTCGTAAGAAGCCTGTGTCTCAGACATAAGGAAGTGGATGGCTGCAAACTTTCTACTCTTAAACTCGGACAAAACAGAGATGCTTGTTCTAGGTCCCAAGAAACAAAGACATCTTCTGTTGAATCTGACAATTAATCTGGATGGTTGTACAGTCGTCTCAAATAAAATTGTGAAGGACCTCGGCGTTACTCTGGACCCTGATCTCTCTTTTGAAGAACATATCAAGACTGTTTCAAGGACAGCTTTTTTTTCATCTACGTAACATTGCAAAAATCAGAAACTTTCTGTCCAAAAATGACGCAGAAAAATTAATCCATGCCTTTGTTACTTCTAGGTTGGACTACTGCAATGCTCTACTTTTCGGCTACCCGGATAAAGCACTAAATAAACTTCAGTTAGTGCTATATACGGCTGCTAGAATCCTGACTAGAACCAAAACATTTGATCATATTACTCCAGTGCTAGCCTCCCTACACTGGCTTCCTGTTAAGGCAAGGGCTGATTTCAAGGTTTTACTGCTAACCTACAAAGCATTACATGGGCTTGCTCCTACCTATCTTTCCGATTTGGTCCTGCCGTACATACCTACACGTACGCTACGGTCACAAGACGCGGGCCTCCTAATTGTTCCTAGAATTTCTAAGCAAACAGCTGGAGGCAGGGCTTTCTCCTATAGAGCTCCATTTTTATGGAATAGTTTGCCTACCTATGTGAGAGACGCAGACTCAGTCTCAACCTTTAAGTCTTTACTGAAGACACATCTCTTCAGTAGGTCCTATGATTAAGTGTAGTCTGGCCCAGGGGTGTGAAGGTGAATGGAAAGGCTGGAGCAACGAACCTCCCTTGCTGTCTCTGCCTGGCCGGTTTCCCCTCTTTCCACTGGGATTCTCTGCCTCTACCCCTATTACGGGGGCTGAGTCACTGGCTTACTGGTGTTCTTCCATGCTGTCCCTGGGAGGGGTGCGTCACTTGAGTGGGTTGAGTCACTGACGTGGTCTTCCTGTCTGGGTTGGCGCCCCCCCTTGGGCTGTGCCGTGGCGGAGATCTTTGTGGGCTATACTCGGCCTTGTCCCGGGATGGTATGTTGGTGGTTGGAGATATCCCTCCAGTGGTGTGGAGGCTGTGCTTTGGCAAAGTGGGTGGGGTTATATCCTACCTGTTTGGCCCTGTCCGGGGGTATCATTGGATGGGGCCACAGTGTCTCCTGACCCCTCCTGTCTCAGCCTCCAGTATTTATGCTGCAGTAGTTTATGTGTCGGGGGGCTAGGGTCAGTCTGTCACATCTGGAGTATTTCTCTTGTCTTTTCCGGTGTCCTGTGTGAATTTAAATATGCTCTCTCTAATTCCCTCTTTCTTTCTCTTTCTTTCTTTCTCTCTCTCGGAGGACCTGAGCCCTAGGACCATGCCTCAGGACTACCTGGCTTGATGACTCCTTGCTGTCCCCAGTTCACCTGGCCGTGCTGCTGCTCCAGTTCCAACTGTTCTGCCTG
Organism: Salmo salar; assembly: GCF_965601325.2. Classification (NCBI taxonomy): domain Eukaryota; kingdom Metazoa; phylum Chordata; class Actinopteri; order Salmoniformes; family Salmonidae; genus Salmo; species Salmo salar. The sequence continues at coordinate 139,243,359 of NC_138291.1, read as the reverse complement.
CAGCTATGGAACCCTGACCTGTTCACCGGACGTGCTACCTGTCCCAGACCTGTTGTCCCAGACCTGCTGGAACCCTGACCTATTCACCGGACGTGCTACCTGTCCCAGACCTGCTGTTTTCAACTCTCTAGAGACAGCAGGAGCGGTAGAGATACTCTCAAAGATCGGCTATGAAAAAGCCAACTGACACTTACTCTTGTGTTACTGACTTGTTGCACCTTCGACAACTACTATGATTATTATTATTTGACAATGCTGGTCATTTATGAACATTTGTACATCTAGGCCATGTGCTGTTATAATCTCCACCCGGCACAGCCAGAAGAGGACTGGCCACCCCTCATAGCCTGGTTCCTCTCTAGGTTTCTTCCTAGGTTTTGGCCTTTCTAGGGAGTTTTTCCTAGCCACCGTGCTTCTACACCTGCATTGCTTGCTGTTTGGGGTTTTAGGCTGGGTTTCTGTACAGCACTTTGAGATATCAGCTGATGTAAGAAGGGCTATATAAATACATTTGATTTGATAAGACCTCTATGATTCATTTAATTTGGTCAGTTCTACCACCTCAACATTGCTTATTTTAAAAAGGGTAAAAATAATGTTTTACTGAAGTCCCGATTCAGTCAATAAGGGGTCCCTGTGTCACTGTCAGAAGATATGTGCTCCAGTCAGAAAAACGTCCTGTCATCTCTTTGGTCATAGCTAGCTAGCCAGCCAGTAGTTACCAATGTGGCTAGCCAGTCAAGCTAGCTACAAAACCGAAACCCATCAAATACATTAGCTGGAAATAAACACTTTCCTAATATTATGACCTATCAACGTCCTTAGCTTGCTCATTCACTAAATATACTGTTAAATAACTCTGACTGACACCCAATAGCTTAAGGATGCTGAGCGCTAACGCTAGCTTATTAGCTTTAACCAGTAACGGCACGTCACCCCACCTGTTTAGCTAAAAATTAAATAAAATACAAAATACAAAAAAATTATACAATTGTTGCCTGTTTTGCATGTTATTTTCGTCATAAATACGTTTCACATATCAGTTTGCAAACAATGTAAAAAAAAAAATATTGAGTTAATAAAACAGAATACAAACATTTTTGCTTTCTTGAGTAAGGCAGCTCCGAAATGCAGGTGTTTCAGCGTACCTCAATGATTTCTGTGGTAGAGGGGCAGCCAGCGGAAAATACAGAGCGTAGGCGTTGGTAATCTTCTCTAGTTGCGCCGTGATTGGCTCAGTGTTCTGTCACTCATGGGGACAATACGTCATTGCAGAATCTACAGGGAGAGCTAGGCAGTTCAAGCCTCCTTGGGTGCTGCCATAGATTTACATTAGAAGTGCCAATCCAAGAAGGCTCAAGGTCATTGGTCACAGATAAAATGATGTCAAATCCCGTTTTATCTACCGTAGCTTTGATTGGACTGATCATGTCAACATCGTACTTTCAAAATCTTAGCTAGCAAGCTAGACAAGCAGTCATCTTTATGAATCACGTCTACAATCTACTGGCAAATCCTTTTCAGTTCTTGTCATATGAAGAGAAATGATATATAAAATGTATCGGTGCTCATCGGCCATTGGACATAAAAATTACACAACAAGTAGGAAATTGTAGCCCATGTGCCTCACCCTAATAATGTGGTCCCTTTCCCCCTCATAACTTAGCCAACTGTTTTGACTTGGTAGTGCACATGTAGCCTATAGCCTGTTTTAGAGAAATACTATCCTCGAATACACACAGCTCCAAAAAATAAAGGGAACACTAAAATAACACATCCTAGATCTGAATGAATGAAATAATCTTATTAAATACTTTTTTCTTTACATAGTTGAATGTGCTGACAACAAAATCACACAAAAATAATCAATGGAAATCCATTTTATCAACCCATGGAGGTCTGGATTTGGAGTCACACTCAAAATTAAAGTGGAAAACCACACTACAGGCTATCCAACTTTGATGTAATGTCCTTAAAACAAGTCAAAATGAGGCTCACTAGTGTGTGTGGCCTCCACGTGCCTGTATGACCTCCCAGACCTGGACTAAAGCATCCGCCAACTCCTGGACAGTCTGTGGTGCAACTTGGCGTTGGTGGATGGAGCGAGACATGATGTCCCAGATGTGCTCAATTGGATTCAGGTCTGGGGAACGGGCAGGCCAGTCCATAGCATCAATGCCTTCCTCTTGCAGGAACTGCTGACACACTCCAGCCACATGAGGTCTAGCATTGTCTGGCATTAGGAGGAACCCAGGGCCAACCGCACCAGTATATGGTCTCACAAGGGGTCTGAGGATCTCATCTCGGTACCTAATGGCAGTCAGGCTACCTCTGGCGAGCACATGGAGGTCTGTGCGGCCCCCCAAAGAAATGCCACCCCACGCCATGACTAACCCACCGCCAAACCGGTCATGCTGGAGGATGTTGCAGGCAGCAGAACGTTCTCCACGGCGTCTCCAGACTCTGTCACGTCTGTCACGTGCTCAGTGTGAACCTGCTTTCATCTGTGAAGAGCACAGGGTGCAAGTGGCAAATTTGCCAAACTTGGTGTTCTCTGGCAAATGCCAAACGTCCTGCATGATGTTGGGCTGTAAGCACAACCCCCACCTGTGGACATCGGGCCCTCATACCACCCTCATGGAGTCTGTTTCTGACCGTCAGCCAAAAAAATAAAGGGAACACTTAAACAACACAATGTAACTCCAAGTCAATCACACTTCTGTGAAATGAAACTGTCCACCTAGGGAAGCAACACTGATTGACAATAAATTTCACATGCTGTTGTGCAAATGGAATAGACAACAGGTGGAAATTATAGGCAATTAGCAAGACACCCCCAATAAAGGAGTGGTTCTGCAGGTGGTAACCACAGACCACTTCTCAGTTCCTATGCTTCCTGGCTGATGTTTTGGTCACTTTTGAATGCGGCGGTGCTTTCATTCTAGTGGTAGCATGAGACTGAGTCTACAACCCACACAAGTGGCTCAGGTAGTGCAGCTCATCCTGGATGGCACATCAATGCGAGCTGTGGCAAGAAGGTTTGCTGTGTCTGTCAGCGTAGTGTCCAGAGCATGGAGGCGCTACCAGGAGACAGGCCAGTACATCAGGAGACGTGGAGGAGGGCGTAGGAGGGCAACAACCCAGCAGCAGGACCGCTACCTCCACCTTTGTGCAAGGAGGAGCAGGAGAAGCACTGCCAGAGCCCTGCAAAATGACCTCCAGCAGGCCACAAATGTGCATGTGTCTGCTCAAACGGTCAGAAACAGACTCCATGAGGGTGGTATGAGGTCCCGACGTCCACAGGTGGGGGTTGTGCTTACAACCCAACACCGTGGCGGACGTTTGGCATTTGCCAGAGAACACCCAGATTGGCAAATTCGCCACTGGCGCCCTGTGCTCTTCACAGATGAAAGCAGGTTCACACTGAGCACATGTGACAGACGTGACAGTCTGGAGACGCCGTGGAGAACGTTCTGCTGCCTGCAACATCCTCCAGCATGACCGGTTTGGCGGTGGGTCAGTCATGGTGTGGGGTGGCATTTCTTTGGGGGGCCGCACAGCCCTCCATGTGCTCGCCAGAGGTAGCCTGACTGCCATTAGGTACCGAGATGAGATCCTCAGACCCCTTGTGAGACCATATGCTGGTGCGGTTGGCCCTGGATTCCTCCTAATGCAAGAGAATGCTAGACCTCATGTGGCTGGAGTGTGTCAGCAGTTCCTGCAAGAGGAAGGCATTGATGCTATGGACTGGCCCGCCCGTTCCCCAGACCTGAATCCAATTGAGCACATCTGGGACATCATGTCTCGCTCCATCCATCAACGCCACATTGCACCACAGACTGTCCAGGAGTTGGCGGATGCTTTAGTCCAGGTCTGGGAGGAGATCCCTCAGGAGATCATCCGCCACCTCATCAGGAGCATGCCCAGGCGTTGTAGGGAGGTCATACAGGCACGTGGAGGCCACACACACTACTGAGCCTCATTTTGACTTGTTTTAATGACATTACATCAAAGTTGGATCAGCCTGTAGTGTGGTTTTCCACTTTAATTTTGAGTGTGATTCCAAATCCAGACCTCCATGGGTTGATAAATTGGATTTCCATTGATTCTTTTTGTGTGATTTTGTTGTCAGCACATTCAACTATGTAAAGAAAAAAGTATTTAATAAGATTATTTCTTTCATTCAGATCTAGGATGTGTTGTTTAAGTGTTCCCTTTATTTTTCTGATATATATATATATATATATATATATATATATATATATAAAAAATTCACCTTTATTTAACCAGGGAGGCTAGTTGAGAACAAGTGCTCATTTACAACTGCGACCTGGCCAAGATAAAGCAAAGCAGTTCGACACATACAACAACACAGATTTACACATGGAATAAACAAACATACAGTCAATAATACAGTGTATATGCTGTATATTTGTACAAAAATCAGTTGGTTGCTGATTAGATTGATGTTTATTGAAAATTAATTTTATAATCTGCAATGTTTGATTTTCCAACTTTAATTAGGTTTCTGAACAAGTAATTGCATTTTTGCCGCCAGGCAACAGTCCAGCATTGTGACACTGTGTTTAGCTTTGTGAAATGTTAGGTGAGAAGAAAGGAGAAAGGCATAAGAAAATAATGACCAAACAGGTTTACCATTAAACATTTATCCATTTAATATTTTTTTGGCTAAAAATGTGTGTCTCAAACCCCACCTGCCCTGAATGATGGATCGCAACTGCATTGGGCACACACTGGTGGAATCAACATTGTTTCCATGTCATTTCAATGAAATTACATTGACCCAAAGTGGAATAGTGAATTGATGTCTGTGCTAAGTGGGTTACTATCGATAGGCCTATGTCATTTAGTACTTTCAAATTACACATCAAATAGCCTAACAATAAGGAAAAATGTAATTATCTTGAAGATACATTAAGCCACTCTTTAATGTTGAACTCAGATGGTTTGTCTGGCTAATAGCCTACACAAACAGAGCACCACAGTATGAGTCATAATACCCATAAAACCTAGCGGTCAAACAGGGAAATGGTTCCAATCGTATTTCCACCATTAATTTTCCCATAGGGGATTTTAGAAACACCTCAAATAAGGGCTGCGTTTTGTGTAGGCTTACCCTAGTGTGACGTTTTGATAACCTTGTAAATCTCTCTCGGACAAGGGGACTTTTATCAATATATTAGTCTGTATTTACTCTCATGGTATGGACAACGAACACAATTGCATTTTATCCATGGCAATTTGAATGCACAAAAACACTGTGATGAGATCCTGATGCCCATTGTGAGGCCCATTTTTTTAAGGTATCTGTGACCAACAGATGCATATCTGTATTCCCAGTCATGTGAAATCCATAGATTTGGGCCTAATGAATTTATTTCAATTGACTGATTTCCTCATATGAACTATTATTCAGTAAAATCAATGAAATTGTTGAATTTTGCATTTATATTTTTGTTCAGTATAACTAAATCCAACTTGAAAGACTCCTGATATCCGAAGTCCTTGCTGATTCTCTCTATTAAAACTTCTTTGGGATCGGTGTCCCGTCCACGGGACCGTTAAGTTAACGTAGGCTAATGTGATTAGCATGAGGTTGTAAGTAACAAAACAAAAAAATCCCAGGACATAGACATATCTGATATTGGCAGAAAGCTTAAATTCTTGTTAAGAAAAATGAAATAAAGAAACAACTAATTTAGCCTTCATAAGTATTCACACCCCTGAGTCAATACAGTACATGTTAGAATCACCTTTGGCAGCGATTACAGCTGTGGGTATTTCTGGGTAAGGTTCTAAGAGCTTTGCACACCTAGATTTTACAATATTTGCACGTTGTTATTTTTTTAATTCTTCAAGCTCTGTCAAGTTGGTTGTTGATCATTGTCTAGACAGCCATTTTCAAGTCTTGCCATAGATTTTTAAGCCATTTTAAGTCAAAACTGTAAATAGGCAACTCGGGAACCAGTGGTGTAATATATTTAAGTAAAACTTCTTTAAAGTACTACTTAAGTAGTGTTTTGGGGGGTATCTGTACTTTACTATTTATATATTTGACAACTTACTTTTTACTCCATACATTTACCCTGACACCCAATAAGTAGTCATTACACTTGGAATGCTTAGCAGGACAGGAAAATGGTAAAATAACGCAATTATCAAGAGAACATCCCTGGTCATCCCTACTGCCTTTGATCTGGTGGGCTCACTAAACACATGCTTAATTTGTTGGGGGTGTTGGAGTGTGCCCCTGGCTATCCATCTGCTTTGCTTAATATAAAGAATTTGAAATTATTTACATTTTTCCTTTTGACACAAGTATATTTTTGCAATTACATTTACTTTTGATACTTAAGCATATTTAAAACCATACTTTTAAACATTTACTCATAGTATTTTACTGGGTGACTTCCACTTTTTCTTATTAAGGCATCTTTTCTTTTACTCAAGTATGTCAAATTAGTACAATGTCCAGGACTGTCAGGAACATTCAATGTCGTGTTGGTAAGCAACTCCAGTGTATATTTGGACTTGTGTTATAGATTATTGTCCTGCTGAAAGGCGTGTTTGTCTCCCAGTGGTTTCCTCAAGGATTGTGTCTGTGCTTAGCTCTATTTTGTTTATTTTAATCAATAAAACAAACTCCCTAGTCCTTGCCGATGACAATCATATCCATAACATGATGCAGCCACCACCATGTTTGAAAATATGAGTGAGTGGTACTCAGTGATGTTTTGTATTGGATTTGCCCCAAACATAATGCTTTGTATTCAGGACATCATTTATTTTCCTTTTTTTTGTTGCAGTTTTACTTAAGTGCCTTATTGTAAACAGGATGCATGTTTTGCAATATTTGTATTCTGTGCATGCTTCCTTCTTTTCACTCTGTCAATTAGATTAGTATTGTGGAGTAACTACAATATTGTTGATCCATCCTCAGTTTTCTCCCATCACAGCCATTAAACTCTGTAACTGTTTTAAAGTCACTGTTGGCCTCATGGTGAAATCCCTGAGCAGTTTCCTTCCTCTACGGCAACTGAGTTAGGAAGGACGCCTGTGTCTTTGTAGTGACTGGGTTTATTGATACACCATCCAAAGTGTAATTAATAACTTTACCACGCTCAAAGGGATATTCAATGTCTGCTTTTTTTTCCCTTTCTACCCATCCACCAGTAGGTGCCCTTCTTTGCGAGGCATCTGAAAACCTCCCTGGTCTTTGTGGTGAATCTGTGTTTGAAATGTGCTGCTCGACTGAGGGAACTAGTAAATAGTTGTATGTGTGGGGTACAGAGATGAGGTGGTCATTCAAAATCATGTTAAACACTATTATTGCACACATAGTGAGTCCATGCAACTTGTGACTCCTAAACGTAATAATCTTGCCATAAAGAGGTTGAATACTTATTGACTCAAGGCATCTCAAGTTAATCCATTTTAAATTCAGGCTGTAACACAACAAAATGTTTTTTAAAAAACAAGGGTGTGAATACCTTCTGAAGGCACTGTAAGTCTTTGCCAATTGGATGTAGTCATTTACTCTGAATTATTCTGTAAAAGTATCATGTGTTGCATGTAACCTACACTGTAATCGTTTGTGTCAATTGTTTTGTGAGTAATACATCCTGTTAGTTGAATTGAATAAATGCAGCCCTCGTTTTACAGAGCCATTCTTTGATATGAATATAACCTCATAAATTAGTGGAGTCATTGGTAAACCGATCTTTTGATGTACATTTTATGTTATAGGGGTGTATTTTCTAAGCTGTTATGACCACTGTGAAGTACCATTTGATAATAGTATGCTTATTGTTTAAACTGTTACACGTCAGATTACTTTAAAATTGAGACTACAGTAGTGCTCATATTTGATGTTGAAGTCTAATGGTAAATGTTATGTACACTATACACATTAGATTACACGTACTTTACATCTTGGTCTAAGATCAACTAGATAAATTAAAGCTTGGACTATGGGTGCTACAGACAGCACATTAGCCTGTTAAAAATCAGTTATCTTAGAACAAACGTAATTATAGCATCTGAGTGATAATGTGTAGACATGATAATGGAGTCAGATTGATGAATGTAGTTTATTATTAAACACAATTTCAACTCATCTACGTATGCTAGCTGTAGATAAAAAGCGGTAGAGGAAACAAACCCAGGTGTACCGTTCTCTTTTTGTCCCTCACTTTCAGAAACAAACTCAGTCATTTCAGAGCTCTAGTCTTCCTCAATGTCTTATCATTCAGTGGTTGTTGCTCTCATCTCCACACAGAACGCTCCAGTTAAAAATAGACTGTATATCAACTGTACCTCAGGGATATATATATATCCTGTGTCTACAACAGTGTTGTAAACAAACAGTAAGCACAAACTGACATGTTATGTGCTAGAGACTGTAGTCTAGCTGGTCTCATCAAGAAAAGTTACAAATAAACGGAATGCTTAACTCAAATAGAACTATACACACACATACAATCGCGCCGACACACATAAAATCAAGTATAAAACAAAATAGGTATAATTTCATAAATTCCCTAAAACAGTGTTTCTTTAAAACCCATGCAGCAGGTTTCTCTCGCGCATTTCACAGACTTAGTTAAGGCAGCACTGCAGTCGTCATGGCCCTTTTTTCAGAACGTTCGTCAAACATTTCTAAAACTAAAACTCTGGGTCTAGTGTTCGACAACTTACAGAACACTAGACCAGTGGGTAGCTGGCTGCCGTAGCGATGCCACAGTGGTTCTTCCTGTCTTTGGCAATGTGGATGTAGCCTTTGTCTCCCCACTTCTCGCTCCAGCTGAGGAAAAGACAAAACATGTTAGTCCCACAGTTCTAGTTAGCAGGAAATTATAGATTCACTGCTGCTTTAGAGAAATGGATGACTTAGAAAATAGTATCAGGACAACACCAACACCGTATTCAAATAAAGGCAATGTAGAGAGGCATATTCCCCGATGAGGAAATTAACCAATCCCGTGGTGGTGACGTAACAAACAAAAAACATCCCAGGAAGATACTATATACTGTACCTGTTCTTGACAATCCAGAATTTCTTGGCATCTACATCCTCTCCTTCGAAACCGTATCCCACCACCAGAACTCCATGGTCGAGCTGCTCACTGCTGCACTCCTTCTCATAGTAGATGCCTACAGGGAGAGGACATAGTTAAATTATTGGGCTAAGATGCTGGGTTTACCTCAGTATGTAAAACCACCTGATCTCAAACCTAATAGTTGGTTACTTAGCTAGTAACTAGTTAGCTACTAGTGAGCAAAACATGGAAATATTGTTCACAATTTACTTCAAAGACAACACCATTTGTACACGGTGAACAGGACAGTAGACCAGTACAGATCACTGCTACTCAAAAACAGTAGGTAGGGAATCCAATCCTTGCAAATAATGTTACACATAATTTAAGTTGCACCGCTAACTGCTACTCACCAGACTGGTAGAACTGGAAGGAGTTGTGGCTGGCATCGATGGCGACAGCGAGGGGGCCGACAGACGCCACAGCCTTCATCAGAGCGTGCTCCTTGCCACTGGGGATGTCCACGAAGCCGGTTTCATTGACAGCATTGAACTCTGGTCGGTAGTGGCAAAGATAATCATCCTGAGTAACCAGATAAGAACAATGGCCATGATTAGTAAAAACAACATATTCCAAATATTCAAACAGGTCAGTCATTCTTGGAAACATAAATCCCACTGCAATGAAGTGGAAACTCACATTTTCAAAGTTGAAGTTTTAAGTCATTCCAGATCTACAACAAAAACTGCATGATCTGGGACCAGCCTAAAAGAACAGGGCCTTACTTTTAATAAATGCATCTTCATACGCAATTATATTTGAATTCAGACTAATACACTGCTCAAAAAATTAAAGGGAACACTTAAACAACACAATGTAACTCCAAGTCAATCACACTTCTGTGAAATGAAACGGTCCACTTAAGAAGCAACACTGATTGACAATAAATTTCACATGCTGTTGTGCAAATGGAATAGACAACAGGTGGAAATTATAGGCAATTAGCAAGACACCCCCAATAAAGGAGTGGTTCGGCAGGTGGTGACCACAGACCACTTCTCAGTTCTTATGCTTCCTGGCTGATGTTTTGGTGAATTTTGAATGCTGGCAGTTCTTTCACTCTTGTGGTAGCATGAGACGGAGTCTACAACCCACACAAGTGGCTCAGGTAGTGCAGCTCATCCTGGATGGCACATCAATGCAATGCCTGTGGCAAGAAGGTTTGCTGTGTCTGTCAGCATAGTGTCCAGAGCATGGAGGCGCTACCAGGAGACAGGCCAGTACACCAGGAGACGTGGAGGAGGCCGTAGGAGGGCCTTTGTGCAAGGAGGAGCAGGAGGAGCACTGCCAGAGCCCCGCAAAATGACCTCCAGCAGGCCACAAATGTGCATGTGTCTGCTCAAACGGTCAGAAACAGACTCCATGAGGGTGGTATGAGGGCCCGACGTCCACAGGTGGGGGTTGTGCTTACAGCCCAACACCGTGCAGGACATTTGGCATTTGCCAGAGAACACCAAGATTGGCAAATTCGCCAATGGCGCCCTGTGCTCTTCACAGATGAAGCAGGTTCACACTGAGCACGCGGCAGACGTGACCGAGTCTGGAGACGCCGTGGAAAACGTTCTGCTGCCTGCAACATCCTCCAGCATGACCGGTTTGGCGGTGGGTCAGTCATGGTGTGGGGTGGCATTTCTTTGGGGGGCCGCACAGCCCTCCATGTGCTCGCCAGAGGTAGCCTGACTGCCATTAGGTACCGAGATGAGATCCTCAGACCCCTTGTGAGACCATATGCTGGTGCGGTTGGCCCTGGGTTCCTCCTAATGCAAGACAATGCTAGACCTCATGTGGCTGAAGTGTGTCAGCAGTTCCTGCAAGAGGAAGGCATTGATGCTATGGACTGGCCCGCCCGTTCCCCAGACCTGAATCCAATTGAGCACATCTGGGACATCATGTCTCGCTCCATCCACCAATGCCACGTTGCACCACAGACTGTCCAGGAGTTGGCGGATGCTTTAGTCCAGGTCTGGGAGGAGATCCCTCAGGAGACCATATGCCACCTCATCAGGAGCATGCCCAGGCATTGTAGGGAGGTCATACAGGCACGTGGAGGCCACACACACTACTGAGCCTCATTCTGACTTGTTTTAAGGACATTACATCAAAGTTGGATCAGCCTGTAGTGTTGTTTTCCACTTTAATTTTGAGTGTGACTCCAAATCCAGACCTTCATGGGTTGATAAATTGGATTTCCATTGATTATTTTTGTGTGATTTTGTTGTCAGCACATTCAACTATTTAAAGAAAAAAGTATTTAATAAGATTATTTCATTCATTCAGATCTAGGATGTGTTATTTTAGTGTTCCCTTTATTTTTCTGAGCAGTATTGAACACAGGGCTTTACCTTGCCCACATAGGGGTAGGACGCCTCTGTGTCCAGGCCGCCGTTGTCCTGTACATACTGGAACGCCCGGTCCTCGAGACCTCCATTACAACCCTCGTTGCCCTGAGGTCTGGAGCAGTCCATCAGGTTCTGTTCACTCAGAGACACCAGATTTCCAGTCTTCCTGAATAGCTGGCCCTCTATGGCCCCGGTGGAACTGAACGCCCAGCAAGACCCACATGAGCCCTGAGGGTGTAAATATTGTTAAACATCTTGTTACTTTTTCATGCCAGAACACACTGACATGTACATATCACTCCAGTAATAAAAAATATGTATGCAATTTGCCACCTTATCTTCTGTATACTGTAAATTGCAATCATGGTAAACAGCACGCAAACAAGCCAGACAATTCTCTGGAAGTAAAACCTTATTTAGTGACACAGCAGTGTGTGGATGAGTCATGACTCATGAGTGGTTCAGGACTCACCTGGTTCTTGATGGGAGTGACATAGCCCTTCTCTCTCCAGTCCACAGCTTTAGGGGCCTGCAGGTAACTGGGTTCCATGAACAGAGAGCCCTTGTACTTCCTCTCAGTCGTCTGCTTGTAGCCGTTCATGAGCTGCCCAAACTCTTCGTTGGTCTAGGGAGGTTGAAATCAGAACACGTTGAAACGTAATGTCTTCCCTGGCCAGATGTGGTTTTTACCATCTGAATGGGAAATCAATATTTTTTTGTGTCTTAGGACTGTTTTAAAAGTTGTGCACTTAGTCTTTTAAAGATGCACACAGGATTTATGGCTATAAGTAAGTTCAATTCCCTTCTCAGGATAACTATTCCATTCCTGCTTGATAGTTGAAGAAACCTAACCTGCGAGTCTGAATACATTCCTGCTTTCATTGTCAACGCTGACACCTGTGCCTGTGAAATATTTCATACTGTATGTGCTTCAGCCAATCTATGGCATGACAACAAAAAGATACAAATTTAACACACACACAGTATGGGAAAGAGCTGCTGAAAAGTACCTCCTGCTCCACAGTAAAATGTCTCAGCAACAGACGTGGACAGAAGCTCACTGGAACTGATATCGGCACCTGATACTTTCTACTGCTTGAGTTCCTGCACCTCATAGAACATTAGCTCAAAAGTCCTGCAGGGTTCCTGGATATAAATATATACAGTACAGGCCCCCAGAATGAGTACCGGCACCCATTTCATCCATGTCAAGCACTGCTCAGCAAGGTGATTCTTCTTACCATGTCACCAAAGTGGTTCATGCCCAGACGGTAGGAGTGTTTTCCCATAGAGTGGTCCAGGTTGTGCATCTCAATCTTCTTCAGGTTCTTTTCCCAAACCATCCTCCTCCAGCCTTCCTCGCTCTGTAACAATGAGTGAAAAACAGTGAGAAAATATACACAATCATATACTGTCCCAGAACTATGGGCACAATCCTTGCAATTAATGATATACTGCATAAGGTGTAATTTACAGCTACATGTACAGTGGGGGAAAAAAGTATTTGATCCCCTGCTGATTTTGTACGTTTGCCCACTTACAAAGAAATGATCAGTCTATAATTTTAATGGTAGGTTTATTTGAACAGTGAGAGACAGAATAACAACAAAAAAATCCAGAAAAACGCATGTAAAAAATGTTAGAAAATTATTTGCATTTTAATGAGGGAAATAAGTATTTGACCCCTCTGCAAAACATGACTTAGTACTTGGTGGCAAAACCCTTGTTGGCAATCACAGAGGTCAGACGTTTCTTGTAGTTAGCCACCAGGTTTGCACACATCTCAGGAGGGATTTTGTCCCACCCCTCTTTGCAGATCTTCTCCAAGTCATTAAGGTTTCGAGGCTGACTTTTGGCAACTCGACCTTCAGCTCTCTCCACAGATTTTCTATGGGATTAAGGTTTGGAGACTGCCTAGGCCACTCTAGAACCTTAATGTGCTTCTTCTTGAGCCACTCCTGTGTTGCCTTGGCCGTGTGTTTTGGGTCATTGTCATGCTGGAATACCCATCCACGACCCATTTTCAATGAGCCTGGCTGAGGGAAGGATGTTCTCACCCAAGATTTGACGGTACATGGCCCCGTCCATCGTCCCTTTGATGCAGTGAAGTTGTCCTGTCCCCTTAGCAGAAAAACATCCCCAAAGCATAATGTTTCCACCGCCATGTTTGACGGTGGAGATGGTGTTCTTGGGGTCATAGGCAGCATTCCTCCTCCTCCATACACGGCGAGTTGAGTTGATGCCAAAGAGCTCCATTTTGGTCTCATCTGACCACAACACTTTCACCAGTTGTCCTCTGAATCATTCAGATGTTCATTGGCAAACTTCAGACGGGCATGTATATGTATTCTTGAGCAGGGGGACCTTGCGGGTGCTGCAGGATTTCAGTCCTTCACGGCGTAGTGTGTTACCAATTGTTTTCTTGGTAACTATGGACCCAGCTGCCTTGAGATCATTGACAAGATCCTCCCGTGTAGTTCTGGGCTTATTCCGCAGTGTTCTCATGATCATTGCAACCCCACGAGCTGAGATCTTGCATGGAGCCCCAGGCCAATGGATATTGACAGTTCTTTTGTGTTTCTTCCATTTGCGAATAATCGCACCAAATGTTGTCACCTTCTCACCAAGCTGCTTGGCGATGGTCTTGTAGCCCATTCCAGCCTTGTGTAGGTATACAATCTTGTCCCTGACATCCTTGGAGAGCTCTTTGGTCTTGGCCATGGTGGAGAGTTTGGAATCTGATTGATTGCTTCTGTGGACAGGTGTCTTTTATACAAGCTGCGGTTAGGAGCACTCCCTTTAACAGTGTGCTCCTAATCTCAGCTCGTTACCTGTATAAAAGACACCTGGGACCAGAAATCTTTCTGATTGAGAGGGGGTCAAATACTTATTTCCCTCATTAAAATGCAAATCAATTTATAACATTTTAGATATGCGTTTTTATGGATTTTTTTAATTGTTATTCTGTCCCTCACTGTTCAAATAAACCTACCATTAAAATTATAGACTGATCCTTTCTTTATCGATGGGCAAACGTACAAAATCAGCAGTAGATCAAATACTTTTTCCCCCCACTGTATGCACCAATTGATCAATTTGAGCCCCTTGTTGAGAGCAGTGGAGGATGATGGGAGGAGTCATAGGAGGACAGGCTCATTGTACTGGCTGTAATGGAATTAATGGAACGGAGTCAAACGTGGTTTCCAAATGTTTGATAGCATTCCAATAATTCCAATCCAGCCTTTACAATAAGCCCATCCTCCTATAGCTCATCCCACCAGCCTGCACTCGTTGGGAGCTTCTGAGGGGTTACTATGAAGATGTGCTCCTCTACTTGTGCTTAAACACCCACCTCATGGTAATTCTTGCTGTGCAAGTTCTTCCACAAGTGCCAGTGGCCCTCCAACTGAGAGTCAAACATAGGGGCCGCAGACAAAGCACTCATACAGAGCACCAAGACTGCCAAGTACAGGGACATTATGGTCAAACAGCTGTGGAGAGAGAGAGAGAGAGCAGAGCTCAGTCAGCCTTGTGTTATTAGTGTAAAGAAGCTATATAGTATAAAATGTTGAATTTGTACCTTTGAAACAACGGCAGATCTTCAACATTATATAAACACACACACCACAAAAAGTCTGGGCAGCACCTCCTATTGGAGAGTTGCTCTAAAGCTATCAATCTGGTCTCCCATCCAGGGTTTTAACCAAGGCCCGCTTAGCTTTGACATGTCACTGACTACTACCAATGTGGTATAGTGTGAATGATTGAGAAATCTCAATAAAAAAAAGTTGTATTTAAAAAAAATGTATATTCGCTGTTACTATCCAAGTCATTACAAAGGGTAGCTTTAACAGAGAAAATGGAATTTAACCCTCCTTTATAAGTCCAATAAATCACTTGTGAAGTCATCAACAGCTATTGTTTTAATTCATCCCAGGGTTCACAAACACATCACCTTGCACTTTCACCATCCTGTGAAGTTAATTCATCATCATTGATTTAATCTGCAGCCTATGAAACTGCATGCTTTCCCAACGAGTAGTAGAGGGAGGTCCACACTACTACTCCAAGTTTACTTCCATATGATGGTTATTATATTCACCAACAATCACATAATTAATTTTACTGAAACAAAAAGACTCCACCTTGTCTAGCGTATTTTGTGTTGTCGACATTTGGAAAGTAAACTGAAAAGTTGTTTCCATCAGGTGTGTCATTACTTTTATCCGACATGTACTTTACTTGCTATACCACCGTTGGATGGAAATGTGGTTTGGGAGAACAAAACAAAAAAGCCCCCTTCCAAACTACCCTCCGCTCGACACAGCCGAGTCGATGGAAGAAAAAAATAAAACATTATATGGAACGTTTTACTAGGATACTACACTACCGGTATTCCAAATTAAATAAATTGATATCAATTCCTTTATGTGATATCCAGAAATATTTGAGGGAATGTTTGGTAACAGCCGGCAGAAAAAGCAACATCAGAAACGGTAGACTAATGTTGTTTGTCTGTATCAATCAAATCAAAGAGTAAATGTCCATAACCAAAGATCCTAACACTGTACAAACAACATTATCAAAAGCCGTACTTACTTTTTCCTGTCAATTTGCAGTAGCAGGGTGATGATTTCTGCTGCTGCTGTTGTGTAGTCAGTGTACTAGACACGACACTTTATACAGCCAGCTATATGTCCTATAGTGTATGGGGGGGGGGGGGGGGGGGCTGGCTTGTGATTGGCAGAAAGGGGACCGTATATCACACTACCACACACACACACAAACACATCTTTTTCCCTTGCTTTCTGGCTGCCCTCCCGCTTCCCTTCTAAGTTAAAGTTAGTTTATTTGTCATATAAATATTGATATACATGGAGTACACAGTCCAGTGAAACGGTTACTTGCAAGTTAACCTCTTGACAATGCAACAACAGAAAAAGTAAGTAGCTAAGGGCCCGATTCCGACTTAGGAAATTATGCTTTTCTTACGCACGCCTTTACTACGCACTTACCAGTAGTTGGTATTCAGACTTACCTTATGAAGGTGCATAACAGGCTTTGCCGACATGGTTCCGTTGCGCATGCTGAATAAATGTAATTCGACCCCTGAAAACCCTCCCACTTACTGGCCAAAATATTTTCTCGTGGAGTTTTCATTCAATATGGTTTTCAGTACATTTATCTTAAGCCATCCCTTTGAATATGGTGTGCATTGTAGTTAGAATTTTGTGGACAGACATGAGAGAACAGGTTCAGGATATTAGGGATCAATGAAAGAAATCCATCTAAATATATGTATATTCGCCTCCGTTTCTGCACCAATTGGTAAATACTCTGATCTTGTAGATTATTTAGGTTTAGGAAAGTATTTATGAATCATAAAAAACTGCTTTGGAGAGCCTTTATTCACGAAAAAAAGAAAATGGTGGTTTGATTAATTCAGAAAATTGTCACATTCAGTTCTTCAACCCTTGGTAATGTTGGAAGCAGGAGCGGAAATCCCGGGGGGGACGGGGGGGACACGACCCCCCCATCCTGGGAAAAATATTATTTGTCCCCCCCAATATATCACTGAAACATAACTATGTAATTTAAATAATATTAATAATACGCAATGAAAGCAATTGTGCTGATTATAGACACTTAATAGCGCGTTTTTAAGTTTAAAAAGATTGCGACCCCCCCCACCCTTTGCCTCACAATGGTTTGATCCACTGCCAGTTCCTTAGTTTGCTAGGTAACAGAGAGGTCGTATCTACTGTCTGAAAGGCACTCAATGCACGTAACTGCCGTGAGGTTAATCCAGTCAATCGCGCACACACACTAGCTGAATATGCAGAGCTAGCGCGCAAATATTAACTATTAAGCTAGCTAGTACCTATTCCATTTATGTGGCGTCGTCAAAGATGGAATCAGCATGCAGATGATGTAAGTTAGTGCTTCAAAGTCCCTGTGATAAGGTTAGCGATAAACTGAAATCCAAACTGAACAGAACTACACTCTCTTCTACCATTGTCTTAAATATATTTAATGGTCTCGTTGCAAAAGCTAAATTGTCGCAAGTGAACTTTTATTTATTTTATTTCACCTTTATTTAACCCGGGTAGCAAAGATTATAGCAAACACCACTGAAACTGAATTGGTGCTCGCTAGCTTTGCAAATTCAGCTATTGTTGGAAGCCAGCCAATATGAAACAAACTATTAAAATTACAAAAGGTTGCAGCATATGTTGTGTAAATGGTGAACTCATACAGCTGTCAACTCTTGTCATTTTAATCCATTTCACATTTGCTAGCTACCTTTTAGATCGAAGCCCAAATAGAATGATTGAAGATGATAGAAGCCCATCTCCTAATTTAAATAACCTACACACTGTGTGTGTAGCCAGCCAGCCAGCCAGCCAGGTAGAAAAATGGCAGAAAAATAAAAGACGGACATCAGAGTATTTTTCAATACACCAAAACGCATAGTAAGAACCCTAGTAGCCTAATATCTCAAAGACTAGTTGATAAAATGCTCATAAGAAAGAAATGAAATTCTAATGGAAATGTTTCACAATGATGTCATTAGGCAGAGCAGGCAAAGATGGTACACAGACAGCAGAGTTGGGGACAGATATGCAGGGACAGACTGGCAGAGACAGGGAGTCTCAGGTAAGTTTGTTGAGTCTTTGCTTGGCAACATTATGAAAGGTTCTCAATTTTTTTGACTTGTAAAATAGGAACATAATTGGAAAATGCCATGGATACCCCCACTCTCAACTTAAACTGGTGACTGAACTAAGATTTGTTAAAGGCAACGGTATTGCTGTTGTGATTAGTTGTGTAGTTTTGGGTACCGGTAGTTAGGATTACGGCAAACACCTTATTTCTTTGGTTCCTCAATATACATTTACCATATTACAATGTAGGCTATGTGTTACAGCACTACTTTTGGTGTCCCCCTCAGGAATTGCTCTTGAGAAAATGTCATGTAATTGTCCCCTCCAAAGTTGATATCAGATTTTCGCCCCTGGTTTGAAGATTAGTGTACATAAAATTATAATAGGAAGAATAGTGTACAATAGTAGGCTATACCCTCGTCTATTGCCTGCACTAACCATGGAACTGTGTGATGCCACGGCCAAGTATTGTGCCATGCGTCAGGTTCAAACTGTTCTGGCTTGGTCTGCACCCTGCTCCGTAACGATTTAAGATATCTGTGACCAACAGATGCATATCTGTATTCCCAGTCATGTGAAATCCATAGATTAGGGCCTAATGAATTTATTTCAATTGACTGATTTCCTCATATCAACTGTTATTCAGTAAAATCAATGAAATTGTTGAATGTTGCATTTATATTATTGTTCAGTATAATTAAATCCAACTTGAAAGACTCCTGATATCCGAAGTCCTTGCTGATTCTCTCTATTAAAACTTCTTTGGGATCGGTGTCCCGTCCACGGGACCGTTAAGTTAACGTAGGCTAATGTGATTAGCATGAGGTTGTAAGTAACAAAACAAAAAAATCCCAGGACATAGACATATCTGATATTGACAGAAAGCTTAAATTCTTGTTAATCTAACTGCACGGTCCAATTTACAGTAGCTATTACAGTGAAAGAATACCATGCTATTGTTTTAGGAGAGTGCACAATTTTGAACATTAAAGTTATTAATAAACAAATTTGGCTCATTTGGGCAGTCTTGATACAAAATGTTGAACAGAAATAGAATGGTTCATTGGATCAGTCTAACATTTTGCACATACACTGCTGCCATCTAGGGGCCCAAATCTAAATTTCACCTGGGCTGGAATAACACATTATGGATTTTCTCTTGCATTTCAAAGATGATGGTACAAAAAAAATACAAAAGAACGGTTGGTTTTTTCTTTGTATTATCTTTTACCAGATCTATTGTGTTATATTCTCCTACATCCCTTTCACATTTCCACAAACGTCAAAGCGTTTCCTTTCAAATGGTACCAAGAATATGCATATCCTTGCTTCAGGGCCTGAGCTACAGGCAGTTCGATTTGGGTATGTCATTTTAGGTGAAAATTAAAAAAAGGGAATTATCTTTCACTATTTCCTTATTTTAGAAAATAGTATCTCTCTGGGTCTGTGCTTCTCTCATTTTTTTTCAATTTAGATGCCTATTGCTACAGTATGAGAATGCATCGCCTTGCAGTTTTTGGTGGAAATGTTTTCACCACAGCTTGTAGGTCCAGGTTGCGAGCCCAATTGTTTTCTGTACTGAGTATTGACAACCCAGACAGTCTTTCCTGAGATGTTGTGCTCCTGAGGTACTTCTTTATGAGTTTTAGTTTAGAAAACAATCTCTCTGCAGAAGTGACAGTTGCAGGGATGGTTAAAAACAGCTGGATTGCAGTAGCAACATCAGGGAAACTGGGCAGAAGTGATTAGTGCTTCAAATACAGCAGTTCTGCAAGATCTTTAATTGAGCATCTCGTATTCTCCTTAATTTCCAGCCGCAACACGTTATGGAAAGATATTAACTGTATAGGAAGCTCTGGGTACAAGTCGTCTGGATACTGGGCAGCCAATAAACTGGCAGATGCAAAGAGATTATCATCTTTAGTGGATAACAGTTCTTGACGGCTCAAACAAGAAAGCGGTTTGTGATTTCATTCATACTGGTGAACCGGCGTTTGAGTTGTGTGGTTGCAATATCAAAGTAGCATTGAACACAGACACTGTAAAATGTTCCTCTGCATTCTGAAGCCTGTTTTTGTGCATCACTTGGTCTTGCCTTTTGTTTATCCATCCCACTCTCCGTATCCGAGTTCGACCTGCTGATTCAACTTACTTTTTTGAACTTGATCGCCCATTAAGTGAGTAGTCTGGGGCAGGCTGTCTCCTGCCGTTGAGCAATAGGCCAATTAGTTGCACGACAATGATAGGCCTATTGTCTCTGGCTCACCTACTACCAATGTAGATTATTGTAAAACACAAAAGCTTCCTACATGTGAAAATTAAAAAGGTTGAGTTGATTAGATTAGAATATGGGTGTGTTGTTCCTACCTTTTGTTTTCACTAGCAAAGTGCAAGGAATTGTTAATTCAAATTATGGGTGAGTTTCCTCTTGAATTTGGTAAAAAGGGAAGTGAATTCGCTCATTTGCTTGTTAGCAGCCCTTGTGTGTATCAGACACACAGTTTTTCTCTTAGAGATTATATTTCTCACCCATCTACACACAATACTCCATAATGACAAAATGAAATGTTTCAAATGTAGAAATGTTTTCAAATTGATTGAAAATGAAATAAAGAACATCTAATTTAGCCTACATAAGTATTCACACCCCTGAGTCAATACAGTACATGTTAGAATCACCTTTGACAGCGATTACAGCTGTGAGTATTTCTGGGTCAGTTTCTAAGAGATTTGCACACCTAGATTTTACAATATTTGCACATTTTAATTTTTTTAATTCTTCAAGCTCTGTCAAGTTGGTTGTTGAACATTGTCTAGACAGCCATTTTCATGTCTTGTCACAGATATTTAAGCCAATTTAAGTCAAAACTGTAAATAGGGAACTCGGGAGCCAGTGGTGCAATATATTTAAGTAAGACTTCTTTAAAGTACTGCTTAAGTAGTGTTTTGGGGGGTATCTGTACTTTACTATTTATATATTTGACAACTTTTTACTCCATACATTTACCCTGACACCCAATAAGTAGTCATTACACTTGGAATGCTTAGCAGGACAGGAAAATGGTCAAATAACGCAATTATTAAGAGAACATCCCTGGTCATCCCTACTGCCTTTGATCTGGCGGGCTCACTAAACATACATTCTGTAACAAGGGTCTTCTAATGGGGACCAAGACGCGGCGTGTGACGTGCTCGCATTCACTTTTATTAAACTCAAAAACAACAAAACAACAAAACGACCGTAAACAGTCCCATCAGGTGCAACATACACAAAACAGGAAACAACCACCCACAAAACACAGGAAAAAACACCCCTACTAAATAGGACCTTCAATTAGAGGCAACGAGGAACAGCTGCCTCCAATTGAAGGTCAACCCAAGAAACTAAACATAGAAATGGACATACTAGAATAAACATAGAAATATACTAACATAGAACATAAACCAAAAACCCCGAAACACATAAAACTAACACCCCCTGCCACGCCCTGACCAAACTATAATAACAAATAACCCCCTGTACTGGTCAGGACGTGACACATGCTTAATTTGTCGGGGGTGTTGGAGTGTGCCCCTGGCTATCCATCTGGTTTGCTTAATATAAGGAATTTGAAATTATTTACACTTTTCCTTTTGACACTTAAGTATATTTTTGCAATTACATTTACTTTTGATACTTAAGTATATTTCAAACCATACTTTTAAACTTTTACTCATAGTATTTCACTGGGTGACTTTCACTTTTACTTATTAAGGGATCTTTTCTTTTACTCAAGTATGACAAATTAGTACAATTTCCAGCACTGTCAGGAAGATTATTGTCCTGCTGAAATGTGAATTTGTCTCCCAGGTGTTTCCTCAAAGATTGTGTCTGTGCTTAGCTCTATTTCGTTTATTTTAATCAATAAAACAAACTCCCTAGTCCTTGCCGATGACAAGCATACCCAGAACATGATGCAGTCACCACCATGTTTGAAAATATGAAGAGTGGTACTCAGTGATGTGTTGTATTGGATTTGTCCCAAACATAATGCTTTGTATTCAGGACATCATTTCTTTTCCACATTTTTTTGCAGTTTTACTTAAGTGCCTTATTGTAATCAGGATGCATGTTTTGCAATATTTGTATTCTGTGCATGCTTCCTTCTTTTCACTCTGTCAATTTGATTAGTATTGGGGAGTAACTACAATGTTGTTGATCCATCCTCAGTTTTCTCCCATCACAGCCATTAAACTCTGTAACTGTTTTAAAGTCACTGTTGGCCTCATGGTGAAATTCCTGAGCAGTTTCCTTCCTCTACGGCAACTGAGTTAGGAAGGACGCCTGTGTCTTTGTAGTGACTGGGTTTATTGATACACCATCCAAAGTGTAATTAATAACTTTACCACGCTCAAAGGGATATTCAATGTCTGCTTTTTTTCCCTTTCTACCCATCCACCAGTAGGTGCCCTTCTTTGCGAGGCATCTGCAAACCTCCCTGGTCTTTGTGGTGAATCTGTGTTTGAAATTCACTGCTCGACTGAGGGAACTAGTAACTAGTTGTATGTGTGGGGTACAGAGATGAGATGGTCATTCAAAATCATGTTAAACACTATTATTGCACACATAGTGAGTCCATGCAACTTGTGACTCCTAAACTTATTTAATCTTGCCATAATAAAGAGGTTGAATACTTATTGACTCAAGACATCTCAATTTAATTCATTTTTAATTCAGGCTGTAACACAACAAAATGTTTAAAAAAACCAAGGGTGTGAATACCTTCTGAAGGCACTAAGTCTTTGCCAATTGGATGTAGTCATTTACTCTGAATTATTCCGTAAAAGTATCATGTGTTGTATGTAACCTACACTGTAATCATTTGTGTCAATTGTTTTGTGAGTAATACATCCTGTTAGTTGAATTGAATAAATGCAGCCCTCGTTTTACAGAGCCATTCTTTGATTGAATATAACCTCATAAATTAGTGGAGTCATTGGTAAACCGATCATTTGATATACATTTTATGTTATAGGGGTGTATTTTGTAAGCTGTTATGACTACTATGAAGTACCATTTGATAATAGTATGCTTATTGTTTAAACTGTAACACGTCAGATTACTTTAAAATTGAGACTACAGTAGATCTCATATTTGATGTTGAAGTCTAATGGTAAATGTTATGTACACATTAGATTACACGTACTTTACATCTTGGTCTAAGATCAACTAGATAAATTAAAGCTTGGACTATGGGTGCTACAGACAGCACATTAGCCTCTTAATAATCAGTTATCTTAGAACAAACGTAATTACCGTAATTTCCGGACTATAAGCAGAAACGTTTTTCCCACACTTTGAAACTCGCGGCTTAAACAATGACGCGGCTAATATATGGATTAATCCCGCTTTCAAAAAAAATGTCCCCAAAAAAACACATTCTGTAACATGCTCAGTTTTTTTGGGCGGCATGAAGCTTTCATTAGACCAATGAAATTGCTGAACGGGTTAAGGTCAAACAACTTTTTTGTTTACTGTTTAGATTAAATCGAGCGCTCTCAAACATCCCATCATTCTTATTACGGTAGTCATTTTGTCACCCGCATCATGGCAAAGACACAGAGAAATGCAAATAATGCAGCTTGCAAGTTGAAGGCGATTGATCTGGCTGTTGGAAAAGGAAATAGAGCTGCTGCACGGGAGCTTGGTCTTAATGAGTCGATGATAAGACGTTGGAAACAGCAACGTGAGGAATTGACTCAGTGCAAAAAGACAACTAAAGCTTACTGCTAATTTTGTATTACAAGCCGTGTTTCGTTAAAGCCTGTGTAAAGTTAATTTGTTTCAATGTACCGGTAGGCACCTGCGGCTTATAGACATGTGTGGCTTATTTATGTTCAAAATAATCCTTTTTTTTTTTTTTTTTTTTTTTTAATTCAGTGGTTGCGGCTTATATTCAGGCGCGCTTAATAGTCTGGAAATTACGGTATAGCATCTGAGTGATAATGTGTAGAGATGATAATGGAGTCAGATTGATGAATGTAGTTCATTATTAAACACAATTTGAACTCATCTACATGTGTGTTAGAATGTTATACAACTCCTAACACCACCCTGAGGCATATCAGTCTCTGCATCACTAGGCTCTTGTCTAGGCATTATCATTCAATGCCTTTACTCAAACACTAGCTGTAGATAAAAAGCAGTAGAGGAAACAAACCCAGGTGTAGCGTTCTTTTTTTGTCCCTCACTTTCAGAAACAAACTCAGTCATTTCAGAGCACTAGTCTTCCTCAATGTCTTATCATTCAGTGGTTGTTGCTCTCAGCTCCACACAGAACGCTCCAGTTAAAAATAGACTGTATATCAACTGTACCTCAGGGATATATATATATCCTGTGTCTACAACAGTGTTGTAAACAAACAGTAAGCACAAACTGACATGTTATGTGCTAGAGAATGTAGTCTAGCTGGTCTCATCAAGAAAAGTTACAAATAAACGGAATGCTTAACTCAAATAGAACTAAACACACATACAATCTCGCCAACACACATAAAATCAAGTATAAAACAAAAAAGGTAG
Organism: Salmo salar; assembly: GCF_965601325.2. Taxonomy (NCBI): domain Eukaryota; kingdom Metazoa; phylum Chordata; class Actinopteri; order Salmoniformes; family Salmonidae; genus Salmo; species Salmo salar. Next base: position 139,218,674 of record NC_138291.1, on the reverse strand, counting down.
AATTTCATAATTTCCCTAAAACAGTGTTTCTTTAAAACCCATGCAGCAGGTTTCTCTCACACATTTCACAGACTTAGTTAAGGCAGCACTGCAGTCGTCATGGCCCTTTTTTCAGAACGTTCGTCAAACATATCTAAAACTAAAACTCTGGGTCTAGTGTTCGACAACTTACAGAACACTAGACCAGTGGGTAGCTGGCTGCCGTAGCGATGCCACAGTGGTTCTTCCTGTCTTTGGCAATGTAGATGTAGCCTTTGTCTCCCCACTTCTCGCTCCAGCTGAGGAAGAGACAAAACATGTTAGCCCCACAGTTCTAGTTAGCAGGAAATTATAGATTTACTGCTGCTTTAGAGAAATGTATGACTTAGGCCATAGTATCAGGACAAGACCAACACTGTATTCAAATAAAGGCAATGGTAATGTAGAGGCATATTCCCCGATGAGGAAATTAACCAATCCCGTAGTGGTGACGTAACAAACAAAAAACATCCCAGGAAGATACTATGTACTGTACCTGTTCTTGACAATCCAGAATTTCTTGCCATCTACATCCTCTCCTTCGAAACCGTATCCCACCACCAGAACTCCATGGTCGAGCTGCTCACTGCTGCACTTCTCCTCATAATAGATCCCTACAGGGAGAGGACATCACTAAATTAGTGGGTTAAGGTACTGGGTTTACCTCAGTATGTAAAACCACCTGATCTCAAACCTAATAGTTGGTTACTTAGCTAGTAACTAGTTAGCAAAACAGAAATATTGGTCACAATTTACTTCAACGACAACACCATTTGTACACGGTGAACAGGACAGTAGACCAGTACAGATCACTGCCTCTCAAAAACAGTAGGTAGGGAATCCAATCCTTGCAAATAATGTTACACAATTTAAGTTGCACCGCTAACTGCTACTCACCAGACTGGTAGAACTGGAAGGAGTTGTGGCTGGCATCGATGGCGACAGCGACGGGGCCGACAGACGCAACAGCCTTCATCAGAGCGTGCTCCTTGCCACTGGGGATGTCCATGAAGCCGGTTTCATTGACAGCATTGAACTCTGGTCGGTAGTGGCAAATATCATCCTGAGTTACCAGAGAAGACCAATGGCCATTATTAGTAACAAACAACATATTCCAAATATTCAAGCAAGTCAGTCATTCTTGGAGACATAAATCCCACTGTAATGAAGTGGAAACTCACTTATTTTTCAAAGTTGAAGTTGTAAGTCATTCCAGATCTACAACAAAAACTGCATGATCTGGTGTAACAGTTTAGCTTCCGTCCCTCTCCTCGCCCCACCCCGGGCTTCAATCAGGGACCCTCTGCACACATCAACAACTGACACCCACGAAGCATCGTTACCCATCGCGCCACAAAAGCCAAAGCCATTGCAGAGCAAGGGGAACAACTCCTTCAGGTCGCAGAGCGAGTGACGTCACCCAATTAAAACGCTATTAGCGCGCACCACCGCTAACTAACCAGCCATTTCACATCGGTTACACTGGGACCAGGCTAAAAGAACAGGGCCTTACTTTTAATAAATGCATCTCCATACGCTATAATATTTGAATTCAGACTAATAGAACACAGTACCTTGCCCACATAGGGGTAGGACGCCTCTGTGTCCAGGCCGGCGTTGTCCTTTACATACTGGAAAGCCAGGTCCATGAGACCTCCATTACAGCCCTCGTTGCCCTGGGGTCTGGAGCAGTCCACCAGGTTCTGTTCACTCAGAGACACCAGATTGCCAGTCTTCCTGAATTCCTGGCCCTCTATGGCCCCGGTGGAACTGAACGACCAGCAAGACCCACATGAGCCCTGAGGTGGTAAATATTGTTAAACATCTTGTTACTTTTTCATGCCAGAACACACTGACATGTGCATATTACACCAGTAATAAAATATATATGTATATGCAATTTGCCACCTTATCTTCTGTATACTGTAAATTACAATCATGGTAAACAGCACGCAAACAAGCCAGACAGTTCTCTGGAAGTAAAACCTTATTTAGGGACACAGCAGTGTGTGTGGATGAGTCATGACTCAGGAGGGATTGAGGTCTCACCTGGTCCTTGATGGGAGTGACGTAGCCCTTCTCTCTCCAGTCCACAGCTTTAGGGGCCTGCAGGTAACTGGGTTCCATGAACAGAGAGCCCTTGTACTTCCTCTCAGTCGTCTGCTTGTAGCCGTTCATGAGCTGCCCGAACTCTTCGTTGGTCTAGGGAGGAAGAAATCAGAACACGTTAAAACAGATGTGGTTTGTAATTAACCATCTGAATGGGAAAAAAAAAAAAAAAAAAAAAAATCAATATTTGTTTTGTGTCTTAGGACTGTTTTAAAAGTTGTGCACTTAGCCATAAATCCTGTGTGCATCTTTAAAAGAATATGAGTAAGTTTCAATTCCCTTCTCAGGATAACTATTCCATTCCTGCTTGATAGTTGAAGAAACCTAACCTGCGAGTCTGAATACATTCCTGCTTTCATTGTCAACGCTGACACCTGTGCCTGTGAAATATTTCATACTGTCTGGGCTTCAGCAAATCTATGGCATGACAACAAAAATAACCAGCTATAGCACACACACAGTATGGGAAAGAGCTGCTGAAAAGTACCTCCTGCTCCACAGTAAAATGTCTCAGCAACAGACTTGGACAGAAGCTCACTGGAACTGATATCGGCACCTGAAACTTTCTACTGCTTGAGTTCCTGCACCTCATAGAACATTAGCTCAAAAGTCCTGCAGGGTTCCTGGATATAAATATATACAGTACAGGCCCCCAGAATGAGTACCGGCACCCATTTCATCCATGTCAAGCACTGCTCAGCAAGGTGATTCTTCTTACCATGTCACCAAAGTGGTTCATGCCCAGACGGTAGGAGTGTTTTCCCATAGAGTGGTCCAGGTTGTGCATCTCAATCTTCTTCAGGTTCTTTTCCCAAACCATCCTCCTCCATCCCTCCTCCCTCTGTAACAATGAGTGAAAAACAGTGAGAAAATATACACAATCATATACTGTCCCAGAACTATGGGCACAATCCTTACAATTAATGATATACTGCATTAGGTGTAATTTACAGCTACATGTATGCATCTATTGATCAATTTGAGCCCCTTGTTGAGAGCAGTGGAGGATGGTGGGAGGAGTCATAGGAGGACAGGCTCATTGTACTGGAATTAATGGAACGGAGTCAAACGTGGTTTCCAAATGTTTGATACCATTCCAATAATTCCAATCCAGCCTTTACAATAAGCCCATCCTCCTATAGCTCATCCCACCAGCCTCCACTCGTTGGGAGCTACGGAGGGGTTCCTATGAGGATGTGCTCCTCCACTTGTGTTTAAACACCCACGTCATGGTAGTTCTTGCTGTGCCAGTTCTTCCACAAGTGCCAGTGGCCCTCTAACTGAGAGTCAAACATAGGGGCCGCATACACTGCACTCATACAGAGCACCAACACTGCCAAGTACAGGGACATCATGGTCAAACAGCTGTGGAGAGAGAGAGAGAGAGAGCAGAGCTCAGTCAGCCTTGTATTTTCAGTGTAAAGTATCTATATAGTATAAAATGTTGAATTTGTACCTTTGAAACAACGGCATATCTTCAACGTTATATACACACACACACAACAAAAAGTCTGGACAGCACCTCCTACTGGAGAGTTGCTCTACAGCTATCCATCTGGTCTCCCATCCAGGGTTTTAACCAAGGCCAGCTTAGCTTTGACATGTCACTGACTACTACCAATGTGGTATCGTGTGAATGATTGAGAAATCTCAATAATAAAAAAAAAGATATATTTTTTAAATCGCTGTTACTATCCAAGTCATTACAAAGGGTAGCTTTAACAGAGAAAATGAAATTTAACCATCCTTTATATAAGTCCCAATAAATCACTTGTGAAGTCATCAGCAGCTATTGTTTTAATTCATCCCTGGGGTCACAAACATCACCTTTCACTTTCACCATCCTGTGAAGTTAATTCATCATAATTGATTTAATCTGCAGCCTATTAAACTGCATGTTTTCCCAACGAGTAGTAGAGGGAGGTCCACACTACTACTCCAAGTTTACTTCCATATGATGGTTATTATATTCACCAACAATCACATAATACATTTTACTGACACAAAAGACTCCACCTTGTCTAGCGTATTTTGTGTTGTCGACATTTGTAAAGTTTACTGAAAAATTGTTTCCATCAGGTGTGTCATTACTTTTATCCGACATGTACTTTACTTGCTATACCACCGTTGGATGGAAATGTGGTTTGTGAGAACAAAACAAAAAAGCTCCCTTCCAAACTACCCTCCGCTCGACACAGCCGAGTCGACACAAGGAAAAAAATATTAAACATTATATGGAACTAGGATACTACACTACCGGTATTCCAAATTATATAATTTGATATAAAATAATTGATGTGATATCCAGAGATATTCGAGGAAATGTTTGGTAACAGCCGGCAGAAAAAGCAACATAAAAAACGGTAGACTAATGTTGTTTTTCTGTATCAATCAAATCAAAGAGCAAATGCCCCTGGTAAATGTCCATAACCCAAGATCCTAACACTGTACAAACAACATTATCAAAAGCCGTACTTACTTTTGCCCGTCAATTTGCAGTAGCAGGGTGATGATTTCTGCTGCTGTTGTTGTGTAGTCAGTGTACTAGACAAGACACTTTATACAGCCAGCTATATGTCCTATAGTGCATGTGGAAGGGTGGGGGGCTGGCTTGTGATTGGCTGAAAGGGGACCTTTAATCACACTGCCGGCCCGCTGAAAGATCATTTAAAAGATCTCAGGTCCCGCCCGGTGTAAATATCCCAGCATGTGATTCCTGACCACGTGACCATTTCATCAACTCCCTAAAGATGATCCATCAAATTTTATTAAACATCTTTATTGAGTTTATTCGATTACTGGGAAACAAAAGGGTAAAAAGATACATTGTAACATCGAATCAGTTTCCCTTAAAATGTTTTCATTTTCTGTTACTTTGAAACAGTTCTCTCATCATGTGCTTGCGTGGAGGAGATGAGAGCATGGCATGCTGATGCTCATACAGCAATGACAAAGAAATTACCAGAAAAAAATGCTAAACATGTTCATTGAACAATAATGACATGAATATAGGAAGAAAGGTTACATATAGTCTAGTACCTGAAACTGAGTGGCCAACAACAAACGCCATAAATGTTCCTGCTCTGTGAAGCATACAGCAGCTTCAGTGTTTGTTCAACCATGTCCTAATATGATAGATTCAAGATAATAGCCTGAAGTTGAGAGAATGAACAAATTAACCTACATATATCGAGCTAAAATAAGATTATCTGCATTCTTTAGATACTGATTCATTATTGTGTGGTAACCTGGTGTGTCAAGAAAGTTCTGATGGGCTTGTAAATAATTTATTTGTTTAAATAATAATTCCAATTTCATTTGAATGGTGTCTTACAAGCCTTTCGGTGTTGTTCTACCTCTTCTGAACATTCTCCTTTTGTTTTCTTTTTAAACATTGATAATACATTTTAAACCTACTAAATCAAAACACACAGACAACACACTAATCAATACATTGTTTCTAAACAATTGTGTAATGTCACTTTTGCCTTGTCAGCTTTAGGAATTTCTGCTTGTCAACCAAACATTCACACAGGAAGAAGGGGAGGGATTCTCTTCTTGGGCAGCTGCTGAATCTGTGGTTACTGATAGGGCAGACACACACACACAAACACAAACACACACACACACACACACACACACACACACACACACACACACACACACACACACACACACACACACACACACACACACAACACACACACACACACACACACACACACACACACACACACACACACACACACACACACACACACACACACACACACACACACACACACACACAGATACCCTGTAGATATGTGGTTGGTTGAAATGATTCCTTGATTGGTATTGGTGTGTCTACAAAAACACTACAGGGAAATCAATGAATGGATGGGTATTGAATAATTCATTAGGTTTGTTTAAGATTTCCTAGTATTGATCGATCATACTAAGAAGCATGTTTTGATAACAATGCAGTAATGTATCCGTGTAACTTCAAACTTTTGCTGACACTGATTACAATCTAACAGAAACAGATGCACTTACTCCACCTGTCAGACATGAATTGTACTGCAGGTAATGTAACAGTCATGACCATAGAGTTGAATACAGAGTTGAAAACAGTGCATTTGGAAAGTACTCAGACCCCTTAACTTTTTCCACGTTTTGTTATGTTACAGCCTTATTCTAAAATTGATTGTATCGTATTTTTTCCCCATCAATCTACACACAATACCCATTAATGACAAAGCAAAAACAGCTTTAGAGAAATGTTTGTAAATGCATTACAAATAAAAAACTGAAATATGACGTTTACATAAGTATTCAAATCATTTATTCAAAGATTCATAGATGACCAGCAGGGTCAAATAATAATCACAGTGGTTGTATAGGGTGCAACAGGTCAGTACCTCAGGAGTAAATGTCAGCTTCTGTATTTTTCAGCTTCTCCTCTTCTTTCCCACTAGAGAGCGACTTCTAACGGTTAGTCAGCTCAGAAGTAGATCCCAGGCCTACCATGAACAGGAACACTGTACATTCACACACTAATTGCAAGTTTAGCCTACTCTGACAAATTATAACATGACATAATGAAAGAGAACTAAAGGCTGGTAAACTTGTGTGTGGTAGAAAAACCTATGTTAACTTTATCAAATCAAATCAAATTTATTTTTATATAGCCCTTCGTACATCAGCTGATATCTCAAAGTGTTGTACAGAAACCCAGCCTAAAACCCCAAACAGCAAGCAAAGCATGTGAAAGAAGCACGGTGGCTAGGAAAAACTCCCTAGGAAAAACTCCCTAGAAAGGCCAAAAACCTAGGAAGAAACCTAGAGAGGAACCAGGCTATGAGGGGTGGCCAGTCCTCTTCTGGCTGTGCAGGGTGGATATTATAACAGAACATGGTCAAGATGTTAAAATGTTAAAATGTTCATAAATGACCAGCATGGTCAAATAATAATAATCATAGTAGTTGTCGAGGGTGCAACAAGCACGTCCGGTGAACAGGTCAGGGTTCCATAGCCGCAGGCAGAACAGTTGAAACTGGAGCAGCAGCACGGCCAGGTGGACTGGGGACAGCAAGGAGTCATCATACCAGGTAGTCCTGAGGCATGGTCCTAGGGCTCAGGTCCTCCGAGAGAAAGACAGAAAGAGAGAAGAGAGAATTAGAGAGAGCATATTTAAATTCACACAGGACACCGGATAAGACAAGAGAAATACTCCAGATGTAACAGACTGACCCTAGCCCCCCGACACATAAACTACTGCAGCATAAATACTGGAGGCTGAGACAGGAGGGATCAGAAGACACTGTGGCCCCATCCGATGATACCCCCGGACAGGGCCAAACAGGCAGGATATAACCCCACCCACTTTGCCAAAGCACAGCCCCCACACCACTAGAGGGGTGTCTCCAACCACCAACTTACCGTCCTAAGACAAGGCCGAGTATAGCCCACAGCGATCTCCGCCATGGCACAACCCAAGGGGGGGCGCCAACCCAGACAGGAAGACCACGTCAGTGACTCAAACCACTCAAGTGACGCACCCCTCCCATGGACGGCATGGAAGAACACCAGTAAGCCAGTGACTCAGCCCCTGTAAAAGGGTTAGAGGCAGAGAATCCCAGTGGAAAGAGGGGAACCGGCAAGGCAGAGACAGCAAGGGCGGTTCGTTGCTCCAGCCTTTCCGTTCACCTTCACACTTCTGGGCCAGACTATACTTAATCATAGGACCTACTGAAGAGATAAGTCTTCAGTAAAGACTTAAAGGTTGAGACTGAGTCTGCGTCTCTCACATTGGTAGGCAGACCATTCCATAAAAATTGAGCTCTATAGGAGAAAGCCCTACCTCCAGCCGTTTGCTTAGAAATTCTAGGGACAATTAGGAGGCCTGCGTCTTGTGACCGTAGCGTACGTGTAGGTATGTACGGCAGGACCAAATCGGAAAGATAGGTAGGAGCAAGCCCATGTAATGCTTTGTAGGTTAGCAGTAAAACCTTGAAATCAGCCCTTGCCTTAACAGGAAGCCAGTGTAGGGAGGCTAGCACTGGAGTAATATGATCAAATTTTTTGGTTCTAGTCAGGATTCTAGCAGCCGTATTTAGCACTAACTGAAGTTTATTTAGTGCTTTATCCGGGTAGCCGGAAAGTAGAGCATTGCAATAGTCCAGCCTAGAAGTAACAAAAGCATGGATTAATTTTTCTGCGTCATTTTTGGACAGAAAGTTTCTGATTTTTGCAATGTTACGTAGATGGAGAAAAGCTGTCCTTGAAACAGTCTTGATATGTTCTTCAAAAGAGAGATCAGGGTCCAGAGTAACGCCGAGGTCCTTCACAGTTTTATTTGAGACGACTGTACAACCATCCAGATTAATTGTCAGATTCAACAGAAGATCTCTTTGTTTCTTGGGACCTAGAACAAGCATCTCTGTTTTGTCCGAGTTTAAAAGTAGAAAGTTTGCAGCCATCCACTTATTTATGTCTGAAACACAGGCTTCTAGCGAGGGCAATTTTGGGGCTTCACCATGTTTCATTGAAATGTACAGCTGTGTGTCGTCCGCATAGCAGTGAAATTTAACATTATGTTTTCGAATGACATCCCCAAGAGGTAAAATATATAGTGAAAACAATAGTGGTCCTAAAACGGAACCTTGAGGAACACCGAAATTTACAATTGATTTGTCAGAGGACAAACCATTCACAGAGACAAACTGATATCTTTCCGACAGATAGGATCTAAACCAGGCCAGAACTTGTCCATGTAGACCAATTTGGGTTTCCAATCTCTCCAAAAAAATGTGGTGATCGATGGTATCAAAAGCGGCACTAAGATCTAGGAGCACGAGGACAGATGCAGAGCCTCGGTCTGACGTCATTAAAAGGTCATTTACCACCTTCACAAGTGCAGTCTCAGTGCTATGATGGGGTCTAAAACCAGACTGAAGCGTTTCGTATACATTGTTTGTCTTCAGGAAGGCAGTGAGTTGCTGTGCAACAGCTTTTTCTAAAACTTTTTTTCTAAAACTTTACACTTCTCTCTGACAATTTCAACTAAATGGACTCTAGGGTGTGTGAAATAAAAACACAGGGATAATATTGCTCTAAATAAAATCAAACTTTATTGGTTGTGTGGACAGATTTGCAGGTGTTCTAGCAGGTGGCGCGAAAGGCTTATGTTACTAGCTCCCGCAGTGCAGTAGAATGTCTAGCAAATACAATACAAATACACAAATAAATACAGAAATGACAGAACAAGTCCAATTAACAATCCAGAATAGATATACGCATTAGCATGAGCATGTGTCAGAATATAAATATGTGGTGTGCATGACCAGTATATTATGGAAGGAAAGAGTATGTACAGTAGTAGCTATATTAGGATGAGCTATGTCGAGTATTGTCAGGCGGCTCAAGGAAGCAGGAGGGGTGAAGTCAAGCGCAGGAGACACAAATCCGTGAACACACGTTTAATTGGTATTCACTCAGTCCAAAACTAGGTAGGGCGCATAAAACAAATGCCCAAAATACCAGCCCACACACAATGCAGGGACGCAGCCCACAATAAACTCTGCGAAACCACAGGCAAAGGGAAACACCTGTTCCTCAGACGAGAATCGTCCTGACATCAAACAATCACGCACAAACAACAAGCCTACATAGCAAGACTAAATACCCCCCCCCCCCCTAAACAACTAATACAAAACAGGTGCATGCCTAACCTAGACCTAACCAACAGAAAGTGAAACAGAGGATCGGTGGCAGCTAGTAGGCCGGCGACGACGACCAGCGAGCGTCGCCCGAGCGAGGAGGGGCGCCACCTTCCGTCGATGTCGTGACAGTACCCCACCCCTGACGCGCGGCTCCCGTAGCACGCCGACGCCGGCCTCGAGGACGCCCCGGAGGGCGAGGCGCAGGGCGATCCGGATGGAGGCTGTGGAACTCCCTTATCAGCGCTGGGTCCAATATGTCCTCCACCGGTACCCAGCACCTCTCCTCCGGGCCGTACCCCTCCCAGTCCACGAGGTACTGCAGGCCCCTCACCCGGCGCCTGGAGTCCAAGATGGACCGGACTGTGTACGCCGGGGCCCCCCCCGATGTCCGGGGGGGTGGAGGGACCTCCTGCACCTCAGCGTCCTGCAGCGGACCAGCTACCACTGGCCTGAGGAGAGACACATGAAACGAGGGGTTAATACGATAATAAGAAGTAAGTTGTAACCTGTAACACACCTCGTTTATTCTCCTCAGGACTTTGAATGGCCCCACAAACTGCGGACCCAGTTTCCGGCAGGGCAGGCGGAGGGGCAGGTTCCCGGTCGAGAGCCAGACTCTCTCCCCTGGGGTAAACACGGGGGCCTCACTGCGGCGGCGGTCAGCGCTCTCCTTTTACGTCCCCTGGCCCGTTCCAGGGATTCCTGAATGGCGTTCCAGGTCTCCCTAGAGCGCTGGACCCAGTCCTCCACCGCAGGGGCCTCCGTCTGGCTCTGATGCCAGGGCACCAGGACCGGCTGGTAACCCAGCACACACTGAAAAGGTGACAGGTTGGTAGAGGAGTGGCGAAGAGAGTTCTGAGCCATCTCGGCCCATGGCACGAACCTCGCCCACTCCCCTGGCCGGTCCCGGCAGTAGGACCGCAGAAACCTGCCCGCATCCTGATTTATCCTCTCTACCTGCCCATTACTCTCGGGGTGAAAACCCGAGGTCAAACTGACCAAAACCCCCAGTCGCTCCATAAACGCCCGCCACACCCGGGACGTGAACTGGGGGCCTCGATCAGAGACGATGTCCTCAGGCACCCCGTAGTGCCGGAAGATGTGGGTGAATAGAGCTTCCGCGGTCTGCCATGCCGTAGGAAGACCGGGTAAAGGGAGCAGACGGCAGGACTTAGAGAACCGGTCCACAACAACCAGGATTGCCCTGAGACGGCGGGAGATCGGTGAGGAAATCCACCGACAGGTGGGACCATGGTCGCTGTGGAACCGGGAGGGGCTGTAATTTCGCCCTGGCGAGGAGGGGCGGCAACTTCCGTCGACGTCATGACAAGAATACAGTATTACAAGATTCAAAAGGCACTCGCACATCTGAGCAATCTTGTTACAGGTGCATGGCAACAGTTGAAACAGGATGTAGGAAAAAAAAGGAAACCGCACACTGATCTTGATAGTATCACTGATAATTAATAAGCTTACGTATCGGCCTAACGGCCTTCGTCAGAGCTTTATTTACAGTATTTACAGTACCAGTCAAAAGTTTGGAAACACCTACTCAAAGGAGGCCGAGTTTCACAGCTTCTCTCTACCCGCACAGTCTTCTCAAATGAACACAAGCTGAAACACACTGCTCAATGCGCACACAAAGGGGACTAAAACACACAACCACGACTAGGGCTGTTGCCGTAAACGTATTACGGCCACACCAGTTGTCATGAGTCATGACTAGGGCTGTGGTGTTCATAAAATTTTGTCAGCCGGTGATTGTCAAGCAAATAACTGCCGGTCTCACGGTAATTTAACGTTAATTAACATAAACACACTTAGCATCTCCTGGCTTCCACGCATAGCCTAAAAGACACTGATGCAGACCTTTGGAACATATACATTTTAAGAAGTCCAATAAATCCATGTAATATTGTCTACACCATCACAATAAATCCATGATTTATTTTAGACAGGTCTAAAGAAACATGATATGAAGAAAATCTAGTCTATTTCAGAAGAACGGAATAGCATACTCTGAGCTGTCCTTGTGTTAGTCCCTGATCTGGCTATGCCAAATGGCTGTGAGCTACACCAGTTCATTTAGCAGACAAGATTTGTTAGAATTCTGTGACATTATTTTATAGCATGAAAAATGCAATTGAACATAGCTGAATAAAATAGGAAGGATGTTTCTCCAAACAATTTCTGAGGGAGTGCGGCTATTCTGTGTTGAGTGGTTAACAAAGAAACAGGTCCTCTTATATCCTGTTTGGGATAGGGGGCAGTATTTTCACGGCCGGATAAAAAACATACCCGATTTAATCTGGTTACTACTCCTGCCCAGAAACTAGAATATGCATATAATTAGTAGATTTGGATAGGAAACACTCAAAAGTTTCTAAAACTGTTTGAATGGTGTCTGTGAGTATAACAGAACTCATATGGCAGGCCAAAACCTGAGAAGATTCTATACAGGAAGTGCCCTGTCTGACCATTTCCTGTCCTTCTAGGGCATCTCTATCAAAAATACAGCAACTCTGCTGTAACGTGACATTTTCTAAGGCTTTCATTGGCTCTAGGAAGGCGCCAGAAAGTGGAATGAGAGCTCTCCAGTCTCTGGGCAAAAAACAGCAGGGGTTTGGTCCTTCTGGTCCTTCTGGGAACAATGACACTGAGGCGCGCGTGCACGAGACGACTCAATTTTTTTCTTTCAGTGTTTGAATGAATACAACGTCACGCGGTTGGAATATTATCGCTATTTTATGAGAAAATAGCAGAAAAATGTATTTTAAACAGCGTTTGACATGCTTCGAAGTACGGTAATGGAATATTTTGAAATTTTTTGTCACGAAATGCGCCGACGCGTCACCCTTCGGATAGTAACTTGAACGCACGAACAAAACGGAGCTATTTGGATATAACTATGGATTATTTCGAACCAAACCAACATTTGTTGTTGAAGTAGAAGTCCTGGGAGTGCATTCTGACGAAGAACAGTAAAGGTAATCCAATTTTTCTTATAGTAAATCTGAGTTTGGTGAGGGCCAAACTTGGTGGGTGTCAAATTAGCTAGCCGTGATGGCCGGGCTATCTACTCAGAATATTGCAAAATGTGCTTTCACCGAAAAGCTATTTTAAAATCTGACACCGCGATTGCATAAAGGAGTTCTGTATCTATAATTCTTAAAATAATTGTTATGTATTTTGTGAACGTTAATCATGAGTAATTTAGTAAATTCACCGGAAGTTTTCAGTGGGTATGCTAGTTCTGAACAAAACATGCTAATGTAAAAAGCTGGTTTTGGATATAAATATGAACTTGATTGAACAAAACATGCATGTATTGTATAACATAATGTCCTAGGAGTGTCATCTGATGAAGATCATCAAAGGTTAGTGCTGCATTTAGCTGTGGTTTTGGTTTTTGTGACATATATGCTAGCTTGAAAAATGGCTGTGTGATTATTTTTGGCTGGGTACTCTCCTGACATAATCTAATGTTTTGCTTTCGCTGTAAAGCCTTTTTGAAATTGGACAATGTGGTTAGATAAAGGAGAGTTTTATCTTTCAAATGGTGTAAAATAGTCATATGTTTGAGAAATTGAAATTATAGCATTTTTAAGGTTTTTCGTATTTCGCGCCAGGCGCTACCATTGGCTATTGATGAGGCGTTCCGCTAGCGGAACGTCTGTCCATAAGGGGATATGCTTAATTTAGAGTTATTTATAAAACTGTAGTTGTGATACAAATGTTGGGCTATATGTTGATGTTTTATACATTCTAAGTCTGCATGATGCAACTCTAATGATGATTTGAAAAAAGTTGCATTAAAAGCATGAGCTCTGCTTTGTTTTGTGTACAGGCTGCACACTCTTCATCAGTCTCCAATTCACAATTTGACAAGCACTTGATAATGCCTCAAATTTCCTGGCGGCATCCTCCTAGTGTGGCCATAATGCCCCCTAAAGAAATCCATGCTGTTCTGCCCTTGGGCTGAATATAATATGTATAATTCCCTTCTCCCAGTTGCATGTTTCAAAGCACCTCTCACTCACATGGCTCTCAGATATCTAAATTCTTATTAACCGATGCTTCTCACGTGATCAGATTCTTTTCACAGGCATCTGACAGGCACATCGGGGACTCAACTGATTGGGTCCTTCTTATCGAGTTCCCGAGGTGCATATTGAAGATGTTAGAAGAACTGTCCACATTTACTTTTCGTCAGCCAACAAGATGAGTAGGCCTAACAAACAGCAAAAGCACTAGCTTATGTCAATCTACTATCCCCCATAGTACAAAGTTGACCTATTCTATTGGTCAACTTGTCCTTCCATGTGAAAACGAAATATTCAAAACCCAAATTAATACAACCACTCGCATCAAAAAACATTTCAAAAGCAATGAGGCTGATGCAACAGATTTGTACATGACAATAATTTCATGACCACCACTGCCCTATTCTGAATTGATGATTACTTGTGTGGTGCCAGCTGTGGGCATGTGGGCAGGGTTGAAACAAATCCAACCTTCATTTACATTGTGATGCAGTCACGACCATAAGTCTCACAAAACTCAGTTTTGGACAAGACGGACTTTATGACGAAAATTGTCCTATTTACACTTAGTAGTCAATTTTGACAGTATGTTTCTGACTCATATCGATGAAACTTAGTCTGTTTTATAAATGAGATGTTTTTAGGGGCAATTACAGTTACTGTGTACTGACACGACCAGGGCAACTCAACAGTAAAGAAAAATTCAAGTGTCTTCATAACAGCGCAACACAACTCCAAACATGACAGATAAAAAGCTACAAAGACCCTTGGCTATAAAGAAACATGAGATTTAAAAAAAATCTACCTATAGAATGAAATAAGACCTTTATGATTTTTTTCATTTCTTCAGATCTACCCGCTAATGTGAGATTTTGAGAATACATAACATTTGAGGACAGATAACTTAAGGGCCTATGTATTTTCAATGTTTTGTTCACCGACAATCTAACTGCAAAGTTGGTCATCTTCTTCCCTTGCTTTCTGGCTGCCCTCCCGCTTCCCTTCTAAGTTAAAGTTTGTTTATTTGTCATATAAATATTGATATACATGGAGTACACAGTCCAATGAAACGGTTACTTGCAAGTTAGCCTCTTGACAATGCAACAACAGAAAAAGTAAGTAGCTTAAGGGACCGATTCCGACTTAGGAAATTATGCCTTTCTTACGCACACCTTTACTACGCACTTACCAGTAGTTGGTATTCAGACTTACCTTATGAAGGTGCATAACAGCCTTTGCCGACATGGTTCCGTTGCGCATGCTGAATAAATGTAATTCGACCCCTGAAAACCCTCCCACTTACTGGCCAAAATATTTTCTCGTGGAGTTTTCATTCAATATGGTTTTCAGTACATTTATCTTAAGCCATCCCTTTGAATATGGTATGCATTTTAGTTAGAATTTTGTGGACAGACATGGGAGAACAGGTTCAGGATATTAGGGATCAATGAAAGAAATCCATCTAAATATATGCACATTCGCCTCCGTTTCTGCACCAATTGGTAAATACTCTGATCTTGTAGATTATTTAGGTTTAGGAAAGTATTTATGAATCATAAAAAACTGGTTTGGAGAGCCTTTATTCACGAAAAAAAGAAAATGGTGGTATGATTAATTCAGAAAATTGTCACATTCAGTTCTTCAACCCTTGGTAATGTTCGAAGATTAGTGTACATAAAATTATAATAGGAAGAATAGTGTACAATAGTAGGCTATACCCTCGTCTATTGCCTGCACTAACCATGGAACTGTGTGATGCCACGGCCAAGTATTGTGCCATGCGTCAGGTTCAAACTGTTCTGGCTTGGTCTGCACCCTGCTCCGTAACGATTTAATTAGCCTACATGTCTTTTTTTACACTAGCAATTGTTACTAATGATCCTCAGCAACAACCACACGGCCCTGATGGCATTTACAGAAGAAGCAAATTAAGGTAAATTAAACAATGTAAGTAAATGGAATGATAATGTAGGCTATACCAACTGAAGGGGACCAACAGTAAAATGTCAGTTGAATATGTGTGTTCAATAGGCCTACTGACGGTCGATACTGATAGTGGCTAATATTTAACATGATAGAAATAGGAAACAGAGAAAGTCGGGTAGCCTATAATTAAGACATTCGAGAGTGCCCATCCCTGAAATTTAAAAGGCTATACAATATACATTCTGCATATTGGCACAGCATTTCATAAACTTTACTGTGGGAATGTTGATGTGTTGATACGCTTCAGTTTGCTGCCATATGACTGTTCTTACATTTGTCTCAGTGATTATAAGGTAAAATAGATCTAGAACAAGTGTAATTTATATTTACAATTCCCTTATCCAAATGGAGAACTCATTTACCTAGCTCTTATCAATAGCACTTATTAAGTTGTAAATTATAGTGCTTAGAGAATGATGTTATTTCTATCAGAAATAATTAAGTAGATACTTTTTCCACTTGGAACCGACAGGTTCGTTTGACCTTATTCATGGTTTCATCGCACATAAAGGTGGTGGAATTATCAGGAAATTAAGCCAAGGTCAGAATACGGCATATCTGTAGACACACCTCCGCCACACCTTCATTTCTTAGATCTCCACCCGAATTAATAGCATGTGAATAACCAGCTATTCTCATGCTTCAGTTCATGGTTCAAGAGAAAAGTGCATAAAGAGGGAATTAAGTTCCATTTATGCATGCTTAACTCGTGTCGGAATCGGGCCCCAAGTAAATAAAAAGGGTAATACAAATAAAAGCTCAATAAACAAGACAAAGTAAACATGTCCCTCCCATCCCCGTCCCCCACCCCTTGGGCCAATTGAGCTCGCTCATTAATGTCTTAATCAAAAATACCGATTGCCTCTTATCTGCTCGTCGTTCCCTTATGCCATAGTTTGTACATCTCAATTGTCAGTAGGTAGAAACTACATTTGTTTAAACAAGTCAGCCATATCAGCTATGTTCTTCAAAAAGGCAGTAAATGAGGCTGAATTAACTGTTTCGCTGCCAGAAAAGGCTCCGCTGATAGCCAGGTGTAGCAGTGGTAAGGTGTTGTGACTGCTGTTGGGACTCCGCTGTTGGGATAGCTGTTGTAGGCCCTAGCAGTTTGTGGGCATCGTTTCTCAACGTTATAGTGCAATTAATGTATTGTTTAGTGTTGTGTTATGTAGTGGCTATGCTGGCATGCATCACTTGTTTATTTAAAAAATATTCTCCACCAAGATTTACATACTAAAATGCCCCAGTGGGAGTCTACACTGTGTAATGCAACAATCCCTAGTAAGCTAGCGTTTTGAGGGTGGACTGACTGTATTATTTGGCAATAAAAGACTGGTTTTATGCACCACAATTTTCTATCCAAGCTCGTTACAGAGCGCGAAGACGGCTCATGTCGTGCAAGCTCAAGTAGGACAGTTGTACATATATGTATATATATAAAAATTCACCTTTATTTAACTAGGCTAGTTGAGAGCAAGTTCTCATTTACAACTGTGACCTGGCAAAAATAAAGCAAAGCGGTTCGACACATACAACAACACAGATTTACACATGGAATAAACAAACATACAGTCAATAATACAGTACATATATATACTGTATATATATTTTTTTTTAATCAATTGGTTGCTGATTAGATTGCTGTTTATTGAAAATTCATTTTATAATCTGCAATATTTGATTTTCCATCTTGAATTAGGTTACTGAACAAGTAATTACATTATTGCCGCCAGGCAACAGTCCAGCATTGCGACACTGTGTTTAGCTTTGTGAAATGTTAGGTGAGAAGAAAGCAGAAAGGCATAAGAAAAGAATGACCAAATAGGCTTACAATGAAACATTTATCCATTTAATGATTTTTTGGCCAAAAATGTGGGTCTCAAAACCCACCTGCCATGAATGATGGATCGCCACTGCATTGGGCACACACTGGTGGAATCAACATTGTTTCCACGTCATTTCAATGAAATTACATTGACCCAAAGTGGAATAGTGAATTGACGTCTGTGCTAAGTGGGTTACTATCGATAGGCCTATGTCATTTAGTACTTTCAGATTACACATCAAATAGCCTAACAATAAGGAAAAATGTAATTAGCTTGAAGATACATTAAGCCACTCTTTAATGTTGAACTCAGATGGTTTTGTCTGGCTAATAGCCTACACAAACAGAGCACCACAGTATGAGTCATAATACCCATAAAACCTAGTGGTCAAACAGGGAAATGGTTCCAATCGTTTTTACACCATTAATTTTCCCATAGGGGACTTTAGAAACACCTCAAATAAGGGCTGTGTTTTGTGTAGGCTTACCCTAGTGTGACATTTTGATAACCTTGTAAATCTCTCTTGGACAAGGGGACTTTTATCAATATATTAGTCTGTATTTACTCTCATGGTATGGGCAGACAGAAGCTACGGACAACGAACACAATTGCATTTTATCCATGGCAATTTGAATGCACAAAAACACTGTGATGAGATCCTGAGGCCCATTGTGAGGCATATTTTTTTAAGGTATCTGTGACCAACAGATGCATATCTGCATTCCCAGTCATGTGAAATCCATAGATTAGGGCCTAATGAATTTATTTCAATTGACTGATTTCCTCATATGAACTGTTATTCAGTAAAATCAATGAAATTGTTGCATGTTGCATTTATATTTTTGTTCAGTATAATTAAATCCAACTTGAAAGACTCTTGATATACGAAGTCCTTGCTGATTCTCTCTATTAAAACTTCTTTGGGATCGGTGTCGCGTTAGAATGTTAGAATCACCTTTGGCAGCGATTACAGCTGTGAGTATTTCTGGGTAAGTTTCTAAGAGCTTTGCACACCTAGATTTTACAATATTTGCACATTATTATTTTTTTAATTCTTCAAGCTCTGTCAAGTTGGTTGTTGATCATTGTCTAGACAGCCATTTTCAAGTCTTGACATAGATTTTTAAGCCAATTGAAGTCAAAACTGTAAATAGGCAACTCGGGAACCAGTGGTGTAATATATTTAAGTAACATTTCTTTAAAGTACTCCTTAAGTAGTGTTTTGGGGGGTATCTGTACTTTACTATCGTAACTGCTCTCTAGGAGTGGTGGGGAGGGGGAGACGTCAGGCGCAGGAGACCAAAAGTGCACTAGCCGAGCGTTTTTATTCCAGAGTCCAAAAACACCATGAAGAGGCATAAAAACAAACCAGACAAAAACAGTCCACCCAAAAAGGGCCGGGACGCAGTCCAGAAAGAGAGGCAAGTCCACAATAGACAAAGAAAATCAAATGCAACCCCAAAACCCACAACAGGTAATAAAAAACAATCCCGCAAGAACCCAACCTAGACAAACGAGACTAAATAACCCACTAATGACCCAACTCAAAACAGGTGCAACAAAAGACAGACAAAACCAAACGAAAAGGGAAAAAGGGATCGGTGGCAGCTAGTAGACCGGCGACGACGACCGCCGAGCGCCGCCCGCACAGGGAGAGGAGCCACCTTTGGTAGAAGTCGTGACAGTACCAGACGCCGTCCTCGTGGACGACCTGGACTGCGAGGCGCAGGGCGATCCGGATCGAGGCTGTGGAACTCACGCAGCAGTGATGAGCCAAGATGTCCCCCACCGGTACTCAGCACCTCTCCTCCGGACCGTACCCCTCCCAGTCCACGAGGTACTGCAGACCCCCACCCGACGCCTAGAGTCCAAGATGGAACCGACTGTGTACGCCGGGGCCCCCTCGATGTCCGGGGGGGGGGGGCAGAGGGACCTCCTGCACCTCAACGTCCTGCAGTGGACCAGCTACCACCGGCCTGAGGAGAGACACATGAAATGAGGGGTTAATAAGTAAGTAAGAGGGGAGCTGTAACCTATAACACACCTCGTTTATTCTCCTCAGGACTTTAAATGGCCCCACAAACCGCGGTCCCAGCTTCTGGCAGGGCAGGCAGAGGGGCAGGTTTCAGGTCAAGAGCCAGACCCGGTCCCCCGGCGCAAACACGGGGGCCTCACTGCGGTGGCGGTCAGCGCTCTCCTTCTGGGGACCACTGGCCCGTTTCAGGGATTCCTGGACGGCTCTCCAGGTCTCCTTTGTGCGCTGCACCCATTCCTCCACTGCAGGAGCCTAGGTCTGGCTCTGATGTCATGGTACCAGGACCGGCTGGTAACCCAACACGCACTGAAACGGCAACAGGTTCGTAGAGGAGTGGCGGAGAGAATTCTGAGCCATCTCGGCCCATGGCACAAACCTCACCCACTCTCCGGGCCGGTCCTGGCAATAGGACTGCAGAAACCTGCCCACATCCTGATTAATTCTCTCCACCTGCTCATTACTCTCGAGGTGAAAACCCAAGGTCAAGCTGATCGAAACCCCCAGACACTCCATAAACGCTCTCCACAGCCGGGACGTAAACTGGGGACCCCAATCAGAGACTATGTCCTCAGGCACCCCATAGTGCCGGAAGACGTGAGTAAACAGGGCCTCCGCGGTCTGTAGGGCCGTAGGAAGACCGGGCAAAGAGAGGAGACGGCAGGACTTAGAAAACCGATCCACAACGACCAGGATCATGGTGTTCCCCTGAGACGGAGGGAGATCGGTGAGGAAGTCCACCGACAGGTGGGACCAAGGCCGCTGTGGAACGGGGAGGGGCTGTAACTTCCCTCTAGGCAGGTGTCTAGGAGCCTTACACTGGGCGCATACCGAACAGGAGGAGACATAAACCCTCACGTCCTTCACCAATGTGGGCCACCAGTATCTTCCTCTAAGACCCCGCACCGTCCGCAGGACACCATGGTGGAGTAGGTTCTAACCGTGACGCCCACTCGATGTCCGCGTCCACCTCCCAGACTACCAGTGCCACCAGAAAAGAGGCTGGAAGTATGGGAGTGGGATCGATGGACCGCTCCTCGGCATCGTAGAGACGAGACAGTGCATCGGCCTTGGCGTTACGGGAACCTGGTATATAGGAGATAGTGAAACGGAATGTGGTGAAAAACATCGCCACCTAGCCTGACGAGGATTCAGTCTCCTCACCGCCCGGATGTACTCCTGATTACGGTGGTCAGTCCAGATGAGAAAAGGGTGTTGCGCCCCCTCAAGCCAATGTCTCCACACTTTCAGGGCCCTTACCACAGCCAGCAACTCCCGGTCCCCCACATCATAGTTTCGCTCCGCCGGACTGAGCTTCCTTGAAAAGAAAGCGCATGGGCGAAGCTTCGGGGGGCGTGCCCGAGTGCTGTGATAGCACGGCTCCAACACCAGCCTCAGACGCGTCCACCTCCACTATGAATGGCAAAGAGGGGTCCGGATGCGCCAGCACGGGAGCATCGGTAAACAGTCTTCAGATGACCAAAAGCTCTGTCCACCTCCACCGACCACCGCAAACGCACCGGCCCCCCCTTCAACAGTGAGGTAATGGGAACCGCCACCTGCCCAAAACCCCGGATAAACCTCCGGTAGTAATTGGCAAACCCTAAAAACCACTGCACCTCCTTTACCGTGGTCGGAGTCGGCCAATTACGCAAGGCCGAAATGCGGTCACACTCCATCACCACCCCAGATGTGGAAATGCGATACCCCAGAAAAGAGATGGCTTGTTTGGAGAACACACATTTCTCGGCCTTGAGGTACAGGTCATGCTCCAACAGTCGCCCAAGCACCTTACGTACCAGAGACACATGCGCAGCGCTTGTGGCGGAGTAGATCAGAATGTCATCGATGTACACCACCACACCCTGCCCGTGCAGGTCCCTGAGAATCTCGTCTACAAAGGATTGGAAAACGTCTGGAACATTCTTCAACCCATACGGCATGACGAGGTACTCATAATGGCCAGATGTGGTACTAACCGCGGTCTTCCGCTCATCTCCATCTCGGATACACACCAAATTATACGCGCTCCTGAGATCCAGTTTTGTGAAGAAGCGTGCTCCGTGAAATGACTCCACCGCCGTGGCGATGAGAGGTAGTGGGTAACTGAATCCCACTGTGATGGAATGTAGACCTCTATAGTCAATGCACGGACGCAAACCTCCCTCCTTCTTCACAAAAAAGAAACTCAAGGAGACTGGTGACGTGGATGGCCGAATGTATCCCTGCCTCAGAGATTCAGTGACATATGTCTCCATAGCCACCGTCTCCTCCTGTGACAGGGGATACACGTGACTCCTGGGGGTTGATCGCACAATCTCCTTGTCGATGAGGTGGTAATTGAGTCAGCCAAATCGGCATATTCAGAGGGAATGCGCACAGTGGATACTTAGTCCGGACTCTCCACCGTAGTCGCACCGATGGAAACTCCCACACATCTAGCCGAGCACTCCTCTGACCACCCCTTTTAAGAGCCCCCTGTCTCCACGAAATTTTGGGATTGTGATAAGATAACCAGGGAATCCCAGGACCACCGGAAACACAGGGGAATCAATGAGGAAGAGGCTAATCCACTCCTCATGACTCCCCCGCATTACCATGACCAGTGGAACTGTGGCCTCCCTGACCAGCCCTGACCCAAGTGGTCGACTATCTAAGGCGTGCACGGGGAAGGATTGGTCCAACTGAACCAATGAAATCCCTAACTTAGTCGCGAACCCACGGTCCATAAAACTCCCAGCTGCGCCTGACTAGCGCCTTATGCTGGGAATGAGGGGAAAACTCAGGAAAAGAAACCAACACATACATATGGTCGACAGGGAGCTCTGGGTGAGCCTGGTGCTGACTCACCTGAGGTGTCTGAGTAGTGCTCTGCCTGCCCTCTCGACTCCCAGACAAACTCCTCCAGCACCGGTCAGCAGTGTGTCCTCTCCGACCACAGCTAGTGCAGGAGGAGACTCCTACTCCAGTCATCCTAGCTGCAGCACCCCCTAGCTCCATGGGCGTCAGAGCAGGAGTGCTGGGAGGTGGAACGAACAGGGCCCGATCAGGATGCCCGCGAGCAGCCAGCAAGTTGTCCAACCTGATGGACATGTCGATAAGTTGGTCCAGAGTTAGGGTGGTGTCCCGACACGCTAGCTCCCTGTGGACGTCCTCTCTAAGGCTGCACCTATAATGGTCCATCAGGGCCCTGTCATTCCACCCGGCGCCAGCGGCCAGGGCCCGGACCTCCAGCGCGAAGTCCTGTGGATTCTCGTCTCCTGCCTTAGATGAAATAGCCGTTCACCCACCACTCTGCCCTCCGGTGGATGGTCAAACACAGCCCGGAAGCGGTGGGTGAACTCTGGGTAATGGTCCCTTGCAGAATCTGGACACTCCCAGACCGCATTGGCCCACTCCAGGGCTTTACCCGAAAGGCAGGAGACGAGGACGTTGACGCTCTCCTCTCCCAAGGGAGTCGGGTGGATGGTCGCCAGGTAAAGATCCAACTGGAGCAGGAACCCCTTACACCCGGCAGCCGTCCCATCGTATTCCCTCGGGAGCGCAAGCCTAATCCCGCTGGGGCTGGGAGCCGTCGAAGTTGGGGGTGGTGCAGGTTGGAGAGTAGCGGAAGGCGGGGTAGGGAGACCACTCCTCTCCCATCTCTCCACTCTTGCCAACACTTGATCCATGGCCGTCCCCAGACGGTGTAGTACGGCGGTATGTTGTAAGACACACTCTTCCATGGATGGGTGGGGCGCGTCCGCTCCTGCTGACTCCATAATAGTAGGTGCGGGATTCTGTCACTGCTCTCTAGGAGTGGTGGGGAGGGGGATAATTCAGGCGCAGGAGACCAAAATTGCACTAGCAGAGCGTTTTTATTCCAGAGTCCAAAAACACCATGAACAGGCATAAAAACAAACCAGACAAAAACAGTCCACCCAAAAAGTGCCGGGACACAGTCCAGAAAGAGAGGCAAGTCCACAATAGACAAAGAAAATCAAACGCAACCCCAAAACCCACAACAGGTAACAACCCCGCACGAACCCAACCTAGACAAGCAAGACTAAATAACCCACTAATGACCCAACTCAAAACAGGTGCAACAAAAGACAGACAAAACCAAACGAAAAGGGAAAAAGGGATCGGTGGCAGCAAGTAGACCGACGACGACAAACTATTTATAAATTTGACAACTTACTTTTTACTCCATACATATACCGACACCCAATATGTACTCATTACACTTGGAATTGTCACAACGTCTGCCGAAGCCGATGCCCCTCCTTGTTCGAGTTTTGCTCGGCGGTCGACGTCACCGGTCTTCTAGCCATCACTGATCCATTTTTCATTATCCATTGGTTTTGTCTTGTTTTCACACACACCTGGTTCCAATCCCATTAATTACCTGTTGTGTATTTAACCCTCTGCTTCCCCTCATGTCCTTGGAAACTCAGGGGAATCAATGAGGAAGAGGCTAATCCGCTCCTCATGACTCGCCCGCGTTGTTTGTATGTTATTTTTGTGTCGTTTATTTTGTAGTAGTGAGCTACGGGTATTGTTGCCCGTGTTATTTTATGTACATTTTGGTTTTGGAGTTCGTTGTTTGTTTATTATTTTATTAAAACAACTCCAGTATTACCAAGTTGGTTTCTCCTGCGCCTGACTTCCCTGCCACCTACACACACGACGATGACAGGAATGCTTAGCAGGACAGGAAAATGGTCAAATAACGCAATTATCAAGAGAATATCCCTGGTCATCCCTACTGCCTTTGAAATGGCGGACTCACTAAACACACATGCTTAATTTGTCGGGGGTGTTGGAGTGTGCCCCTGGCTATCCATCTGGTTTGCATAATATAAGGAATTTGAAATTATTTACACTTTTACTTTTGATACTTAAGTATATTTAAAGCCATATTTTTTTAACTTTTACTCATAGTATTTTACTGGCTGACTTTCACTTTTACCTATTAAGGCATCTTTACTTTTACTCAAGTATGACAAATTAGTACAATTTACAGCACTGTCAGGAACATTCAATGTCGTGTTGGGAAGCAACTCCAGTGTATATTTGGCCTTGTGTTATAGATTATTGTCCTGCTGAAAGGTGAATTTGTCTCCCAGTGGTTTCCTCAAGGATTGTGTCTGTGCTTAGCTCTATTTCCTTTCTTTTAATAAATAAAACAAACTCCCTAGTCCTTGCCGATGACAAGCATACCCATAACATGATGCAGCCACCACCATGTTTGAAAATAACAAGAGTGGTACTCAGTGATGTGTTGTGTTAGATTTGCCCCAAATATAATGCTTTGAATTCAGGACATAATTTATTTTCCATATTTTTTTGCAGTTTTACTTAAGTGCCTTATTGTAAACAGTATGCATGTTTTGCAATATTTGTATTCTGTGCATGCTTCCTTCTTTTCACTCTGTCAATTAGATTAGTATTGTGGAGTAACTACAATGTTGTTGATCCATCCTCAGTTTTCTCCCATCACAGCCATTGAACTCTGTAACTGTTTTAAAGTCACTGTTGGCCTCATGGTGAAATCCCTGAGCAGTTTCCTTCCTCTATGGCAACTGAGTTAGGAAGGACGCCTGTGTCTTTGTAGTGACTGGGTTTATTGATACACCATCCAAAGTGTAATTAATAATTTTACCACGCTCAAAGGAATATTTGTCTGCTTTTTCCCCTTTCAACCCATCCACCAGTAGGTGCCCTTCTTCGCGAGGCATCTGAAAACCTCCCTGGTCTTTGTGGTGAATCTGTGTTTGAAATTCACTGCTCGACTGAGGGAACTAGTAAATAGTTGTGTGTGGGGGGTACAGAGATGAGGTGGTCATTCAAAAATCCTGTTAAACACTATTATTGCACACATAGTGAGTCCATGCAACTTGTGACTCCTAAACTTATTTAAACTTGCCATAATAAAGAGGTTGAATACTTATTGACTCAAGACATCTGTAACACAACAAAATGTTTTTAAAAAACAAGGGTGTGAATACCTTCTGAAGGCACTAAGTCTTTGCCAATTGGATGTCGTCATTTACTCTGAATTATTCTGTAAAAGTATCATGTGTTGCATGTAACCTACACTGTAATCGTTTGTATCAATTGTTTTGTGAGTAATACATCCTGTTAGTTGAATTGAGTAAATGCAGCCCTCGTTTTACAGAGCCATTCTTTGATTGAATATAAACTCATAAATTAGTGGAGTCATTGGTAAACCGATCATTTGATGTACATTTTATGTTATAGGGGTGTATTTTCTAAGCTGTTATGACTACTGTGAAGTACCATTTGATAATAGTATGCTTATTGTTTAAACTGTAACACGTCAGATTACTTTAAAATTGAGACTACAGTAGTGCTCATATTTGATGTTGAAGTCTAATGGTAAATGTTATGTACACTATACACATTAGATTACACGTACTTTACATCTTGGTCTAAGATCAACTAGATAAATTAAAGCTTGGACTATGGGTGCTATAGACAGCACATTAGCCTCTTAATAATCAGTTATCTTAGAACAAATGTAATTATAGCATCTGAGTGATAATGAGTAGACATGATAATGGAGTCAGATTGATGAATGTAGTTTATTATTAAACACAATTTCAACTCATCTACATGTGTGTTAGAATGTTATACAACTCCTCTCATCACGCTGAGGCATATCAGTCTCTGCATCACTAGGGTCTTGTCTAGGCATTATCATTCAATGCCTTTACTGAAACACTAGCTGTAGATAAAAAGCAGTAGAGGAAACAAACCCAAGTGTAGCGTTCTCTTTTTGTCCCTCACTTTCAGAAACAAACTCAGTCATTTCAGAGCTCTAGTCTTCCTCAGTGTCTTATCATTCAGTGGTTGTTGCTCTCAGCTCCACACAGAACGCTCCAGTTACAAATAGACTGTATATCAACTGTACCTCAGGGATATATATATATATCCTGTGTCTACAACAGTGTTGTAAACAAACAGTAAGCACAAACTGATATGTTATGTGCTAGAGAATGTAGTCTAGCTGGTCTCATCAAGTAAAGTTACAAATAAACGGAATGCTTAACTCAAATAGAACTATACACACATACAATCGCGCCGACACACATAAAATCAAGTATAAAACAAAATAGGTCGAATTTCATAATTTCCCTAAAACAGTTTCTTTAAAACCCATGCAGGAGGTTTCTCTCACGCATTTCACAGACTTAATTAAGGCAGCACTGCAGTCGTCATGGCTCTTTTTTCAGAACGTTTGTCAAACATTTCTAAAACTAAAACTCTGGGTCTAGTGTTCGACAACTTACAGAACACTAGACCAGTGGGTAGCTGGCTGCCGTGGCGATGCCACAGTGGTTCTTCCTGTCTTTGGCCATGTAGATGTAGCCTTTGTCTCCCCACTTCTCGCTCCAGCTGAGGAAGAGACAAAACATGTTAGTCCCACAGTTCTAGTTAGCAGGAAATTATAGATTTACTGCTGCTTTAGAGAAATGTATGACTTAGACCATAGTATCAGGACAACACCAACACTGTATTCAAATAAAGGCAATGGTAATGTAGAGAGGCATATTCCCCGATGAGGAAATGAACCAATCCCATAGTGGTGACGTAACAAACAAAAAACATCCTAGGAAGGTACTATGTACTGTACCTGTTCTTCACAATCCAGAATTTCTTGCCATCTACATCCTCTCCTTCGAAACCGTATCCCACCACCAGAACTCCATGGTCGAGCTGCTCACTGCTGCACTTCTCCTCATAATAGATCCCTACAGGGAGAGGACATAGTTAAATTAGTGGGCTAAGATGCTGGGTTTACCTCAGTATGTAAAACCACCTGATCTCAAACCTAATAGTTGGTTACTTAGCTAGTAACTATTTAGCTACTAGTGAGCAAAACAGAAATATTGGTCACAATTTACTTCAAAGACAACACCATTTGTTCACAGTGAACAGGACAGTAGACCAGTACAGATCACTGCTACTCAAAAACAGTAGGTAGGGTATCCAATCCTTGCAAATAATGTTACACAATTTAAGTTGCACCGCTAACTGCTACTCACCAGACTGGTAGAACTGGAAGGAGTTGTGGCTGGCATCGATGGCGACAGAGACGGGGCCAACAGACGCAACAGCCTTCATCAGAGCGTGCTCGTTGCCACTGGGGATGTCCACGATGCCGGTTTCATTGACAGCATTGAACTCTGGTCGGTAGTGGCAAAGATCATCCTGAGTTACCAGCGAAGACAAATGGCCATGATTAGTAAAAAACAACATATTCCAAATATTCAAGGAAGTCAGTCATTCTTGGAGACATAACTCCCACTGTAATGAAGTGGAAACTCACTTATTTTTCAAAGTTGAAGTTGTAAATCATTCCAAATCTACAGCAAAAACTGCATTATCTGGGACCAGGCTAAAAGAACAGGGCCTTACTTTTAATAAATGCATCTCCATACGGTATTATATTTGAATTCAGACTAATAGAACACAGTACCTTGCCCACATAGGGGTAGGACGCCTCTGTGTCCAGGCCGGCGTTGTCCTTTACATACTGGAAAGCCAGGTCCATGAGACCTCCATTACAGCCCTCGTTGCCCTGGGGTCTGGAGCAGTCCACCAGGTTCTGTTCACTCAGAGACACCAGATTGCCAGTCTTCCTGAATTCCTGGCCCTCTATGGCCCCGGTGGAACTGAACGACCAGCAAGACCCACATGAGCCCTGAGGTGGTAAATATTGTTAAACATCTTGTTACTTTTTCATGCCAGAACACACTGACATGTGCATATTACACCAGTAATAAAATATATATGTATATGCAATTTGCCACCTTATCTTCTGTATACTGTAAATTACAATCATGGTAAACAGCACGCAAACAAGTCAGACAATTCTCTGGAAGTAAAACCTTTTTTAGGGACACAGCAGTGTGTGTGGATGAGTCATGACTCAGGAGTGATTGAGGTCTCACCTGGTCCTTGATGGGAGTGACGTAGCCCTTCTCTCTCCAGTCCACAGCTTTAGGAGCCTGCAGGTAACTGGGTTCCATGAACAGAGAGCCCTTGTACTTCCTCTCAGTCGTCTGCTTGTAGCCGTTCATGAGCTGCCCGAACTCTTCGTTGGTCTAGGGAGGAAGAAATCAGAACACGTTGAAACGTAATGTCTTCCCTGGCCAGATGTGGTTTGGAATTTACCATCTGAATGGGAAATCAATATTTGTTTTGTGTCTTAGGACTGTTTTAAAAGTTGTGCACTTAGCCATAAATCCTGTGTGCATCTTTAAAAGACTATGAGTAAGTTTCAATTCCCTTTTCAGGATAACTATTCCATTCCTGCTTGATAGTTGAAGAAACCTAACCTGCGAGTCTGAATACATTCCTGCTTTCATTGTCAACGCTGACACCTGTGCCTGTGAAATATTTAATGCTGTCTGTGCATCAGCAAATCTATGGCATGACAACAAATAGATCCAGCTATAGCACACACACAGTATGGGAAAGAGCTGCTGAAAAGTATCTCCTGCTCCACAGTAAAATGTCTCAGCAACAGACTTGGACAGAAGCTCACTGGAACTGATATCGGCAACTGAAACTTTCTACTGCTTGAGTTCCTGCACCTCATAGAATATTAGCTCAAAAGTCCTGCAGGGTTCCTGGATATAAATATATACAGTACAGGCCCCCAGAATGAGTACCGGCACCCATTTCATTCATGTCAAGCACTGCTCAGCAAGGTGATTCTTCTTACCATGTCACCAAAGTGGTTCATGCCCAGACGGTAGGAGTGTTTTCCCATAGAGTGGTCCAGGTTGTGCATCTCAATCTTCTTCAGGTTCTTTTCCCAAACCATCCTCCTCCAGCCCTCCTCGCTCTGTAACAATGAGTGAAAAACAGTGGGAAAATATACACAATCATATACTGTCCCAGAACTATGGTCACAATCCTTACAATTAATGATATACTGCATTAGGTGTAATTTACAGCTACATGTATGCACCAATTGATCAATTTGAGCCCCTTGAGAGCAGTGGAGGATGGTGGGAGGAGTCATAGGAGGACAGGCTCATTGTACTGGCTGTAATGGAATTAATGGAACGGAGTCAAACGTGGTTTCCAAATGTTTGATACCATTCCAATAATTCCAATCCAGCCTTTACAATAAGCCCATCCTCCTATAGCTCATCCCACCAGCCTGCACTCGTTGGGAGCTACGGAGGGGTTCCTATGAGGATGTGCTCCTCCACTTGTGTTTAAACACCCACGTCATGGTAGTTCTTGCTGTGCCAGTTCTTCCACAAGTGCCAGTGGCCCTCTAACTGAGAGTCAAACATAGGGGCCGCATACACAGCACTCATACAGAGCACCAACACTGCCAAGTACAGGGACATCGTGGTCAAACAGCTGTGGAGAGAGAGAGCGAGAGAGAGAGAGAGAGAGAGAGAGAGAGAGAGCAGAGCTCAGTCAGCCTTGTATTTTCAGTGTAAAGAAGCTATATAATATAAAATGTTGAATTTGTACCTTTGAAACAATGGCAGATCTTCAACGTTATATACACACACACACACACAACAAAAAGTCTGGGCAGCACCTCCTACTGGAGAGTTGCTCTACAGCTATCAATCTGGTCTCCCATCCAGGGTTTTAACCAAGGCCCGCTTAGCTTTGACATGTCACTGACTGCTACCCATGTGGTATCGTGTGAATGATTGAGAAATCTCAGTAAAGTTTATACATTTTTTGTTTATTTTTAATCGCTGTTACTATCCAAGTCATTACAAAGGGTAGCTTTAACAGAGAAAATGAAATTTAACCATGCTTTATAAGTCCCAATAAATCACTTAAGTCATCAGCAGCTATTGTTTTAATTCATCCCAGGGTTCACAAACACATCACCTTTCACTTTCACCATCCTGTGAAGTTAATTCATCATAATTGATTTAATCTGCAGCCTATTAAACTGCATGCTTTCCCAACGAGTAGTAGAGGGAGGTCCACACTACTACTCCAAGTTTACTTCCATATGATGGTTATTATATTCACCAACAATCACATAATTAATTTTACTGACACAAAAAGACTCCACCTTGTCTAGCGTATTTTGTGTTGTCGACATTTGGAATGTTTACTGAAAAATTGTTTCCTTCAGGTGTGTCATTACTTTTATCCGACATGTACTTTACTTGCTATACCACCGTTGGATGGAAACGTGGTTTGTGAGAACAAAACAAAAAAGCTCCCTTCCAAACTACCCTCCGCTCGACACAGCCGAGTCGACACAAGGAAAAAAATATTAAACATTATATGGAACTAGGATACTACACTACCGGTATTCCAAATTATATCATTTGATATCAATTCCTTTATGTGATATCCAGAAATATTTGAGGAAATGTTTGGTAACAGCCGGCAGAAAAAGCAACATCAGAAACGGTAGACTAATGTTGTTTTTCTGTATCAATCAAATCAAAGAGCAAATGCCCCTGGTAAATGTCCATAACCCAAGATCCTAACACTGTACAAACAACATTATAAAAAGCCGTACTTACTTTTTCCCGTCAATTTGCAGTAGCAGGGTGATGATTTCTGCTGCTGTTGTTGTGTAGTCAGTGTACTAGACAAGACACTTTATACAGCCAGCTATATGTCCTATAGTGTATGTGGAAGGGTGGGGGGCTGGCTTGTGATTGGCTGAAAGGGGACCTTTAATCACACTGCCGGCCCGCTGAAAGATCATTTAAAAGATCTCAGGTCCCGCCCGGTGTAAATATCCCAGCATGTGATTCCTGACCACGTGACCATTTCATCAACTCCCTAAAGATGATCCATCAAATTTTATTAAACATCTTTATTGAGTTCATTCGATTACTGGGAAACAAAAGGGTAAAAGATACATTGTAACATCGAATCAGTTTCCCTTAACATTTTTTCATTTTCTGTTACTTTGAAACAGTTCTCTCATCATGTGCTTGCGTGGAGGAGATGAGAGCATGGCACACTGATGCTCATACAGCAATGACAAAGAAATTACCAGAAAAAAACGCTAAACATGTTCATTGAACAGTAATGACATAAATTTGGGAAGGAAGGTTACATATAGTCTACTACCTGAAACTGAGTGGCCAACAACAAATGCCATAAATGTTCCTGCTCTGTGAAGCATACAGCAGCTTCAGTGTTTGTTCAACCATGTCCTAATATGATAGATTCAGATAATAGCCTGAAGTTGAGAGAATGAACAAATTAACCTACATATATCTAGCTAAAATAAGATTATCTGCATTCTTTAGATACTGATTCATTATAGTGTGGTAACCTGCTGTGTCAAGAAAGTTCTGATGGGCTTGTAAATAATGTATTTGTGTAAATAATCATTCCAATTTCATTTGAAAGGTGTCTTACAAGCCTTTCGGTGTTGTTCTACCTCTTCTGCACATTCTCCTTTTGTTTTCTTTTTAAACATTGATAATACATTTTAAACCCACTAAATCAAAACACACAGAAAACACACTAATCAATACATTGTTTCTAAACAATTGTGTAATGTCACTTTTGCCTTGTCAGCTTTAGGAATTTCTGCTTGTCAACCAAACATTCACACAGGAAGAAGGGGAGGGATTCTCTTCTTGGGCAGCTGCTGAATCTGTGGTTACTGATAGGGCAGACACACACACACAAACACACACACACACACACACACACACACACACACACACACACACACACACACACACACACACACGCACACGCACACGCACACACGCACACGCACACGCACGCACACGACACACACACACACACACACACACACACACAGAGATACCCTGTAGATATGTGGTTGGTTGAAATGATTCCTTGATTGGTATTGGTGTGTCTACAAAAACACTACAGGGAAATCAATGAATGGATGGGTATTGAATAATTCATTAGGTTTGTTTAAGATTTCCTAGTATTGATCGATCATACTAAGAAGCATGTTTTGATAACAATGCAGTAATGTATCCGTGTAACTTCAAACTTTTGCTGACACTGATTACAATCTAACAGAAACAGATGCACTTACTCCACCTGTCAGACATGAATTGTACTGCAGGAAATGTAACAGTCATGACCATAGAGTTGAATACAGAGTTGAAAACAGTGCATTTGGAAAGTACTCAGACCCCTTAACTTTTTCCACATTTTGTTACATTACAGCCTTATTGTAAAATTGATTAAATGGTATTTTTTTCCTCATCAATCTACACACAATACCCCATAATGACAAAGCAAAAACAGCTTTAGAAATGTTTGTAAGTGCATTACAAATAAAAAACAGAAATATCACAGTTACATAAGTATTCAGACCATTTACTTAGTACTTTGTAGAAGCCCCTATGGCAGTGATTACAGCCTCGAGCATTCAAACGTTCATAGATGACCAGCAGGGTCAAATAATAATCACAGTGGTTGTATAGGGTGCAACAGGTTAGTACCTCAGGAGTTAATGTCAGTTGGCTTTTCATAGCCGAACATTCAGAGGTCGAGAAGTCGAGACAGCAGATTCACTTATATTTCAGCTTCTCCTCTTCTTTCCCACTAGAGAGCAACTTCTAATGGTAAGTCAGCTCAGAAGTAGATCCCAGGCCTACCATGAACAGGAACACTGTACATTCACACACTAATTACAAGTTTAGCCTACTCTGACAAATGATAACTTGACTTAATGAAAGAGAACTAAAGGCTGGTAAACTTGTGTGTGGTAGAAAAACCTATGTTACCTTTAGACTTCTCTCTGTCAGTTTCAACTAAATGGACTCTAGGGTGTGTGAAATAAAAACACAGGGATAATATTGCTCTAAATAAAATCAAACTGTATTGGTTGTGTGGACAGATTTGCAGGTGTTCTAGCAGGTGGCGTGAAAGGCTTATGTTACTAGCTCCCGCTATGCAGTAGAATGACTAGCAAATACAATACAAATACACCAATAAATACAGAAATGACAGAACAAGTCCAATTAACAATCCTGAATAGATATACGCATTAGCATGAGCATGTGTCAGAAAATAAATATGTGGTGTGCATGAACAGTATATTATGGAAGAAAAGAGTATGTACAGTAGGAGCTATATTAGGATGAGCTATGTCGAGAATACAGTATATACAGTACCAGTCAAAAGTTTGGAAACACCTTCTCAAAGGAGGCCGAGTTTCACAGCTTCTCTCTACCCGCCCAGTCTTCTCAAATGAACACGAGCTGAAACACACTGCTCAATGCACACACGAAGGGGACTAAAACACACAACCACGACTAGGGCTGTTGCCGTAACCGTATTACCGCCACACCAGTTGTCATGAGTCATGACTAGGGCTGTGGTGTTCATGAAATTTTGTCAGCCGGTGATTGTCAAGCAAATAACTGCCGGTCTCACGGTAATTGACCGTTAATTAACATAAACACACTTAGCATCTCCTGGCTTCCACGCATAGCCTAAAAGACACTGATGCAGACCTTTGGAACATATACATTTTAAAAAGTCAAATAAATCCATGTAATATTGCCTACACCATCACAATAAATCCATTATTTATTTTAGACAGGTCTAAAGAAACATGATATGAAGAAAATCTTGTCTATTTCAGAAGAACAGAATGGCATACTCTGAGGTGTCCTTATGTTAGTCCCTGATCTGGCTATGCCAAATGGCTGTGAGCTACACTAGTTCACTTAGCAGACAAGATTTTTAACAATTCTTTGGCATTATTTTATAGCATGAAGAATGCAATTGAACATAGCTGAATAAAATAGGAAGGATGTTTCTCCAAACAATTTCTGAGGGAGTGCGGCTATTCTGTGTTGAGTGGTTAACAAAGAAACAGGTAATCCTATATGCTTAATTTAGAGTTATTTATAAAACTGTAGTTGTGATACAAACGTAGGGCTATATGTTTAGATGTTTCATATATTCTAAGGCTGCATGATCCAACTCTAATGATGATTTGAAAAAAGTTGCATTAACCTCTTACATCTAGACGTTCCGCTAGCGGAACACCTGCTCCAATATCCAATGATAGGCGTGGCGCGAATTACAAATTCCTCAAAAATACAAAAACTTCAATTTTTCAAACATATGACTATTTCACAGCATTTTAAAGACAAGACTCTCCTTTATCTAACCACACTGTCCGATTTCAAAAAGGCTTTACAGCGAAAGCAAAACATTAGATTATGTCAGCAGAGTACCCAGCCAGAAATAATCAGACACCCATTTTTCAAGCTAGCATATAATGTCACAAAAAACAAAACCACAGCTAAATGCAGCACTAACCTTTGATGATCTTCATCAGATGACAACCCTAGGACATTATGTTATACAATACATGCATGTTTTGTTCAATCAAGTTCATATTTATATCAAAAACCAGCTTTTTACATTAGCATGTGACGTTCAGAACTAGCATTCCCACCGAACACTTCCGGTGAATTTACTAAATTACTCACGATAAACGTTCACAAAAAACATAACAATTATTTTAAGAATTATAGATACAGAACTCCTTTGTGCAATCGAGGTGTCCGATTTTAAAATAGCTTTTCGGTGAAAGCACATTTTGCAATATTCTGAGTAGATAGCCCGGCATCACGGGCTAGCTATTTAGACACCCAGCAAGTTTAGCACTCACCAAAGTCAGATTTACTATAAGAAAAATGTTATTACCTTTGCTGTTCTTCGTCAGAATGCACTCCCAGGACTTCTACTTCAATAACAAATGTTGGTTTGGTCCCAAATAATCCATAGTTATGTTCAAATAGCGGCGTTTTGTTCGTGCGTTCAAGACACTATCCGAATGGTAAAGAAGGGTGACGAGCACGACGCATTTCGTGACAAAAGATTTCTAAATATTCCATTACCGTACTTCGAAGCATGTCAACCGCTGTTTAAAATCAATTTTTATGCCATTTTTCTCATAAAAAAGCGATAATATTCCGACCCGGAATCTGCGTTTAGGTAAAAAGACGAAAGAAAATAAAGCATGGGGTCGACTCGTGCACGCGCCTAAGCCCATTGTCCTCTGATCGGCCACTTACCAAAGGCGATAATGTGTTTCAGCCAGAGGCTGCCTCGATATCATTCACCTTTTTCCAGGGTTCTGAGAGCCTATGGGAGCCGTAGGAAGTGTCACGTTACAGCAAAGATCCTCAGTCTTCAATAAAAAGAGCCAAGATGAACAAGAACTTGTCAGACAGGTCACTTCCTGTATGGAATCTTCTCAGGTTTTTGCCTGCCATATGAGTTCTGTGAAACTCACAAAAACCATTCAAACAGTTTTAGAAACTTTAGGGTGTTTTCTATCCAAAGCCAATAATTATATGCATATTCTAGTTTCTGGGCAGGAGTAATAATCAGATTAAATCGGTACGTTTTTTATCCGGCCGTGAAAATACTGCCCCCTAGCCATAACAGGTTAACACACTTCTCAGGACGAGTACGGGGAGCTGACACAGGTGGCATTGGACAACTAACACGCTCCTCAGGGTGAATGCCGTGCATACTACGCCAAACCAACAGCTCTCTCTCTTCACTCTCCTCCAATTTATCCAACAATTCCTCAAAAGTCTCTAAATCTC
The DNA here is from genome assembly GCF_965601325.2 of Salmo salar. Lineage (NCBI taxonomy): Eukaryota > Metazoa > Chordata > Actinopteri > Salmoniformes > Salmonidae > Salmo > Salmo salar. Next base: position 139,182,362 of record NC_138291.1, on the reverse strand, counting down.
CCCTCCGTTCACTCTCCTCCAATTTATCCAATAACTCCTCAACGGACTCTGACTCACCCCAATATTCCTCTTCGCTCTCCGACTCGCCCCTCGGCCTCGCCGACCAACCCATGTGCCCCCCCCCCCCCCAAAAAAAATATTTTGAGGTTGCTTCTTGGACTTGTGTCGTGGCCGCGAACCCTGTCGTCGTTGCTGTCCTTCCTTCACAGCTTGCATCTCCCGCCATGGAAGGTGATCCTGTCCTGCCAGGATTTCTTCCCAAGTCCAGGATCCCTTCCCATTCAGAATCTCTTCCCAAGTCCAGGACTCCTTCACCTGGTCACGCTGCTTGGTCCTGGTCGGATGGGGTATTCTGTCATGTTCATCATAATAATGATCGGACCAAGGCGCAGCGTGAGTAGCCCTGACCTGACCTACGCCCTGACCTACAGTGGGGGGAAAAAGTATTTGATCCCCTGCTGATTTTGTATGTTTGCCCACTGACAAAGAAATGATCAGTCTATAATTTTAATGTTGTCACGTCCTGACCAGTTAAGGGTTATTTGTTGTTGGAGTTTGGTCAGGATGTGGCAGAGGGTATTTGTTTTATATGGTTTGGGGTGGTGGTGTAGGTAGTAGGTCGTTTTATTTATGTATTCAGGGGGTTTTGGGCACTGCTCTGTGTTTATGTATTTCTATGTTTAGTTAGTTAGTTGTGGGTATAGGTTCTAGGTTCGTTTTCTATGTATAGTTAATTGGGATGGGACTCCCAATTGAAGGCAGGTGTGTTGAGTTGCCTTTGATTGGGAGTCCTATATAATAGGGTGTGTTTGTCTTTGTGTTTGTGGGTAGTTGTTTTTGCACTGCGTTTGTATAGCCTGCAAAACTGTTGCACTGTCGTTGTTTCTTGTTTTGTATAGTGTTCACGTTATTGATTAATTAAATTCAAAGATGAACGCGACCTCTGCTGCGTATTGGTCTACTTTGTCAGATGAGGACTTCTCTATTTCTTCTGAAGACGAAGACAACTGTGATAAATGTTAGGTTTATGGACAGAATAACAACAAAAAATCCAGAAAAACGCATGTTAAAAATGTTATAAATTGATTTGCATTTTAATGAGGGAAATAAGTATTTGTTGGCTGGTTTTCCTTCTCTCTGCGGTTCAACTCATCCCAAACCATCTAAATTGGTTTGAGGTTGGGTGAATGTGGAGGCCAGGTCATCTGATGGAGCACTCCATCACTCTCCTTCTTGGTCAAAAAGCACTTACACAAACTGGAGGTGTGTTAAGTCATTATCCTGTAGGAAAATAAATGATAGTCCCACTAAGCGCAAACCAGTAAAGCACCCCCATACCATCCCACCTCCTCCACCATGCTTCACTATGGGAACCACACATGCAGAGATAATCCATTCACCTACTCTGGGTCTCATATAGACACGGCGGTAGGAACCAAAAATCTCCAATTTGGACTCATCAGACCAAGGGACAGATTTCCAATGGTCTAATCCATTGCTCATGTTTCTTAGCCCAAGCAAGTCTCTTCTTCTTATTGGTGTCCTTTAGTAGTGGTTTCTTTGCAGCAATTCGACCATGAAGGCCTGATTCACGCAGTCTCTTCTGAACAGTTGACATTAAGATGTGTCTGTTACTTGAACTCTGTGAAGCATTTATTTGGGCTGCAATTTCTGAGGCTGGTAACTCTAATGAACTTATCCTCTGCAGCAGAGGTGACTCTGGATCTTCCTTTCCTATGGCTGTCCTCATGAGAGCCAGTTTCATCATAGCACTTGATGGTTTTTGCGACTGCACTTGAAGAAACATTAAGAGTTCTTGAAATGTTCCAGATTGACTGACCTTCATGTCTTAAAGTAATGAGGGACTGTCGTGTCTCTTTGCTTATTTGAGCTGTTCTTGCCATAATATGGACTTAGCCCTATTTGGTGAAATACCATCTTCTGTATACCACCCCTACCTTGTCATAACACAACTGATTGGCTCAAACACATTAAGAAGGAAATAAATTCCACAAATTAACTTTTAACAAGGCACACCTGTTAATTGAAATGCATTCTAGGTAACTACCTCATGAAGCTGGTTGAGAGAATGCCAAGAGTGTGCAAAGCTATCAAGGCAAATGGTGGCTACTTTGAAGAATTTCAAATTATTACATGTGTTATTTCATAGTTTTGATGTCTTCACTATTATTCTACACTGTAGAAAATAGTAAAATAAAGAAAACCCTTTAATTAGTAGGTGTCCAAACTTTTGAATGGTACTGTATATATAATTCATTCTCACAACTATCTACGCGCTCTCATCCTCTCCAAAAAATATATGGGGGACTGGAAATTATGCAGACAATTAATTAAATTGATGGAAGCTACAATCTATCTGCAGTATTAAAGCTGATCTACCCTCTAAAGAAATGTATTCAATAATAATAATAGCTAACTCTCTCTAACAGTACATCAACTGGTGAAAGCTAGCCAAGTTCATTTACTTCTGTTGAAACGGGACAAAACAAAGAATACAAAACATTTCCATACAAACAACAGCTGTTAGATAGTAATAATAGCCACCTAAATCTGAACCAGCTGTGGTAAGTTAGCTACTAGCTAGCTAATTTATTCACTTCAGTCTGAGAGGGATTAAGTATTAGCTAACGTTACATGGTAGTTACTCTAGCTAAAAACTCGGGCACTGGGATTAAACACTAGTTTAGTCTTTTTCTGTTAAGTTAAACAGCAGTTACCTTGCCAGCTACATCACTAAAGAGTAGCCAGTTTCTACTCTACTTGCTTTTACAACTCGGGAAGAGCGCAACACACTGACAGCAGCTGCCTTTTTTCAACTCTCCCTTGCTGATCCAGCCAGCCTTCCAGAAGCTTTGCCTTTCACACAGCCTGTCTGGCCTGTCCACCCGCTCTGTGGTGTCAGCATGGTCCTAAATCCAGCAAGCTGAAACTCCAAAAAGATTACCTGACCACTCTGAGGCGTCCGCATGGTCCTAAAGTACACCGAGGCCGCTTTTTGTCTCACATTGCATGACCCCCGTCCCCAGTGAAAGTTGCGTCCCAGGTCATGATGGCATTCATGTAGTGCTTTGCAATCGCATAGTACATATTTGTGGTGTGGTTAGCTGTTTTGTGTTCAGCTATTCTTAATTTGAGTGTGCGTTTCCTCTGACCAATGTAAACAAGCCCAAATGGGCACTTGAGCATGTAAACAACAGCTTTAGTCTCAAAATCAATTGATTTGCTGCAGTTTCACCTTAGTCTAACGAATTGACCAGTAGGAATATTACGTTTTTGAGGTTTATGCCTCATCCACCGGATGCATCAAACTCTTTGCGTTCCGGCAGAAGTCATTCATTGTCAATGGAGCAGTCGGGAACGCTACGTTGGGGGTTCCACACTAGGCTGCAGTGCGTTCTGTGTTTAATATTTTAAGTTGTGCTTAAAATATACACACAGACTCCAACTAGCTAGCTTTTAGCTAGTTGAAAAGCAAAGCATGTGCGTCAAGTACGGAAAATGCGGGCTAGACATCTGGCAAAACGCGTATGCATCTGGTGGATATCGGGTATGAGGATGATTACTATCATACCTTAGGAGCGTGTTCTTACTGCAAGATTTGTGAAAAATAGTAGTTTCAAGCATATCACCGTCGCATTTAAAAATAGCTAGGTCGAGGAAATTGACAGAGGAAGTGCAATGCTCTTCTGTAAATGATAAATGGGGATTAGTATGAAAAAAATCGACAAATTGGGATAGGGGTTCTGTAAGGCTATCATTACCAGAGACTTTAGGCCTCAGAGGAGTGTCAGATAGTTTCTTGTGAATCTTAGGTAGGCCACAGTAAGCTGCACATACTGGGTGAAGGGTGATGAGGAAATCAGTAATCCAACCTTAGCCTAAAGGACTGTTAATATATGCATCAATTTTACTGTTAATACAATCCGTAGAGTTTGCACGTAAGGGGTCATAGAATTCTCTATTGTTCAGATGACTCATAATGTCCTTGTGATATCGTTCATAGCTTTGTACCGCAACGTTGCCCCCCTTATCAGCAGGGAGAACTACAAGATGACCGTTGTTTTGTAGACCTTTGAGTGCTACAACCTCTTCTGCCATGAGGTAACCTTAAGAGTATTTATGCTTACTGGCAACTTCTCTAAGGTCGTTTTCAACCAGGTGATTGTACAGTATGTGGTAATAGAAGGGCTCAGATTAGAGAATGTTCAAAGGGTAGACTTATTTTCGAAAGGGGTAGGAATTCTCACTCCCTGATTGGCTTCAATACCAGTATTCACCTGATTTCCAAGAACAGTGTCACTGTGACTTAAGACTTAGTCAGAGGCAAATAAATACTTTAAATGCAGTTGTCTAAAAAGCGATTTTTACAGTGAACACGTCTGCCGAAATAAGTACAAAGACATCTGCAAGATCTGTTACTCTTTCTAATTTGGAAGAGCAGGGACAGAACATTATTCTTCCACATTCACTTTTTATTTTGAACAAATGCTCTCTATATCTCATGTTGTTTGTCATTGAAAACACTAAAGCCTTGTTCACATTTCCCATAAGGCTCCATTGCGAGATGGAGACTGCAGAATTTTCCAAACTTTGGTCGACTTCAGTCCAGCCAGAGTCCGTCGAAGAAGTTACCAAACCACATGTCACGTTCGTTATAATAATGATCGTACCAAGGCGCAGCGTGAGTAGCGTTCCACATAATTTATTAGAAAGTGAAACTTTAGAACAATACAAAACAAATAAAGACTAAAAAAACTGTGACTACAATGAATCTACACATAAACAATATCCCATAACCCACAAGTGGAAAAACAAGCTACTTAAGTATGATCCCCAATTAGAGACAACGATTACCAGCTGCCTCTAATTGGGAATCATACAAATCACCCAAACATAGAAAAACTAAACTAGAACCCCACATAGAAAATAATAACTAGATAAACCCCCAGTCACCCCCTGACCTACTCTATCATAGAAAATAACAGCTTTCTATGGTCAGGACGTGACACCACAGAAGAAGATGAAAATACTGTATGTGGTTTATGGCGATTACTTTATGGGATAGCTAGCAACCTACCCATTCCTATGAGTGACTGCTATTTAAATAGTCATGTTAAATAATACACATTGGCTGTTAAGCGAATTATATTATGACTGTTGCGTCCGTTTAAGTTATTTGTGATGGTAATGACGTTTGTTTTTTGTGATAATTATTAGGTGGAGGTCGCTAGCTACAGTGTTATCTTTAGCCTAGTTTTTAGCTAGCTAGCTGCTCTGCAGCAAAGCTAGCGTGACTTGCTATAAAGTTAGAGAAACAAGTTGAGGAAAAAGTAACTGAATATTATCACCTGTCTTGAAAGACATTTTACAATCTCCCAAAATAAATGTGATCTCTGATGAGAGACAGGCTCTCCTCCATCTTGCATTACAAACACTACACTTGTCCATTTAGTATCAGGACAAGACTCTGGGAAGATGACATACGGGTAATGAAATGTGTAAGGATGTGTACGGGGCTTAAAGCAGAGACCGAGAAAATGCGACAGAGTGTTACTACACTTGAACAGGAAATAAAAAGCTGTCGATCCGGACAAGTTTGCCACATTAACAGAGAAAATCACCACTTTGATCTCCGCCTTTCAAAAATAACTGAACAGGCTGGCATGGTGCCAAATCCAGGTACCAATCCAAGTTCCCCCCAACGTGGTCCCAGAGGAACCAAGACACCAACAACTCATCTGTCAGCGAGAGAGAATCCACTGATGCGAGCAGCGCTGACGACACATGGAGTAATTCTCAGCCTATTTTGGCCAACCCACCGGGCCGATGCCACAACCAACCCTGCTGAGGAGAAGGCGGGGCATGAGGAGGAGGAAATCCCCGACCCTACAACGTGAGAGGGTCTGAGAGGAAAAATAACTATCGGTCATAAACATTTCTGAGCATCCACTGAGCGTAACTGTAAGTGTCTGTGCTCAGTAAAGGCCTCTCCTTCACCCCTACTGATGTCGTTGATCCTTTTAAGCTAAGAGTGGGCATCTTAAAATTAGATTTAAAGCATTTATTTGCCTCTGACTCAGTCTTGAGTAACACTGTTTTTGGAAATCAGCTGACCACTGGTATTGAAACCAATCAGGAGTGATAATTCCTACCCCTTTCAAAAATAAGTCTACCTTTTCACCATTCTTTAATCAGAGCCCCTCTATTACCACATAATGTACAATCACCTGGTTGAAAATGACCTTAGAGAAGATGCCAGTAAGCATAAATACTCTAAAGGTAACCTCAGTACAGAAGATCTCAGTGCAAAGGTCTACAAAGGTCTACAAAACAACTGTAATCTTGTCATTCTCCCTGCTGATAAGGGGGGCACTGTTGTGGTACAAGCTATGAACAATATCACAAGGACATTATGAGTCATCTGAACAAAAGAGAATTCTGTGACCCCTTACATGCAAGTCCTACGGATTGTATTTAGAGTGAAATTGATGCATATATTTACAGTGCTTTAGACAAAGGTTGGATTACTGATTTCCTCATCACCCCTCACCCAGTATGTGCAGCTTACTATGGCCTACCTAAGATTCACAAGAAACTATCTGACCCTCCTCTGAGGCCTAAAGTCTCTGGTAATGATAGCCTCATGGAACCCCTATCCCAATTTGTAATTTTTTCATTAAAAAGTTGGTTCCTTCAATCCCAGCATTCTTGGGCGACACCACTGATGTGATAGAGATCCTTGAGAATGCCAGAGTTGAATCTAATGATATACACTACATGACCATGAGTATGTGGACACCTCATTTCAAAATCATGGGCATTAATATGGAGTTGGTCCCCCCCCCCCCCCCTTTGCTGCTATAACACCCTCTACTCTTCTGGGAAGGCTTTCCACTAGATGTTGGAACATTGCTGTGGAGATTTTATTCCATTCAGCCACAAGAGCATTAGTGAGGTTGGGCACTGATGTTGGGGGATTAGACCTGGCTCGCAGTCAGTGTTCCAATTCATCCCAAAGGTGTTCGATGGGGGTGAGGTCAGGGCTCTGTGCAGCCCAGTCAAGTACTTCCACACCGATCTCGACAAATCATTTCTGTATGGACCTTGCTTTGTGAACGGGGCATTGTCATGCTGAAACAGGATAGGGCCTTCCCCAAATTTTTGCCACAAAGTTGGAAGCACAGAATCATATAGAATGTATTTGTAAGCTTTAGCATTTAGATTTCCCTTCACTGGAACTAAGGGGCCTAGCCCGAACCATGAAAAAAGCCCCAGATCATTATTCCTCCTCCACAAAACTTTACAGTTGGCACTAAGCATTCGGGCAGGTAGCGTTCTCCTGGCATCCTCCAAACCCAGATTCATCCATCGAACTGCCAGATGGTGAAGCGTGATTCATCACCACAGAGAACGAGTTTTCACTGTTCCAGAGTCCAATGGCGGCGAGCTCTACATTTACATACGCATTGCGTATGATGATCTTAGGCTTGTGTGCGGCTGCTTGGACATGGAAACCCATTTCATAAAGCTCCCGACAAACAGATCTGGTGCTGACCTTGCTTCCAGAGGCAGTTTGGAACTCGGTAGTGAGTGTTGCAACCGAGGACAGATTATTTTTATGCGCTATGCGCTTCAGCACTCAGCGGTCCCGTTCTGTGAGCTTGTGTGGCCTACCACTTTTGTGGCTGAGCCTTTGTTGCTCCTAGACGTTTCCACTTCACAATAACAGCACGAACAGTTGACCTAGGGCAGCTCTAGCAGGGCAGAAATTTGACGGAAAAACTTGTTGGAAAGGTGGAATCCAATGACGGTGCCACCTTGAAAGTAACTGAGCTCTTCATTATTGGCCATTCTACTGCCAATGTTTGTCTATGGATATTTGATGGCTGTCTGCTCAATTTTATACACCTGTCAGCAATGGGAGTGGCTGAAATAACCGAATCCACTAATTTGAAGGTGTGTCCACACACTTTTGTAAATAGTCTACTTGGAATTATGGATGTTCAAAGTCTTTATACAAACATCCCCCATGCAGGAGGCAAAGAAGCCCTTTCCCACTATCTAGATACACGCCCTGAAGGTCTGCTGCCCCATTTCTGGTTTTATTTTTAAACTAACCGAAGTAGCATCTATAAACTTTTTTCAATTTTCTGGCTCTTTTTACATCCAACGCCAGGGAACAGCGATGGGAGCGACATTTGCGCCAAATTATGCTATTTTGTTTCTGGGAAGAAAAATACATTAACAATGCTGTATCTAACACGTTTGTTTCTAACATTGTTCTGTGGCTCCAATATATTGATGATATTCTGGTAGTCTGGAGGGTCACAGAGGATCTGAGTAGAAATGTGTTGTATGCCAACTCTACTAATCCCCATTCATCGTTTACAGAAGACATTACACTTCCTCTATAAATTTCCTAGACCTCACTATTTTTAAAGGCGATGGTGATAGGCTATGCTTAAACATTTCATTTTTTTGCTAACCTCTCAGTAGGAACATTCTCCTAGGTATGATAGTAATCATCCTAAATCTCTAAAACGCAACATTCCTACCAGTCAATTCCTTAGGTTAAGGCAAAACTGCAGAAAATCAATAGATTTTTTTTTACTAAAGCTGAAATAATTAAAAAGAGTTTCCTCGAACGCGACTACAGGGATAGGTCTCCTCAACATGGCGCATAAGCGATCAACAGAGACCGATAGAGTTGCCCTCTTCAACAAAAAAGACCAACGTGAGAAATCTGATATTTTTAAATATGTTTTTTACCACTTAATGCAACCCATCTGCAGGGCAGATAAGCAGCGTGATTCTCAAACACTGGCACATTCCCCAGAGGGACCCCTCGCTTAAAGACTTTGCGTCTAACCCTCCCCTGAAATGCTTTATGAGGGGTTGCAATATCAGAGACCACGTTGTGCAACTCAAAATAGTGCATTTTTATTATTACAGGGCAGACATCATCATGCCCTGCATATACAAACGTAAAACAAGCAGGGGTCTAGCCCCACTTGAAGTTCTTGAGAGAGCAGCCAATGAAGTGAGAGAAGGGAAGAAGTCAATTCGAGCAGCAGTGAGGGACGAAAAAATAGACTGAATGACACTGATGAGATACATAGACAAAAAAGAAAATGAACATGTATGTGTGCGAAAAAGAGGCTATGATAGAGTAGCAGAGGCAAACAAGTTCTTATCAGATGACATGGTGTATGAGCTTGCTAAACATATCAATTTCAATGGGATTAGTGGCCTCAAATGCAGAGAAATTGCCTATTGTCATGAAGTGATATTGAACAGAGAGATCTATTTCTGAATGTAGGCATACATTTAAGATTTACAATATACGGCACCCCCATTTCATGAATTAAACTATGACCTACCAGCCGCGTCACACACTGTCACAGGACACCAGCACCAACTTACCCCTAGGTGGCTCAATTTACTCTGTCCCGATGATCAATTTACCTCATACCCGGGGTAAGTTGTGCCAAGAGACCACCTTGTTTTGGACTAGGTATGTTTTCAAAACTGTTATGTTTACATGAATTCTGAGTATTTCCAAGGAATCACAACATCCAGAAATATATGTAGATATCTTAGTTAGAAATTATATTACATTTCCCGTAATGTAGTGAGGCTGAAAGTAAAAATTCTCAACTTCGGCTGGGGGCACGTAAAACCTCTACCATCCTCTCCGGCGCCAACTTCCTGATACCTTATTTACATAAGTATCCAGACCCTTTGTTATGAGACTCGAAATTGAGCTCAGGTACATCCTGTCATCCTTGAGATGTTTCTACAACTTGATTGGAGTCTACCAGTGGTAAATGAAATTGATTGAACATGATTTGGAAAAGCACACACCTGTCTATATAAGATCTCACAGTTGACAGTGCATGTCAGAGCAAAAACCAAGCCATGAGGTCGAAGGAATTTTCCGTAGAGCTCTGAGACAGGATTGTGTCGAGGCACAGATCGGTGGAAGGGTACAAAAAATGTCTGCAGCACTGAAGGTCCCCAAGAACACAGTGGCCTCCATCATTCTTAAATGGAAGAAGATTAAAACCACCAAGACAATTCATAGAGCTGGCTGCCTGGCAGCCTTGGTCAAGGAGGTGACCAAGAACCCAATAACCTAGCCATGTTGTCGAAGGAATTGTCCGTAGAGCTCCGAGGACACAGTGACACCATCATTCTTAAATGGAAGCAGTTTGGAACCACCAAGACTTTTCCTAGTTCTGGTTGCCAGGCCAAACTGAGAGATCGGGGGAGAAGGGCCTTGGTCAGGCAGGTAAACAAGAACCCAATGGTCACTCTGACAGAGCTCCAGAGTTCCTCTGTGGAGATGGGAGAACCTTCTAGAAGGACAACCATCTCTTCAGCACTCCACCAATCAGGCCTTTATGGTAGAGTTGCAAGACGGATGCCACTCCTCAGTAAAAGGCACATGACAGCCTGCTTGGAGTTTGCCAAAAGGCACCTAAAGGACTCTCAGACCATGAGAAACAAGATTCTCTGGCAGGTTCTGCAAGATTGAACTCACTGGCATGGTTCACCTTCCAACAAACAATGACCCTAAGCACACAGCCAAGACGACGCAGGAGTGGCTTCAGGACAAGTCTCAATGTCCTTGAGTGGCCCAGCAAGAGCCCGGACTTGAACCCGATCTAACATCTCTGGAGAGATCTGAATATAGTTGTGCAGCGACGCTCCCCATCCAACCTGACAGAGCTTGCGAGGATCTGCAGAGAAAAATGGGAGAAACTACTCAAAAACATGTGTGCCAAGCTTGTAGCGTCATACCCAAGAAGACTCTAAGCTGTAATCGCTGCCAAAGGTGCTTCAACATAGTACTGAGTAAAGGGTCTGAATACTTATGTAAATGTGATATTATTTTTAATACATTTGCACAAAATTCTAAACTTGTTTTTGCTTTGTAATTATAGGGTATTGTGTGTAGATTGATGAGAACAAAAGAAAACAATTGAATCCATTCTAGAATAAGGCTGTAACGTAACAATATGTGGAAAACGTAAAGGGGTCTGAATTTCCCGAATGCATTGTATATCATGTATTTCCCGAATGCATTGTATATCATGTATTTCCCGAATGCATTGTATATCATGTATTTCCCGAATGCATTGTATATCATGCCCAGTTGTTTAGAGGTTGAGGTGATTTGTTGATCAGATAATCGGTGCAGTGCTTTCTTCCGGGTGATCATTGTCAACAAGCAGAATAGTATTTTACCGTCACCATCAGATCTGACCATCTGACCAACCAGGTCTGTGACCAAAGACACTGGAGGGGGAAAGAGTATAGGGGGAGTCAGTCAGAGTCTGAAGTGGCTTTTGCTTCTCTTTTTCTCTCATCTGACAAGATCAGAGATGGGGAAGAGAGGGGGGGAAGCCTAATTGCTTTGTTGTTTGCTTTGTTTGTTTGTTTCCATATTATGTCTATCTCTGAGAAGCTACCCAGGAAAGGGCTAAAAATAGCCCATATTAATATATGTAGCCTTACAAATAAGATCCATAAAATCAATAACTTGCGAAAATCAGATAAGATAAACGAAAAAGTTTGATTTGATATTAGCCATTACTGAGACTCACTTAGTTAATTCCGTTGATGATACAACAGTAGCAATACAAGGATATTACATGTATAGAAGAGACAGGAATGCTTATGGGAGACGTGTAGCTATATAAACAGTACGAGTCAAAAGTTTGGACACACCTACTCATTCAAGGGTTTTTCTCTATTTGACTATTTTCTACATTGTAGAATAATAGCGAAGACATCAAAACTATGAAAAAACACATGGAGTCATGTAGTAACCAAAAAGTGTTAAACAAATCAAAATATATTTTATATTGCAGATTTTTCAAAGTACCCAGCATTTGCCTTGATGACAGCTTCGCACACTCTTGGCATTCTCTCTACCAGCTTCATGAGGTAGTCATCTGGAATACATTTCAATTAACAGTTGTGCCTTGTTAAAGTACTTTACTTCCTCTTTCAAAATATAATTTGGTGAATCATGCGTGACTCCATCATTTGTAACAACTTTTAATACTTTTTTTGGTAGCATTTCTATATTGAAGATTGAAAAATAATTTGGTGCATTTTTCCCCAAATTCCATCCAGTTCGCTTTATTTTTATAATATATTACACTGGATCTTTCTTGAATAAGTTCCTCCATTTCTTTTTGTTTTTCCTCTAACTTATTCTGTGCCTCCATGGTACCGTTTTTATTGCTATCTAACTGTACTGTTAGTCCTTCAATTTCCTTTGTTAATATGGTGTCACATCCTGACCAGCAGAGGGAGCAATTGGATTAGTTTTGGTCAGGATGTGACAGGGGTTTTGTGTGTGTGAAGGGTTGTTGGTGATTAGGACTCCCAATTGAATGCAGGTGTGTTGAGTTGCCTTTGATTGGGAGTCCTATATAGGAGTGTGTGTTTTTCTTTGGGGTTGTGGGTAATTGTTTCTGTTCAGTGTGTTATGCTGTCAGTACTGTTGAGCTGTCGGTGTTTTGTAGTGTTCCAGTGATCTTTTTTTTTAAATTAAATGATGCTGAACACTAACTCTGCTGCATTTTGGTCCCTTTCTGAAGACAGCTGTGACATATGGACTCTTTTGATCTAAATTGCTTTTGTTTTATAGATGAGTACTGAATTGCATGGCCACTAAAGGCACACTTAAAGTGTCCCATACAATAAGGGGATCTGCTGTAACTATGTTATGTCTGAAAAAGTCACTTAAAAATTCTTCTGTCCTAGTTCTAAACAATTTATCATCTGGTAGGCTTTGATTAAATTTCAAATATCCTCGCCCACGTGGAAATTCTGTAAGAGTAATATATATGCCAATTATGTGATGATCCGACCGCATTCTGTCCCCTATCAACACTTTTTTAACTTTTGGTGCCAGAGAGAATGGCATAAGAAAGTAGTCAAGACGACTAGCTTGATTAAGCCTCCGCCATGTATATCTCACTAGGTCAGGGTATTTAAGTCTCCATATATCCACTAATTCCAATATATCCATGACATTCATGATTTCCTTAAGTGCCTGATGGTGATAGTTTGTAGTGTGATTTCCTTTCTGGTCCATAGAGGTATTTAAAACCGTATTAAAATCTCCCACTATAATAATAGAGTCTAGTGTTGCTTGTAGAGTTGATAAATTCTTATATATTGTAACGGCTGTCTATGGAAGAAGTGGACCAAAATGCGGCGGAGTTAGGGTTCGTCATATTTAATGTCACGAACACTATGTATTTACAAAAACAACAAAAACTGACAGCCAACACAGTCCTGTCAGGTGCAACCACATTGACAAGCACAATTACCCACACCACACAACGGAAACGTATGTGTGACTCCCAATCAACCACAACCCTCTACAGCTGTGCTTGATTGGAAGTCGCACGGCCAAAATTAAATGAAACAATAAAACACTCACTCCCTTCTGCCACGTCCTGACCCAACTACACCCTCTACTGGTCAGGACGTGACAGTACCCCCCCCTCAAGGTGCAGACCCCGGGATGCACCTAAAAAAAGGAAAACACAAAAAAAAATCCCCAACAAAAAGGAACACCTAAACAATAAGGGAGGGAAGGGAGGGTGGCTGCCGTCACCGACGGCACTGTGCTACACCCTCCCTCCCCAACCCACCTATCCTGGAGGTGGCTCAGGTGCAGGACGTGGACCTCGCTCCACCTTCGGCGTCGCCCACTCTGTTGGCGCCGATCGCTGCGCCGGGCAGACGGGCCACTCGGGCTGACCCTGGCAGACGGACCACTCTGGCTGGGTCGGAAGACATGCGGGCCACTCGGGCTGGGCCGGAGGGCATGCGGGCCACTCGGGCTGGGCCGGAGGGCAGGAGGACCACTCGGGCTGGGCCGGAGGGCAGGAGGACCACTCGGGCTGGGCCGGAGGGCAGGAGGACCACTCGGGCTGGGCCGGAGGGCAGGAGGACCACTCGGGCTGGGCCGGAGGGCAGGAGGACCACTCGGGCTGGGCCGGAGGGCAGGAGGACCACTCTGGCAGATCCTGACAGGCCGGGCACCCTGGCAGATCAGGGCAGGCGGGCACCTCTGGCAGAACAGGGCAGTCCGGCCACTCTGGCAGAACAGGGCAGTCCGGCCACTCTGGCAGAACAGGGCAGTCCGGCCACTCTGGCAGAACAGGGCAGTCCGGCCACTCTGGCAGAACAGGGCAGTCCGGCCACTCTGGCAGAACAGGGCAGTCCGGCCACTCTGGCAGTTCAGGGCAGTCCGGCCACTCTGGCAGTTCAGGGCAGTCCGGCCACTCTGGCAGTTCAGGGCAGTCCGGCCACTCTGGCAGTTCAGGGCAGTCCGGCCACTCTGGCAGTTCAGGGCAGTCCGGCCACTCTGGCAGTTCAGGGCAGTCCGGCCACTCTGGCAGTTCAGGGCAGTCCGGCCACTCTGGCAGTTCAGGGCAGTCCGGCCACTCTGGCAGTTCAGGGCAGTCCGGCCACTCTGGCAGTTCAGGGCAGTCCGGCCACTCTGGCAGTTCAGGGCAGTCCGGCCACTCTGGCAGTTCAGGGCAGTCCGGCCACTCTGGCAGTTCAGGGCAGTCCGGCCACTCTGGCAGTTCAGGGCAGTCCGGCCACTCTGGCAGTTCAGGGCAGTCCGGCCACTCTGGCGGGCAGTCCGGCCACTCTGGCGGGCAGTCCGGCCACTCTGGCGGGCAGTCCGGCGACTGTTGACTGGCGGGCAGCTCCGGCGACTGTTGACTGGCGGGCAGCTCCGACGACTGTTGACTGGCGGGCAGCTCCGGCGACTGTTGACTGGCGGGCAGCTCCGGCGACTGTTGACTGGCGGGCAGCTCCGGCGACTGTTGACTGGCGGGCAGCTCCGGCGACTGTTGACTGGCGGGCAGCTCCGGCGACTGTTGACTGGCGGGCAGCTCCGGCGACTGTTGACTGGCGGGCAGCTCCGGCGACTGTTGACTGGCGGGCAGCTCCGGCGACTGTTGACTGGCGGGCAGCTCCGACGACTGTTGACTGGCGGGCAGCTCCGACGACTGTTGACTGGCGGGCAGCTCCGACGACTGTTGACTGGCGGGCAGCTCCGACGACTGTTGACTGGCGGGCAGCTCCGACGACTGTTGACTGGCGGGCAGCTCCGACGACTGTTGACTGGCGGGCAGCTCCGACGACTGTTGACTGGCGGGCAGCTCCGACGACTGTTGACTGGCGGGCAGCTCCGACGACTGTTGACTGGCGGGCAGCTCCGACGACTGTTGACTGGCGGGCAGCTCCGACGACTGTTGACTGGCGGGCAGCTCCGACGACTGTTGACTGGCGGGCAGCTCCGACGACTGTTGACTGGCGGGCAGCTCCGACGACTGTTGACTGGCGGGCAGCTCCGACGACTGTTGACTGGCGGGCAGCTCCGACGACTGTTGACTGGCGGGCAGCTCCGACGACTGTTGACTGGCGGGCAGCTCCGACGACTGTTGACTGGCGGGCAGCTCCGACGACTGTTGACTGGCGGGCAGCTCCGACGACTGTTGACTGGCGGGCAGCTCCGACGACTGTTGACTGGCGGGCAGCTCCGACGACTGTTGACTGGCGGGCAGCTCCGACGACTGTTGACTGGCGGGCAGCTCCGACGACTGTTGACTGGCGGGCAGCTCCGACGACTGTTGACTGGCGGGCAGCTCCGACGACTGTTGACTGGCGGGCAGCTCCGACGACTGTTGACTGGCGGGCAGCTCCGACGACTGTTGACTGGCGGGCAGCTCCGACGACTGTTGACTGGCGGGCAGCTCCGACGACTGTTGACTGGCGGGCAGCTCCGACGACTGTTGACTGGCGGGCAGCTCCGACGACTGTTGACTGGCGGGCAGCTCCGACGACTGTTGACTGGCGGGCAGCTCCGACGACTGTTGACTGGCGGGCAGCTCCGACGACTGTTGACTGGCGGGCAGCTCCGACGACTGTTGACTGGCGGGCAGCTCCGACGACTGTTGACTGGCGGGCAGCTCCGACGACTGTTGACTGGCGGGCAGCTCCGACGACTGTTGACTGGCGGGCAGCTCCGACGACTGTTGACTGGCGGGCAGCTCCGACGACTGTTGACTGGCGGGCAGCTCCGACGACTGTTGACTGGCGGGCAGCTCCGACGACTGTTGACTGGCGGGCAGCTCCGACGACTGTTGACTGGCGGGCAGCTCCGACGACTGTTGACTGGCGGGCAGCTCCGACGACTGTTGACTGGCGGGCAGCTCCGACGACTGTTGACTGGCGGGCAGCTCCGACAACTGTTGACTGGCGGGCAGCTCCGACTCAGGATTCACCAGGCTGGGGAGACATAACGGAGGCCTGGCTCTGGGCGCAGGCCCTGGACTCACCAGTTTGGGAAGGCCCGCTGGAGGCCTAGTTTGAGGAGGTGGCACAGGAGAGACCAGGGTGGAGAGACCCAATGGAGGACCGGTCCGTGGAGGAGACACGGGCTTGACCAGGATAGGGAGATCCACTGGAGGACTGGTCCGTGGAGGAGACACGGGCTTGACCAGGATAGGGAGACCCACTGGAGGACTGGTCTGTGGAGGAGACACGGGTTTGACCAGGATAGGGAGACCCACTGGAGGACTGGTCCGTGGAGGAGACACGGGCTTGACCAGGATAGGGAGACCCACTGGAGGACTGGTCCGTGGAGGAGGCACGGGCTTGACCAGGATGGGAAGACATGCAGGAGGCTTGGTTCTGGGCGTAGGTACAGGATGTGCAGGGCTGGGAAGACATGCAGGAGGCCTGTTTCTGGGCGCAGGCACAGTCTTTACCAGACAACCAGCACGCACCTCAGGACGAGTATGGAGAGCTGCCTCAGGTGACATCATACCCACGACACGCTCATTAGGGCGAATGCCGTACTTTATGCACCACACTAGCAGCTCTCTCATCTCTCTCTCTCCTAATTTTCCCATTAACCCCGTCACAGTCTCTGTCTCATATCCCTCGCTCACCTCCAATGTCATCCCGACTGGCTCTGGTTCCGACCTCAGCTCCACCGACTGTCCCGTGTGCCCCCCCAAAAAAAATTCTTGGGGCTGCCTCTCGCGCTCGTTGCGCTCTCTCTCCTCGTAGTATCGCCTCTCCGCTCTCGCCGCTTCAATCTCCCACTGCGGGAGGCGATAATCCCCAGCCTGAGTCCATGGTCCCTCTCCGTCCAGGATCTGTTCCCACGTCCATTTGTCCATAACGCAGTAGTCCTGCTGCTCCTTCCTCTTCCGCCGCTTGGTCCTGGTTTGGTGGGTAATTCTGTAACGGCTGTCTATGGAAGAAGTGGACCAAAATGCGGCGGAGTTAGGGTTCGTCATATTTAATGTCACGAACACTATGCATTTACAAAAACAACAAAAACTGACAGCCAACACAGTCCTGTCAGGTGCAACCACATTGAGAAGCACAATTACCCACACCACACAACGGAAACGTAGGCAACTTATGTGTGACTCCCAATCAACCACAACCCTCTACAACTGTGCTTGATTGGAAGTCACACGGCCAAAATTAAATGAAACAATAAAACACTCACTCCCTTCTGCCACGTCCTGACCCAACTACACCCTCTACTGGTCAGGACGTGACATATATATTTTCAAAGAAGCTTGGATCATCATTATCCGGACCGTATAGGTTAATAAGCCATATCTGTTTATTGTCCAATAACATATTTAAAATAATCCATCTACCTTGATAATCTGTTTGGACAATTTGCACATTTGGATCAAAATTACTGTTAATTAAAACCATCACCCCTTTTGAATTTCTTTGCCCATGGGAGAAATATATTTCGCCCCCCCAGTTCTTTTTCCACAAAACTTCATTTAAAATTGTTGAATGGGTTTCCTGTAAACAATAGATATTATATTCCTTCTCTTTTAGCCAGGTAAATACTGATCGTCTTTTCTTATTATCTGCTAGTGTGTATGTCAATTGTAACTGGCTATAGTTATTTCACCACTTACCATAATGAGACACAACTTTAAATTCTATTTATGAAAATATATGTTTGTAAACGTACCATTAAAAGGTAACATGATGATTGAGTGTCTATATAGCTGTACCATGATATTTGCATTGCTACTAAGTAAACCTCCAATTGGTCCCTACTATTCCACCCGCTAAAAGCCTTCCTCATCCCTAGTTGGGTTGTCATCCCAATGCCCGGCAGACCACCCCCGATCCCCCGTATCCCATAGCCCTGAACAGACTGGGATCCATCCTTGGAAAAGAGCACACAGTGCCATTTACTGAATTGAAGTAAATCAATTGCCAAATGCATTTCCATCACCCTCACCTCGATTTGTATTATATATAGCTGTGGATCATCCTCTATTGTCCCTAACATCTTTTAAAACAACCATGGAGTAGTCTTTGTGTCTCCGAACAACTGGTTATCAATATATAGTTTATCAACGACGAGAGCTACTCGTTTCCCTTTTAATCTATTTTCTTTGAAAATTGGATACAGAACTTTATGCCGTTCTGCAATTTCCTTCGGAAACTGAACATTCATGCCAATTTTGGTCCCAACAAGTCTTTTACCCAGGCTTTTAAACATTATTTTGTCTTTAAATGAAGCAAATTTGGCAACGATTGGGCGTTCACACCTTTGGCCTCTCTGTCCAAAGCAGTGTACACGTTCAAGTTGAATTTTGTCGATAGCTTCGCGTGGGATTTGAAGCTCTGTAAGGATGAACTCTCTAACTACAGATTCAGGAACTTCCCCTTCTTTCTCCTGGATTCCTGTAAATACCAGATTCTCTCTCATGGTTATAGTTTGTGTGTCCAGTAAGGCTTCTCTCAGAACGGTATTCTCCTTTTTAATTTCATTCACTTCGGTTTCAATCTTTTTGACTGTCCCTTTCAGCTTGTGTGTTTCCTTCTCCAATGTCGCAGCTTTTTCATCACTCATCTCGAGGCTTGCCGTCAACTCTTTTATATCCTTACTAACTAATTCAAGTATACCCAGTTTGTCATTTATTGATTTTAACAGATCGGTTTCGACCTTTACCATTCCCGGTGGTGAAAATGTTAAATCGTCTGTGTCTGTAGAAGAGTCACGTTTTCGTTTTGAAATCGGTTCCCCTGTCTTACTCTCCGTCATGTTTGGGTGTTGCTTGTTTTCGTAATATTTGTCGATAAATGTCTCTAGTCTTAAGATTTGTTTTGTGTTATTATTCAGATTGAAGGTTATCACCCATCAGATTGTGAAGTGCTAATATTTTAGTCTAACTTACCGATATTGAATATTAAGTTTTTATCTTGAGGTGCTCTACATAACTTTGTTCAGTCCGCCATCTTCCTGCCTCTTCCTTCCCCACCTGCTCCTCCTACTCTGACCTGATGGAACATGCCCCCCTTGGATAGGTCTTTAATCAGCTTCTTGATATGCCACACCTGTCAGATGAATGGATTATCTTGACAAAGGATAAAATGCTCACTTACAGGGATGTAAACCAATTTGTCCACAACATTTTAGAGAAATAAGCTTTTGATGCGTAAGGAAAAATCCCGGGATCTTTTATTTCAGCTCATGAAAAATGGGACCAGCATTGACATGTTGCGTTTATACACTGCTCAAAAAAATAAAGGGAACACTTAAACAACACAATGTAACTCCAAGTCAATCACACTTCTGTGAAATCAAACTGTCCACTTAGGAAGCAACACTGATTGACAATAAATTCCACATTTAGACATTTTAGACATTTTAGTCATTTAGCAGACGCTCTTATCCAGAGCGACTTACAGTAGTGAATGCATACATTTCATTTCATGCATTTTTTTTGGTACTGGCCCCCCGTGGAAATCGAACCCACAACCCTGGCGTTGCACACACCATGCTCTACCAACTGAGCCACAGGGAGCCACATGCTGTTGTGCAAATGGAATAGACAACAGGTGGAAATTATAGGCAATTAGCAAGACACCCCCAATAAAGGAGTGATTCTGCAGGTGGGGACCACAGACCACTTCTCAGTTCCTATGCTTCCTGGCTGATGTTTTGGTCACTTTTGAATGCTGGCGGTGCTTTCACTCTAGTGGTAGCATGAGACGGAGTCTACAACCCTCACAAGTGGCTCAGGTAGTGCAGCTCATCCAGGATGGCACATCAATGCGAGCTGTGGCAAGAAGGTTTGCTGTGTCTGTCAGCGTAGTGTCCAGAGCATGGAGGCGCTAACAGGAGACAGGCCAGTACATCAGGAGACATGGAGGAGGCCGTAGGAGGGCAACAACCCAGCAGCATGACCGCTACCTCCGCTTTTGTGCAAGGAGGAGCAGGAGGAGCACTGCCAGAGCCCTGCAAAATGACCTCCAGCAGGCCACAAATGTGCATGTGGCTGCTCAAACGGTCAGAAACAGACTCCATGAGGGTGGTATGAGGGTCCGACGTCCACAGGTGGGGGTTGTGCTTACAGCCCAACACCGTGCAGGACGTTTGGCATTTGCCAGAGAACACCAAGATTGGCAAATTCGCCACTGGCGCCCTGTGCTCTTCACATATGAAAGCAGGTTCACACTGAGCACGTGACAGACGTGACAGAGTCTGGAGACGCCGTGGAGAACGTTCTGCTTCCTGCAACATCCTCCAGCATGACCGTTTTGGCGGTGGGTCAGTCATGGTGTGGGGTGGCATTTTTTGGGGGGGCCGCACAGCCCTCCATGTGCTCGCCAGAGGTAGCCTGACTGCCATTAGGTACCGAGATGAGATCCTCAGACCCCTTTTGAGACCATATGCTGGTGCGGTTGGCCCTGGGTTCCTCCTAATGCAAGACAATGCTAGACCTCATGTGGCTGAAGTGTGTCAGCAGTTCCTGCAAGAGGAAGACATTGATGCTATGGACTGGCCCGCCCGTTCCCCAGACCTGAATCCAATTGAGCACATCTGGGACATCATGTCTCGCTCCATCCACCAACGCCACGTTGCACAACAGACTGTCCAGGAGTTGGCGGATGCTTTAGTCCAGGTCTAGGAGGAGATCCCTTAGGAGACCATCCGCCACCTCATCAGGAGCATGCCCAGGCATTGTATGGAGGTCATACAGGCACGTGGAGGCCACACACACTACTGAGCCTCATTTTGACTTGTTTTAAGGACATTACATCAAAGTTGGATCAGCCTGTAGTGTGGTTTTCCACTTTAATTTTGAGTGTGACTCCAAATCCAGACCTCCATGGGTTGATAAATTGGATTTCCATTGATTATTCTTGTGTGATTTAGTTGTCAGCACATTCAGCTATGTAAAGAAAAAGTATTTAATAAGATTATTTCTTTCATTCAGATCTAGGATGTGTTGTTTAAGTGTTCCCTTTATTTTTTTGAGCAGTATATTATTGTTCAGTGTATCTAGGTCAAATAGGGAAAAGGCGTTGTGCTTTGAGGTGATGCTTTATCTGTTTTTTTAACCCAGGTTTGCTGTTAATTTGAGCAATATGATATGGAAGGGAGTTCCATGCAATAATGGCTCTATATAATATCGTATGCTTTCTTGAATTTATTCTGGATTTGCAGACTGTGAAAAGACCCCTGGTGGCATGTCTGGTGTGATAATGTCTGCTGCTCTGCTGCTCTGCTGCTGCTCTGTCTGCTGCTCTGCTCTGTCTGCTGCTCTGCTGCTCTGGCACCCCAATGGTGGAACAAGCTCCCTCACGACGCCAGGACAGCGGAGTCAATCACCACCTTCCAGAGACACCTGAAACCCCACCTCTTTAAGGAATACCTGGGATAGGATTAAGTAATCCTTCTACCCCCCCCCCCCCCCCCCCCCCACATCCCCCCCTCCCCCCAAAAAAGATATAGATGTACTATTGTAAAGTGGTTGTTCCACTGGATATCATAAGGTGAATGCACCAATTTGTAAGTCGCTCTGGATAAGAGCGTCTGCTAAATGACGTAAATGTAATGTAAATGAATAAGTGTGTATGTCCGAGCTGTGCACAATTTGACTATGCAAACAATTTGGAATTTTCAACACATTGTTTCTTATAAAAAGAAGAAGTGATGCAGTCAGTCTCTCCTCAACTATTAGCCAAGAGAGACTTGCATGCATATAATTTATATTAGCCCTCTGATTATGAAGCACAAGACATGCCGCTCTGTTATGGGCCAGCTGCAACTTAACTAGGTCTTTCTTAGCAGCACTTGATCACATGGCTGGACAATAATTAAGATAAGACACAACTAGAGCCTGCGGGACTTGCTTTGTGGAGTGTGGTGTCAAAAAATGCCCTTCTCTATAAGCATGCTAAAAGTCTGTTAATTTGTTTACAGAGAAATAGCATTGTATTTGCTCAAACACAATTTTTCCAAAATTGTACTAAGATCTGGTAACAGGTCTTCTGTTAGCACCAGTAAATGCTGCTTTACCACTCTTGGGTAGCGGAATGACTTTGGCTTCCTGGCCTGTGGACAGCTTTCTCTCTAAGTTGTCAATGCCAGGAGGTTTGTCATTACAGATGGGTTGGTGTATCAAATCAAATATTTATTAATTAGTCACATGCGCCGAATACAACAGTGAAATGCTTGCTTATGAGCCCCTAACCAACAATGCAGTTTTAAAAAATACGGATAAGAATAAGAAATAAAAGTAACAAGTAATTAAAGAGCAGCAGTAAAATTACAATTGTGAGACTATATCCAGCGGGGTACCTGTACAGGATCAATGTGCGGGGGCACCAGTTAGTTGAGGTAATATGTACATATAGGTAGAGTTATTAAAGTGACTGTGCATAGATGATAACAACAGAGAGTAGCAGCGGTGTAAAAGAGTAGGGGGGCACAGCAAATAGTCTGGGCAGCCATTTGATTAGGTGTTCAGGAGTCATATGGCTTGGGGGTAGAAGCTGTTTAGAAGCCTCTTGGGCCTAGACTTGGCGCTCCGGTACCGCTTGCCGTAGCAGAGAGAACAGTCTATGATTAGGGTGGCTGGAGTCTTTGACAATTTTTAGGGCCTTCCTCTGACACCGCCTGGTATAGAGGTCCTGGATGGCAGGGAGCTTGGCCCAGTGATGTACTGGGCCGTTCGCACTACCCTCTGTAGTGCCTTGCGGTCGGAGGCCGAGCAGTTGCCATACCAGGCAGTGATGCAACCAGCCAGGATGCTCTCGATGGTGCAGCGTAGAACCTTTTGAGGATCTGAGGACCCATGCCAAATCTTTTCAGTCTCCTGAGGGGGAATAGGTTTTGTCGTGCCCGCTTTACGACTATCGCTGCAGAATGCTGTGGTAGCCATACTGATGAATTGTGTTTTGAATTCTAAATAAATCACAGACAGTCTCACCAGCAAAGCACCCCCACACCATCACACCTCCTCCTCCATGCTCCACGGTGGGAACCACACATGCAGAGATCATCCGTTCACGTGGTTGGAACCAAAAATCTCATTTGGACTCATCAGACCAAAGGACAGATTTCCAACGGTCTAATGACGATTTCTAGTGTTTCTTGGCCCCAAGCAAGTGTCTTCTTCTTATTGGTATCCTTTAGTAGTGGTTTCTTTGCAGCAATTTGACCATGAAGGCCTGATTCACGCAGTCTCCTCTGAACAGTTGATGTTGAGATGTGTCTGTTACTTGAACTCTGAAGCATTTATTTGGGCTGCAATTTCTGAGGCTGGTAACTTTAATGAACTTATCCTCTGCAGCAGAGGTAACTCTGGGTCTTCCTTTCCTGTGGCATTCCTCATGAGAGCCAGTTTCATCATAGCGCTTGATGTTTTTTGCGACTGCACTTGAAGAAACTTTAGAATTTCTCTACATTTTCCGGATTGACTTACCTTCATGTCTTAAAGTTTCTCTTTGCTTATTCGAGCTGATCTTGCCATAATATGGACATGGTCTTATATAAAATAGGGCTATCTTCTACGTACCACTGCTACCTTGTCACAACAGAACTGATTCGCTCAAATGCATATTCCACAAATGTACTTTTAAGAATATGTTTTTGTTCCAGGCTTCCCCATCTCCACTAACTGAAACTAATTGCATGGATTTTTTTCCTAATAATAATGTAAAATTAACATCTGTACAGAAAGACTCATGTGAAGGCCAAATTACAGAGGAGGAACTGCTTGATGCAATTGGGGACTTTAAGGATGGGAAAACTCCAGGGCTGGATGGCATACCAGTGGAAGTATACAAAACTTTTTTTATATACTCAAAGGACCATTATTAGCATGTTTTAACCACTCCTATATAAATGGTAGATTATCAGACACACAACAAGAAGGTCTGATATCATTATTACTGAGACAGGACCCAAATGGTATATATAAAGATCCAGTCCATTTAAAAAATTGGAGACCTCTTACACTTCAGTGTTGTGATGCAAAAATCCTAGCAAAATGCTTGGCGCATAGAATTTAAAAAGTATTGTCAGATATTATTCATCCTAATCAGACAGGTTTTTTACATGGACGATACATTGGAGATAATATAAGACAAATACTGGAAACAATAGAATACTATGAAATATCGGGGACACCAGGCCTGGTTTTCATAGCTGATTTTGAAAAGGCTTTTGATAAAGTATGACTAGAGTTTATATATAAATGCCTAGAATATTTCAATTTTGGGGAATCTCTTATAAAATGGGTTAAAGTTATCTATAGTAACCCGAGGTGTAAAATAGTGTCATGATTCCCACCGACGGTGGCGCCCCCTCCTGCTCGGGTGGCGCTCGGCGGTCGTCGTCACCGGCCTATTAGCTGCCACTGATTCCCTTTTTGGTTTTCCCTTCTTTTTGGTTTTGTGCACCTGTGTTAGTTTGGTTAATTAGCGGGGCTATTTATGTTAGCTGGTCCGCTTCCATGTTGTGCGGGATTATTTCTATTGTGACGGCTCATGTTCGTGTCGGTGCTATTTTACGCTGTGTGTATTTTCTCCCCTGTGTTTGGGAGTATTTGTTTGATGAGTGAGTGTAAATTAAATACGCCACTACCCTGTGCTCGCTGCTTCCTGTGCCTCATTCCTTCACCACGACTGCCAACCCATTACAGAATCCCGCACCCTGAAAAGGCATGGAATCAGCAGGAGCAGCGGCCACCCCTGTCCCCTCGATGGAGGAACGCGTCCTCCACCACACTACGGTCCTCCACCGCATAGGATCCGCGATGGACCAGATGATGGAGAGGATGGACCGATGGGAGAGAAGTGGTCTCCTCTCTCCACCTCCGGCTCCTCCGATGCAGCCACCTCCTCCTCCCACTACGACTGGCTCAGGCGCGCTTCGTTTGGCGCTCCCGAGGCAGTATGATGGGGCGGCGGCTGGGTGCCAGGGATTTCTGCTCCAGCTCGAGCTGTACCTGGCCACCGTCAGACCTGCTCCCTCAGGAGAGGAGGGCGTGAGTGCCCTCGTTTCCTGCCTGACGGGCCGAGCTCTGGAGTGGACTAATGTGGTCTGGAATGGCCCAGACTCGGCGAGGGACCATTATCCAGAGTTCACCCGCCGCTTTCGGGCCGTGTTCGACCACCCTCCGGAAGGAAGAGCGGCGGGTGAACGGCTGTTCCACCTCAGGCAGGAGACGAGGAGCGCTCAGGACTTCGCGTTGGAGTTCAGGACCTTGGCTGCTGGGGCGGGGTGGAACGACAGGGCCCTCATAGACCACTATACATGCAGTCTCCTGGCGGACGTCCGCAGGGAGCTGGCCTGTCGAGATGCCGCTCTATCCCTGGATGAGCTCATCGACATGTCCATTCGTTTGGACAATCTGCTGGCTGCCCGCGGGCGTTCGGAGAGGGTCCTGCCCGTTCCACCTCCGTGCACCCCCGCCCCTACCGCTGTGGAGGTAGGGGGGGCCGTGCCAAGGGGCACCGGAGGAGCTGGCTCCTCCTGCACCAGCTGTGGTCGGAGAGGACACACGGCCGACCGGTGCTGGAGGAGCCAGTCTGGGAGTCGAGAGGGCAGGCAGAACACTTCTCGGTCACCCCAGGTGAGTCAGCACCAGATTCACCCAGAACCCCCTGTTGGTCACGTGTTCTTACCTGTTTTGTTTTCTAATTTTTTTCCCTCTTTCCAGCATAGGGCGCTAGTGAATTCAGGCGCAGCTGGGAACTTTATGGATCGTGGACTTGCCATTAAGCTGGGCATTCCGCGGGTGCCGATAGATCCCCCCTTCCCCGTGCACTCCCTAGATAGCCGACCATTAGGGTCAGGGCTAGTCAGGGAGTCTACGGTGCCACTGGACATGGTAACACAGGGGAATCATAAGGAACACATTAGTTTTTTCCTTATTGATTCGCCTGCATTTCCGGTGGTGCTGGGGGTCCCCTGGCTGGCTGGTCACAATCCCTGTATTTCGTGGAAACAGGGGGTTCTCCAGGGGTGGTCAGAGGAGTGTTCAGGGAGGTGTCTAGGAGTTTCCATAGGTGCCACGTCGGTGGAGAGTTCAGACCAGGTGGCCACCGTGCACATTCCCCCAGAGTACGCCGATTTGGCGATCGCCTTCTGTAAAAAGAGGGCGACTAAATTACCACCCCATCGACAGGGGGATTGTGCGATAGATCTCCAGGTTAATGCTGCGCTTCCCAAGAGTCACGTGTACGCCTTGTCACAGGAGGAGACAGCGGCTATGGAGACATATGTCACGGAATCCCTGGGACAGGGGTACATTCGGCCCTCCATCTCACCCGCCTCCTCGAGTTTCTTTTTTGTGAAGAAAAAGGAGGGAGGTCTGCGTCCGTGCATTGATTACAGAGGTCTAAACACTATCACGGTGGGGTTTAGTTACCCACTACCTCTCATCGCTACGGCGGTGGAATCATTTCACGGAGCAAAGTTCTTCACAAAACTGGATCTCAGGAGCGCGTATAACCTGGTGCGTATCAAGAAAGGAAAACCGCCTTTAGTACCACATTGGGCCATTATGAGTACCTCGTCATGCCGTATGGGTTGAAAAATGCTCCAGCCGTCTTTCAATCCTTTGTTGACGAGATTCTCAGGGACCTGCACGGGCAGGGTGTGATTTTCTATATCGATGACATTCTGATATATTCCGCCACCTGCTCCGCGCATGTGTCCCTGGTGCGCAAGGTGCTTGGTAGACTGCTGGAGCATGACCTATACGTTAAGGCTGAGAAATGTGTGTTTTCCAAACGAGCTGTTTCCTTTCTGGGTTATCGCATTTCCACCACGGGGGTGGTGATGGAGTGTGACCGCGTTAAGGCTGTGCGTAATTGGCCGACTCCAACCACGGTGAAGGAAGTGCAGCGGTTCTTAGGCTTTGCCAATTACTACCGGAGGTTTATCCGGGGTTTTGGCCAGGTAGCGGCTCCCATTACCTCACTGCTGAAGGGGGGGCCGGTGCGTTTGCGATGGTCGACGGAGGCGGACGGAGCCTTCAAGAAGTTGAAGATGCTGTTCATCGACGCATCCGTGTTGGCGCACCCGGACCCGTCTCTAGCATTCATAGTGGAGGTGGATGCATCCGAGGCTGGGGTGGGTGCCATGCTATCACAGCGCTCGGGTACGCCATCGAAACTCCGCCCCTGCGCTTTCTTTTCAAAGAAGCTCAGTTCGGCGGAGCGTAACTATGATGTGGGGGACAGGGAGTTGCTAGCGGTGGTAAAAGCTTTGAGGGTGTGGCGGCACTGGCTTGAGGGGGCTAAACACCCCTTTCTCATCTGGACCGACCACCGAAACCTGGAGTACATCCGGGCAGCGAGGAGACTGAATCCACGTCAGGCAAGGTGGGCCATGTTCTTCGCCCGATTTAGGTTCACTATCTCCTATAGACCAGGTTCCCTTAACACTAGAGCCGATGCACTATCCCGTCTCTATGACATGGAGGACCGGCCCATCGATCCAACTCCCATCATTCCAGTGTCTAGGCTGGTGGCACCGGTGGTATGGGAGGTGGACGTGGACATCGAGCGGGCATTAGTGTTGGAACCTGCGCCTGCGCAGGTTCCCGTGGGTCGCATGTATGTGCCGCTCGGTGTTCGTGATCGATTGATTCGATGGGCGCACACGCTACCTACTGCGGGTCATCCTGGTGTGGTGAGGACAGTGCGGAGTCTCAGGGGGAAGTACTGGTGGCCCACCTTGGCTAAGGACGTGAGGTCCTATGTCTCTTCCTGTTCGGTGTGCGCTCAGAGTAAGGCTCCTAGGCATCTACCGAGAGGGAAGTTACAGCCCCTCCCCGTTCCATAACGGCCATGGTCGCACCTGTCTATAGATTTCTTGACAGATCTTCCCCCCTCTCAGGGGAACACTGCGATTATGGTGGTTGTGGATCCTGCCGTCTCCTCCCGTTGCCCGGTCTCCCTACGGCCCTGCAGACTGCGGAGGCCCTATTTACCCACGTCTTCCGGCACTACGGGGTGCCGGAGGAAATTGTCTCTGATCGAGGTTCCCAGTTCACATCCAGGGTCTGGAGGGCGTTTATGGAGCGGCTGGGGGTCTCGGTCAGTTTGACCTCTGGTTTTCACCCCGAGAGCAATGGGCAGGCGGAGAGGGTGAACCAGGAGGTGGGCAGGTTTCTGAGGTCGTATTGCCAGGACCGGCCAGGGGAGTGGGCGAGGTACATTCCCTGGGCTGAGTTAGCCCAGAACTCACTTCGCCACTCCTCTACCAACATGTCACCCTTTCAGTGTGTTTTGGGTTACCAGCCGGTCCTGGCACCATGGCACCGGAGCCAGACCGAGGCTCCTGCGGTGGAGGACTAGGTACAACACTCCAAGGAGACCTGGAGAGCCGTCCAGGACTCCCTGAAGGAGGCCAGTGGACGGCAGAAGAGGAGTGCTGACCGCCACCGCAGTGAGGCACCCGTGTTCGTACCGGGAGACAGGGTCTGCCTCTCGACCCGGAACCTGCCCCTCCGCGTGCCCTGCCCGGAAGCTGGGGCCGCAGTGTGTGGGGCCCTTTAAAGTCCTGAGGAGGATAAACGAGGTGTGTTATCGGTTACAACTCCCTTCCTATTACCGTATTAACCCCTCGTTTCATGTGTCTCTCCTCAGGCCGGTGGTAGCTGGTCCCCTGCAGGAAGGTGAGGTGCCGGAGGTCCCTCCACCCCCTCTGGACATCGGGGGTCCCCGGCGTACAGCAAACGGGCCATTCTGGACTTGAGACGCCGGGCGAGGGGCCTGCAGTACCTCGTGGACTGGGAGGGGTACGGCCCGGAGGAGAGGTGCTGGGTGCCGGCGGAGGACGTCTTGGACCCATCCATGTTGAAGGATTTCCATCGCCTCCGTCCGGATCGCCCTGCGCCTCGCCTTCCGGGTCGTCCTCGAGGCCAGTGTCGGCGCGCTGTGGGAGCCGCGCGTTAGGAGGGGGGTACTGTCATGATTCCCACCGAAGGTGGCGCCCCCTCCTGCTCGGGTGGCGCTCGGCGGTCGTCGTCACCGGCCTATTAGCTACAACTGATTCCCTTTTTGGTTTTCCATTCTTTTTGGTTTTGTGCACCTGTGTTGGTTTGGTTAATTAGCGGGGCTATTTATGTTAGCTGGTCCGCTTCAGTGTTGTGCAAGATTATTTCTATTGTGACGGCTCATGTTCGTGTCGGCGCTATTTTACGCTGTGTGTATTTTCTCCCCTGTGTTTGGGAGTATTTGTTTGATGAGTGAGTGTAAATTAAATACGCCACTACCCTGTGCTCGCTGCTTCCTGTGCTTCATTCCTTCACCACGACTGCCAACACGTTACAAATAGTCAATAATGGCTACATCTCAGAAAGTTTTAAACTATCTAGAGGAGTAAAACAAGGTTGTCCACTATCGGCATATGTATTTATTATTGCCATCGAAATGTTAGCTGTTAAGATTAGATCAAACAATAATATTAAGGGATTAGAAATTCGTGTCTTAAAAACTAAGGTGTCATAGTAGGCCGATGATTCATGTTTTCTTTTTAAACCACAATTAAAGTCTCTCCACGGCCTCATAGAGGATCTAGATACTTTTGCTATCCTCTCTGGATTAAAACCAAATTATGATAAGTGTACTTACTATATTACGTATTGAATCACAAAAAAAAATCACATTTTACATTACCATGTAGTTTACCAATTAAATGGTCTGACGGAGATGTGGACATACTCGGTATACAAATCATAAAAGAAAGAAATTATCTCACTCCAATACATTTTTATAGAAAGTTAGCAAAAATAGATAAGATCTTGCTACCATGGAAAGGAAAATACCTGTCTATTTGTGGAAAAATCATCCTGATTAACTCTTTAGTCATATCACAGTTTACCTATTTGCTTATGGTTTTGCCTACACCTAGTGACCTGCTTTTTAAATTATATGAACAAAAAATATTCTATTTTATTTGGAACGGCAAGCCAGATAAAATTAAAAGGGCCTATTTATATAACGAATATGAATTCGGAGGGCAGAAATTATTAAATAGTAAAGCATTAGACCTCTCACTAAAGGCATCAGTCAAACCAAAGTTATACATAAATCCAAACTGGTTTTCTAGTAAATTGGTACGAATGTCTCATCCTATGTTCAAGAAGGGCCTTTTCCCTTTATTCAGATTACACCTGCCCACTTTCGGTTGTTTGAAAAGGAAATAATCTCCACAAAAATGGAAGAGGTAAGTAGAAGGGGAAAAAAGCAAGGAACTTGTATGTCAGCCCTGTATTAAAGAACATAAAAGGTTAAAGAAAAGTGTGATAAATAAGAACATATACCAATTTCATTTAAGGACCAAAAAACTGACAGCTGTGCCATATAAATTGGAAATTATAGGCAATTAGCAAGACACCCCCAATAAAGGAGTGGTTCTGCAGGTGGGGACGACAGACCATTTCTCAGTTCTTATGCTTCCTGGCTGATGTTTTGGTCACTTTTGAATGCTGGCGGTGCTTTCACTCTAGTGGTAGCATGAGACAGAGTCTACAACCCACACAAGTGGCTCAGGTAGTGCAGCTCATCCAGGATGGCACATCAATGCGAGCTGTGGCAAGAAGGTTTGCTGTGTCTGTCAGTGTAGTAGAGTGATGTTGTTCCCCTAGATTATGCACTAAATTGCGCACAAGGACAGTTCAAGTAGGCCAGGTCAGGGAGGGGATGTTAATAAGTTAATAACAATAATAATAATTCAATGTGTTTTCTTTATTTAATTACAGCAGCATAGTTAATGTTATTTTTCGGTGTACAAACATTTTTTGATATCTATATTGTAAATACACCTAATTGTAAAAGTTTGTATATTTTGGTTTGGTCCATCGCGGGTTATCCGTACTTACGTACCCTTTTATCGTTCTCTTTTGCCGGACCTTCAGCTAGCAAGGTATGTTGTCCTTGGCGTCGTAATTTGGCAATATAAAACTGTGGTAAAGTTACATAAAGTGCTGTTACGCAACTATAGGTTTTGTTACAATGTGAACAATTATAAAGATTTATGTTAACAACTTTCACCAAGCTCGCTAATTAGGGTACCTATTGTAACTTGGGAGTATTTGGGACCGTGTTTGAGTGAGTTGCTATGTGCTCACGCAGGTGCCCGAGAGCTGTGACTGCACCGAGGGCTAACATATTGTGTGTTGTCTCTTCGCGTGCAGGTATGTCTTTTATTTTGTTCCGAATATGTTGTATACCATTTTAATTGTATAGTGTGCTGTTGGGCACTGAATGTATGTATGCAGTTCCCGCTCTTTTGCCGGACCTTCAGCTAGCAAGGTGCCCGAGAGCTGTGACTGCACCGAGGGCTAACATATTGTGTGTTGTCTCTTCGTGTGCAGGTCGAATAAAAATGATTCTACCAACAGAATTCCAGTTGTGGCAGTGTCCTAAATAAAAATACACAACGCAGAACGAACCACGCTACATCAGCGTAGTGTCCAGAGCATGGAGGCGCTAACAGGAGACAGGCCAGTACATCAGGAGACGTGGAGGAGGTTGTAGGAGGGCAACAACCCAGCAGCATGACCGCTACCTCCGCTTTGTGCAAGGAGGAGCAGGAGGAGCACTGGCAGAGCCCTGCAAAATGACCTCCAGCAGGCCACAAATGTGCATGTGTCTGCTCAAACGGTCAGAAACAGACTCCATGAGGGTGGTATGAGGGCCCGACGTCCACAGGTGGGGGTTGTGCTTACAGCCCAACACCGTGCAGGACGTTTGGCATTTGCCAGAGAACACCAAGATTGGCAAATTTGCCATTGGCGCCCTGTGCTCTTCACAGATGAAAGCATGTTCACACTGAGCACGTGACAGACGTGACAGAGTCTGGAGACGCCGTGGAGAACATTCTGCTGCCTGCAACATCCTCCAGCATGACCGGTTTGGCGGTGGGTCAGTCATGGTGTGGGGTGGCATTTCTTTGGGGGGCCGCACAGCCCTCCATGTGCTCGCCAGAGATAGCCTGACTGCCATTAGGTACCGAGGTGAGATCCTCAGACCCCTTGTGAGACCATATGCTGGTGCGGTTGGCCCTGGGTTCCTCCTAATGCAAGACAATGCTAGACCTCATGTGGCTGGAGTGTGTCAGCAGTTCCTGCAAGAGGAAGGCATTGATGCTATGGACTGGCCCGCCCGTTCCCCAGACCTGAATCCAATTGAGCACATCTGGGACATCATGTCTCACTCCATCCACCAACGCCACGTTGCACCACAGACTGTCCAGGAGTTGGCGGATGCTTTTGTCCAGGTCTGGGAGGAGATCCCTCAGGAGACCATCCGCCACCTCATCAGGAGCACACACTACTGAGCCTCATTTTGACTTGTTTTAAGGACATTACATCAAAGTTGGATCAGCCTGTAGTGTGGTTTTCCACTTTAATTTTGAGTGTGACTCCAAATCCAGACCTCCATGGGTTGATAAATTGGATTTCCATTGATTATTTTTGTGTGATTTTGTTGTCAGCACATTCAACTATGTAAAGAAAAAAGTATTTAATAAGATTATTTATTTCATTGAGATCTAGGATGTGTTGTTTAAGTGTTCCCTTTATTTTTTTGAGCAGTATATATATATACAATCTTCCCAGCTCTGCAGATTCTGCTGTGCGGAGGCAGAGTCATTAGATCATTTATTTTGGTATTGTCCATATGTAGCTCGTTTTTGGTCACAGGTCCAGGAATGGCTGAAGAATTGCAACATTTGCCTAGAACTAACGCTGCAGATAGCAATACTGGGTGATTCGAAAAGCCATAGTCAATCAATCAATAATATCATAATTATTTTAGCAAAAATGTTTATTTTTAATTTACAATCTGTAAAAGCTATGAGAATAAAAAGGTTATATTGTTTTGTGAAGCACCACAGCACAGTTGAAAAATATATGGCAAATAGAAATCCGAAATGGATGATGTTGAGAGATAGATGGGAGGGGTTGAATGGAGCTGAAGGGTGGGACTAATAACAAGCTAAACAATGTAAAACATACGGGGTCTGTAAAATGTATATAGGTTCAGAACGTTTGTGAAATAATACAGTTACAAATAGAAATCAAACTGGATGGACATCAGAAATAGAGGAAGGACTAAAAACAAACAAAAAATAACTATTGTAAAATAGACTGTGCCTGTAAAATGTGTATAAGATGAATAAATTGAAGGTAAAAGCCGAAGTGTTTATTAGTTTACTCCAACTGGGGGATCGGTGGTAGGGTTTGCGGGGAATAATAATAAAGTTATATTCTTTAAAAAAGTATGTATGTCTATATGTGTATGTGTATATGTATGCATGCGTGTACGGATATATATATATATTTACTCCAAAAATATATGGGGGATTGGAAATGATGCAGACAATTACATTGATGGAAGCAATATTCTTTCTGCAATATTAAGCTGATCCACCCCTAAAAAATAGTTTAAAAAAAAGTTGATTTAACAGCATGATCATTACACAGGTGCACCTTGTGCTGGGGACAATAAAAGGCCACTCTGAAGATATCAAGTTTTGAGGGATCGTGCAATTGGCATGCTGACCGCAGGAATGTTCACCAATGCTGTTGCCAGATAATTTAAACTCAATTTCTATACCACAAGTCGTTTTAGAGAATTTGGCAGTACGTCCAACCGGCCTCACAACCGCAGACCACGTGTAACCCCCCTCCTACGACGATCCTGCAGGTGAAGAAGCGGATGTGGAGGTCCTGGTTTGGCGTGGATACACGTTTGGAGGAGTATTTCTGTCTGTAATAAAGCCCTTTTGTTGGGAACTCATTCTGATTGGCTGAACCCGGCTCCCCAGTGGGTCAGCCTGGCTGCGCCCAGTCAAGTGCAATCAATAGATTAGGGCCTAATGAATTTATTTGGATTGACAGATTTTTTTATATGAACTATAACTCAGCAAAATCTTTGAAATTGTTGCATTCATATTTTTGTTCAGTAAATTTCATGTGTATGTATTTATATGTATAAAACATTTAAAGGTCCAATGCAGCTGTTTTTATCTCAATATCAAATCATTTTTGGGTATAAATTACAGTGCATTCTGAAAGTATGCTTCACTGTAGAGATGATACCAGATTTCCTCCAGACATGACCCTTGGCATCCAGGCCAGAGTTCAATCTTGGAGAACCTTCCAAAGAATTTTGTTTCTCATGGTCTGAGAGTCTTTAGGTATCTTTTAGCAAACTCCAAGCAGGCTGTCATGTGCCTTTTACTTTGAAGTGGCTTCCATCTGGTCACTCTACCATAAAGGCCTGATTGGTGGAGTGCTGCAGAGATGGTTGTCCTTCTGGAAGGTTCTCCCATCTCCACAGAGGAACTCTAGATTCTCCCATCTCCACAGAGAAACTCTAGATTCTCCTATCTCCACAGAAGAACTCTAGAGCTTTGTCAGAGTGACCATCGAGTTCTTGGTCACCTCCCTGACCAAGGCCCTTCTCCCCCGATTGCTCCGTTTAGCCAGGCGTCCAGCTCTAAGAAGAGTCCTTCGACCTCATGGCTTGGTTTTAGCTCTGACATTCCCTGTCAACTGTGGGACGACAGACAGACAGACAGACAGACAGACAGACAGACAGACAGACAGGTGTGTGCCTTTCCAAATCATGTCCAATCAATTTAATTTACCACAGGTGGACTCCAATCAAGTTGTAGAAACATCTCAAGGATGATCAATGGAAACAGGATTTTTTTTAAAATACATTTGCAAAAATGTCTAAAAATGTATTTTCACTATGTCATTATGGGGTATTGTGTGTAGATCGCAGTTTAAAAAAAACGATTTTGGAATAAGGCTGTAACATAACATGTGGAAAAAGTCAAGGGGTCTGAATACTGTCCGAAGTCACTGAGTATCTTACTGTGATTGTTTTAAATTCAAATGATACAATTTTTTACAAAAATACCTTCTTAGCAAAGAGCAATATCTCAAGCAAGAATTTAGCTAGGACTGTCTGGGAATGGTCTGAGTGGAGGGGAAAACTGAAAATGAGCTGTTATTGGCAGAGCGGTTTAGAACTCTCCTTCTTATTGGTCTATTAACTAATTTATCACCTGGTGATGTCACCAGGCAGGCCAAAACTCCATCCCAACAAAACAGGCAGACATTTCAGGCAATCTTTTCAAACAGTTCTTACACTAAAATGGCATTATCATAATTTCCACAATTTCAGAGTGTTATTCCAACCTCATAGTGTGAAAATATATATAAAATATTGGCAAATCACATTTTTGACTGCACTGGGCCTTTAAATTATTATGATGCCTCCCACATGTCTTACAGTGAACCAAGATTCGTTTGGATCACTAAACTGAGGGACCAACCCCCTCATCGACCAAATAAAACCTCAGCCTCCCCCTCCTAATGGAGGGTTGTTGTGTCATTTGCACTGGTTGACCTGAAGGATGTTTTGAATAAAACCCAATGTAAAAATCCCTCCACTTGTTGTCCATGTCGTGTTTCTAACTCACCAGCAGGGGGACGTATTAGCCCTTCAGTGGCATACAGCTCAATCAAATATTTTTATAACTAACCCAAGATAGACAACAGCCTGTCATTTCCAATGGGAGCAAATTAATCAAAGTGGGCAGAACATGCAAGGAGGTGGGCAGAGCCAAGCACGAGCTAGCGAGAGCATTTTGGCGCGTTCTAGCATGTATTTCTAGATTTCCGTTAGGGAACGCCTACCCTGGGGAGTGTGCGTGTGCAATAACTCAATTCACCCTTGCACTCCTTCAAAACAAACACATTTTGTAAAACTTTGGCAAAGGGTCAAGTCTACAAAACTTAGTCCACTCTGTTCTTTACATATTGTAGTTTTTCAAACTGAAACTGTATTGAGATTGGGAAAATTAGTAGAATGTTGGCCAAAATCTATGTCGCTCCATCTTCTCCCACTGGGCTTCCTCTCACCACCATATTGAGTGGAGAAGCCAACCGGATACTTAACATTTATAAATCCGGTGAAATATCTGTCTAATTTTTCTATCTTTGGCTCAGTACAGTCTGTCAAACCATTAACATTTTTGGTTTCTAATTATTTCCTCTCAGTTCTCAAAAATGTATAGTACTCTGGTAACCACCATGCCATAGCTACAGTTGAAGTCAAAAGTTTACATACACTTAGGTTGGAGTCATTAAAACTCATTTTTCAATCACTCCACAAATGTTTTCTCAACAAACTATAGTTTTGGCAAGTCGGTTAGGACATCTACTTTGTGCATGACACAAGTAATTTTTCCAACAATTGTTTACAGACATATTATTTCACATATAATTCACTGTATCACAATTCCAGTGGGTCAGAAGTTTACATACACTAAGTTGACTGTGCCTTTAAACAGCTTGGAAAATTCCAGAAAATGTTGTCATGGCTTTAGAAGCTTCTGATAGGCTAATTGACATCATTTGAGTCAATTGGAAGTGTACCTGTGGATGTATTTTAAGGCCTACCTTCAAACTCAATGCCTCTTTGCTTAACATCATGGGGAAATCTAAAGAAATCAGCCAAGACCTCAGAAAAAACATGGTAGACCTCCACAAGTCTGGATCATCCTTGGGAGCAATTTCCAAACGTCTGAAGGTATCACGTTCATCTGAACAAACAATAGTAAGCAAGTATAAACACCATGGGACCCCGCAGCCGTCATACCACTCAGGAAGCAGACGCATTCTGTCTCCTAGAGATGAACATACTTTGGTGCAATTATGCCATGGCTTTAGAATCTTCTGATTTGCTAATTGACATCATTTGAGTCAATTGGAGGTGTAGCTGTGGATGTATTTCAAGGCCTACCTCCAACCTCAGTGCCTCTGCTTGACATCATGGAAAATCAAACGAAATCAACCTCCAGAAATGTTTTTTCCAAACGCCCGAAGGTACCACGGTCATCTATAAACACCATGGGACCACACAGCCGTCATACCGCTCAGGAAGGTGATGCGTTCTGTCTCCTAGAGATGAACGTACTTTGGTCCTAAAAGTGCAAATTAATCTCAGAACAACAGCAAAGGACCTTGTGAAGATGCTGGAGGAAACAGGTACAAAAGTATCTATATCCACAGTAAAACAAGTCCTATATCGACATAACCTGAAAGGCCGCTCAGCAAGGAAGAAGCCACTGCTCCAAAACCGCCATAAAAAAGCTAGACTACAGTTTGCAACTGCACATGGGGACAAAGATCGTACTTTTTGGAGAAATGTCCTCTGGTCTGATGAAACAAAAATAGAACTGTTTGGCCACAATGACCATCATTCTGTTTGGAGGAAAAAGAGGGATGCTTGCAAGCCGAAGAACACCATTCCAAACGTGAAGCACGGGGGTGGGAGCATCATCTTGTGGGGGTGCTTTGTTGCAGGAGGGACTGGTGCACTTCACAAAATAGATGGCATCATGGGGGAGGAAAATTATGTGGATATATTGAAGCAACATCTCAAGACATCAGTCAGGAAGTTAAAGCTTGGTCGCAAATGGGTCTTCCAAATGGATAATGACCCCAAGCATACTTCCAAAGTTGTGGCAAAATGGCTTAAGGACAACAAAGTCAAGGTATTGGAGTGGCCATTCAAAGCCCTGACCTCAATCCTATAGAAATGTGTGGGCAGAACTGAAAAAGTGTGTGCGAGCAAGGAGGCCTACAAACCTGACTCAGTTACATCAGCTTTGTCAGGAGGAATGGGCCAAAATTCACCCAACTTATTGTGGGAAGCTTGTGGAAGGCTACCCAAAACTTTTGATCCAAGTTAAACAATTTAAAGGCTTTGCTACCAAATACTAATTAAGTGTATGTGAACTGCTGACCCACGGGGAATGTGATGAAAGAAATAAAAACTGAAATAAATAATTATCTCTACTATTATTCTGACATTTCACATTCTTAAAATAAAGTGGTGATTCAAACTGAACTAAGACAGGGAATGTTTACTAGGATTAAATGTCAGGAATTGTGAAAAACTGAGTTTAAGGTGTATGTAAACTTCTAACTTCAACTTTATATAGGTAGCTGAGTAGGGGTATATATCCTGTGTCTATAACTGTGTTGTAAAGACAGACATACCAGCAGTAAGCACAAACTGACTTGTTTTGTGCTAGACTAGAGACTGCTGTCAAGTAGTTGGTCTCATCAAGTAAAGCTACAAATAAACAGAATGCTGAGTGACAAATGTCTCTTCACATACTGTTGATCTTGTTAGCAAATTCACAGAAGCTCCTATAGTATTTTTTTTATTGTAACTTTATTTAACCATGTCGGCCAGTTGAGAACATGTTCTCATTTACAACTGCGACCTGGCCAAGATAAAGCAAAACAGTGGGACAGAAACAACACAGTTACACATGGGATAAACAAACGCACAGTCAATAACACAATAGAAAAATCTGTATACAGTGTGTGCAAATGAAGTAAGGAGGTAAGGCAATAAATAGGCCAATAGTGGCAAAGTAATTCAATTTTAGCAGTTTACACTGGAGTGAAATATGTGCAGATGAGGATGTGCAAGTAGAAATACTGGTGTGCAAAAGAGCAGAAAAACTAAAATAAATATGGGGATGAGGTAGGTAGTTGGATGGGCTATTTACAGATGGGCTGAGTACAGCTGCAGCTATCGGTAAGCTGCTATGACAGCTGACGCTTAAAGTTAGTGAGGGAGATATGTCTCCAACTTCAGTGATTTTTGCAATTTGTTCCAGTCATTGGCAGCAGAGAACTGGAAGGAAAGGCGGCCAAAAGAGACATTGGCTTTGGGGATGACCAGTGAAATATACCTGCTGGAGCGCGTGCTACGAGTGGGTGTTAGTATGGTGGAGATTTAGCTTATAGACCTATAGATGACCTGGAGCTAGTGGGTTTGGCGACAAATATGTAGTGAGGACCAGCCAACGAGAGCATACAGGTCGCAGTGGTGGGTAGTATATGGGGCTTTGGTGACATAATGGATGGCACTGTGATAGACTGCATCCAATTTGTTGAGTAGAGTATTGGAGGCTATTTTGTAAATGACATTGCCGAAGTCAAGGATCGGTAGGAGTCAGTTTTACGAGGGTGTTTGGCAGCATGAGTGAAGGAGGCTTTGTTGCAAAATAGGAAGCCGATTCTAGATTTAACTTTGGATTGGAGATGCTTAATGTGAGTCTACAGTCTAGCCAGACACCTAGGTATTTATAGTTGTCCACATATTAAGTCAGAACCGTCCAGCGTAGTGATGCTAGTCGGTCAGGCTGGCAATCGGCTGAAGAGCATGCATTTCGTTTTACTAACATTTAAGAGCAGTTGGAGGCCACAGAAAGATTGTTGTATGGCATTGAAGCTTGTTTGTAGAAGTATACAGAATGGTGTTGTCTGTGTAGAGGTGGATCAAAGAGTCACCCTCAGCAAGAGCGACACTGATATATACAGAGAAAAGTCGGCCTGAGAATTTAACCATGTGGTACCCCCATAGAGACAGAGGTCCGGACAAGAGGCCCTCCGATTTGACACACTCAACTCTGCCTCGCCTGGTTCACTAACTACTCAGTCATAAACCAAGGCTGTTGAGTCTGCTGATAATACGATGATTGACAGTCGAAAGCCTTGGCCAGGTCGATGAAGACGGCTGCACACTGTCTGTAGGCCGCACAAGGTTAAAAATTACTGCATGGTCTGTTCTTCACGCCAGCCTGGCCATTTAAATTAGGACCAGTTAAACTACCAAATACAGTACACAGACACTTCAACAGTTTTGAATTCTGCATTTTAAAAGGCCCAATGCAGCAGTTCTAAAAATGTTATCATTTTTGGGTAATAAAAGATGCACTATGCAGAAATAGCTCTGGCCATTTCCTGGTAAAACAAATGCAAACAGTTCAAATCATTTCAGTTTGTGACAAAGTAGTGTATTGTGTCATCTAAACCTCTGAAAAATATTTTACATAAGCCAAAATATTGTATTTTCAGCAGTTTGAAGCCGGAGTTCAAAAACAAATTAAAAGATGCAAAAACTAAACTTAACAGCTGTCATTTCCTGGTTGCTAAAATGCAACACTGTTCACCCAATTTAAGTTGAGGAAACAAGCACTGAATAGTGTAGAGAATCCTTGTCCCATCAAAACCACTAAAATATATTTAAGTAATAATCTCAAGCAGGAGTGCCATGTTACAGGGAAGTGGGATGCAAGGGAGATTTGTTTTGAACACAACCTAGTGCTGTTGAAATTAACCTAGCTTCCACATGACATGTTTGTGTTTGAGAGTCATCCTTCACTGACGGTCATAAAAGCTGCTAGATAGTGCCAACATTCAAAGAATTGGCGCTACATCGTAGAAAAATTTAGTCGATTAGTACCACAAAGTAGCCCCACAAATCAATTTTAAAAAATGTTTATTTTGCTGATGTACAAAACAGGTGTAAAAACAGGAAATTAAGAACGTACACAGGTCACACCTGTAACATTCACTTGACTCAACATGCATAGACAAAAAATAAAGTATAAAACAAAAAAGGGTAGAATTTCATAAATTCCCTAAATGTGCTTCTTTAAAACCCAAGCAGCAGGTTCTCATGCACCTTTCACAGATTTAGTTAAGGCAGCACTGTAATCCTGACCCTTTAGCCAGAACTTTCAAACATTTCTAAAACTAAGGTCTAGTGTACTAGAACCTCCAGGTTCTAGAACACTAGACCAGTGGGTAGCTGGCTGCCGTGGCGATGCCACAGTGGTTCTTCCTGTCTTTGGCCATGTAGATGTAGCCTTTGTCTCCCCACTTCTCGCTCCAGCTGAGGAAAAGACAAAACATGTTAGTCCCACAGTTCTAGTTAGCAGGAAATTATAGATTTACTGCTGCTTTAGAGAAATGTACGACTTAGACCATAGTATCAGGACAAGACCAACACCGTATCCAAATAAAGGCAATGTAGAGAGGCATATTCCCCAATGAGGAAATTAACCAATCCCGTAGTGGTGACACAAAACATCCTAGGAAGATACTATGTACTGTACCTGTTCTTGACAATCCAGAATTTCTTGCCATCTACATCCTCTCCTTCGAAACTGTATCCCACCACCAGAACTCCATGGTCGAGCTGCTCACTGCTGCACTCCTCCTCATAATAGATCCCTACAGGGAGAGGACATAGTTAAATTAGTGGGCTAAGGTGCTGGGTTTACCTCAGTATGCAAAACCACTGGATCTCAAAGCTAAAGGTCGTTAGGAAGCTAGTTAGCGTGAAGCTATTTACTAGAGGGCAAACCTGAAATATTGGTAACAAACAATTTACTTGAATGTTGATACCATTTGTAAATCTTAGCTACAGTGTGAAAAGGACAGAACAACTCACTGCTACTCAAACAGTAGTTAGGGAATCCAATCCTTGCAAATAATGTTGCACATAATTTAAGTTGCACCGCTAACTGCTACTCACCAGACTGGTAGAACTGGAAGGATTCGTGGCTGCCATCGATGGCGACAGAGACGGGGCCGACAGACGCCACAGCACTCATCAGAGCGTGCTCCTTGCCACTGGGGATGTCCACGAAGCCGGTTTCATTGACAGCACTGAACTCTGGTCGGTAGTGGCAAAGATCATCCTGAGTAACCAGATAAGACCAACGGCCATGATTAGTAAAAAACATACTCCAATTATTCAAGCAAGTCAGTCATCCTTGGAGACTGAAATCCCACTAATGAAGTGGAAAATGTAATTTATATTTCTAAGTTGAAAATCTTTTTTTTTTAAAACCACCATAGTAGTTAGTTCTACAGCAAACTGCATTATCTGGGACCAGGCTAAAAGAACAGGGCCTTACTTTTAATAAATGCATCTTCATACGCTATTATATTTGAATTCAGACTAATAGAACACAGTGCCTTACCTTGCCCACATAGGGGTAGGACGCCTCTGTGTCCAGGCCACCGTTGTCCTTTACATACTGGAAAGCCAGGTCCATGAGACCTCCATTACAGCCCTCGTTGCCCTGAGGTCTGGAGCAGTCCACCAGGTTCTGTTCACTCAGAGACACCAGATTGCCAGTCTTCCTGAATAGCTGGCCCTCTATGGCCCCGGTGGAACTGAACGCCCAGCAAGACCCACATGAGCCCTGAGGGAAAGATTGTTAAACATCTTGTTAGTATTTCATGTCAGAAATAACTATGTATACGCAATTTGCCGCCTTACCTTCTGTATACTGTAAATTACAATCGTGGTAACCAGCACACAAAAGAGCCAGACAGTTCTCTGGAAGATCTGCATTTATTTAGTGACACAGCAGTGTGTTGATGAGTCATGACTCATGAGTGATTGAGGTCTCACCTGGTCCATGACGGGAGTGACGTAGCCCTTCTCTCTCCAGTCCACAGCTTCAGGGGCCTGCAGGTAACTGGGTTCCATGAACAGAGAGCCCTTGTACTTCCTCTCAGTCGTCTGCTTGTAGCCGTTCATGAGCTGCCCGAACTCTTCGTTGGTCTAGGGAGGAAGATATCAGAACACGTTGAAACGTAATGTTTTCCCTGGCCAGATGTGGTTTGTAATTTACCATCTGAATGGGAAATCAAATTTTATTAGCCACATGCGCCAAATAGAACAGGTATTTTTCACCTTACAGTGAAATGCTTACTTAAGAGCCCTTAACCAACAATGCAGTTTAAAAATAGTGATGAGATAAAAGTAACAAGTAATTAAAGAGCAGCAGTGAAATAACAGCGAGATTATACACAGGGGAGTACCGATAGAGTCAATCGGTTATTTGAGGTAGTATGTTGTAATGGAAATTATATCATTAAAGGTTTGACTAAATGATTTCACTCAGAACCTATTGAAATAAGGCTCTAATAACTATATTCCAATACTGTGTGTGAGTAAGGCACTGTTAACACTTCAAAATGAGCAGGGCAGAGTTGATAAGACGACCTTGGGAAAGGAACAGCAGAAGATGCCTCCCTAAGTTAGGGAGAGAAACAACAGCCTGGGAACGGCTAGTTGGCAGGAGATTAGAAGACAGGTGGCAAGGTTGATAAGGAATGTGTGTGTTAATATAAAAGGCTTTGTACATTGTAAGGATTTCAGAGCTCTCAAATAAACGTTCTGACCATTGTTAGCTGCACCTCAGTCTTCATTTCAACCGGAACCTTACACCTTCTGGTATACAAGCTGAGTAGTTTAAATTGAAGTTCGGTTTAAGAACATTGATAACTTAATTCACGTAACATATGTACATGTAGGTAGAGTTATTAAAGTGACTATGCATAGATGACAGAGTGTAGCAGTGGTGTAAAGAGAGGGGCACTGCAAATAGTCTGGGTAGCCATTTGACGAGATGTTCAGGAGTCTTATGGCTAGCGGATAGAGGCCTCTTGGACCTAGACATGGCGCTCCGGTACCACTTGCCGTAGCAGAGAGAACCGTCTATGACTAGGGTGGCTGGAGTCTGACAATTTCAGGGCCTTCCCCTGACACCGCCTGGTATAGAGGTCCTGGACGGCAGGAAGCTTGGCCCCAGTGATGTCCTGGGCCGTTAGCATATACCTCTGTAGTGGCTTGCAGTCAGAGGCCGAGCAGTTGCCATACCAGGCAGTGATGCAACCAGTCAGGATGCTCGATGGTGCAGATATAGAACCTTTTGAGGACCCATGCCAAATCTTTTCAGTCTCCTGAAGGGGAATAGGTTTTGTTGTACCTTCTTCACAACTGTCTCAGTGTGCTTGAATCATGTTAGTTTGTTGGTGATGTGGACACCAAGGAACTGGAAGCTCTCGGGGGGGGGGGGGGGGGGGGGATGAGAATGGGGGGCATGCTCAAAATGTAGTTTTTTTTATATATCTTAAGACCGTTTTAAAAGTTGTGCACTGAACCATGAATCTAGTGTGCATCTTTAAGACTGACTAAGTTTCAATTCCCTTCTCAGGATAACTATTCCATTCTTGCTTGATAGTTAAAGAAACCTAAACTGCGAGTCTGAAAACATTCCTGCTTTCATTGTCAACACTGATACCTGTGTGTTGTCAAAGTGCCTGTGAAATATTTCAAACTATGTGCTTTAGCAAATCTATGGCATGACAACAAAAAGATTCAGCTATAGCACACATAGTATGAGAACGAGCTGCTGAAAAGTACCTCCTGCTCCACAGTAAAATGTCTCAGCAACAGACTTGGACAGAAGCTCACTGGAACTGATATCAGCACCTGAAACTTTCTACTGCTTGAGTTCCTGTACCTCAGAATATTAGCTCAAAAGTACTGCAGGGTTCCTGGATATAAATATATACAGTACAGGCCCCCAGAATGACTACCGGCACCCATTTCATCCATGTCAAGCACTGCTCAGCAAGGTGATTCTTCTTACCATGTCACCAAAGTGGTTCATGCCCAGACGGTAGGAGTGTTTTCCCATAGTGTGGTCCAGGTTGTGCATCTCAATCTTCTTCAGGTTCTTCTCCCAAACCATCCTCCTCCAGCCCTGCTCACTCTGTAACAATGAGTGAAAAACAGACAATCGTATACTGTCCCAGAACTATGGGCTCAATCCTTACAAT
This sequence comes from Salmo salar, assembly GCF_965601325.2. Lineage (NCBI taxonomy): Eukaryota > Metazoa > Chordata > Actinopteri > Salmoniformes > Salmonidae > Salmo > Salmo salar. The sequence continues at coordinate 139,137,453 of NC_138291.1, read as the reverse complement.
TAATGATAGGTGTAATTTACAGCTACATGTATGCACCAATTGAGCAATTTGAGCCCCTTGTTGAGAGCAGTGGAGGATGGTGGGAGGAGTCATAGGACAGGCTCATTGTACTGGCATCAAACGTGGTTTCCAAATGTTTGATATAATTCCAATAATTCCAATCCAGCCTTTACAATAAGCCCATCCTCCTATAGCTCATCCCACCAGCCTCCACTCATTGGGAGCTACTGAGGGGTTCCTATGAGGATGTGCTCCTCTACTTGTGCTTAAACACCCACCTCATGGTAGTTCTTGCTGTGCCAGTTCTTCCACAAGTGCCAGTGGCCCTCCAACTGAGAGTCAAACATAGGGGCCGCATACACAGCACTCATACAGAGCACCAACACTGCCAAGTACAGGGACATCATGGTCAAACAGCTGTGGAGAGAGAGTAGAGCTCAGTCAGCCATGTATTTTCAGTGTAAAGAAGCTATATAGTATAAAATGTTGAATGTGTACCTTTGAAACAACGGCAGATCGTCAACATTATATACACACCAAAAGGTCTGGGCAGCACCTTCTACTGGAGAGTTGATCTACAGCTATCCATTTGGTCTCCCATCCAGTGTTAACCAAGGCCAGCTTAGCTTTGATATGTCACTGACTACTACCAATGTGGTACAGTGTGAATGATTGACTGCATCACTTTTTATAAGAAACATTGTGTTGAAAATACTTTGTTTGCATAGTCAACTTACACACAGCTCTGACACACTTATCCCATCAGACATGCCACCAGGAGGCTTTTCATAGTCCCCAAATCCAGAACAAATTCAAGAAAACATACAGTATTATATAGAGCCCTTACTGCATGGAACTTCCATCTCAGATTGCTCAAATAAACAGCAAACCTGGTTTCAAAACACAGATAAAGCATCACCTCGCGGCACAACACCTCTCCCCTATTTGACCTAGATAGTTTGTGTGTATGCATTGATATGTAGGCTACATGTGCATTTTTAAAAATGTATGTAGTTCTGTCCTTGTCTAATGATGTATCATGTTTTGTGGACCCCAGGTTAGAGTTGCTGCTACTTTTGCAACAGCTAATGGGGATCCTAATAAAATACCAATTAAAAATAAAATCCAAGTCATTACAAAGGGTAGCTTTAACAGAAAATTAAATGTAACCATCCTTCATAAGTCATATCATCAATTGTAATATTTATCCCAATAAATCACTTGTTTAGTCATCAGCAGTTATTGTTTTAATTCATCCCTGGGGTCACAAACATCACCTTTCACTTTCACCATCCTGTGAAGTTAATTCATAATTGATTTAATCTGTAGCCTATTAAACTGCATGCTTTCCCAACGAGTAGTAGAGGGAGGTCCACACTACTACTCCAAGTTTACTTCGATATGATGGTTATTATATTCACCAACAATCACAATTTTACTGACACAAAAAGACCACTTGTCTAGCGTATTTTGTGTTGTCGACATTTGGAAAGTTTACCGGGAAATGATGTTGCCATCAGGTTTGACATTTACCCGACGTGTACTTTACTCGCATAACATGGTTGGATGGAAAAGTGGTTTGTCTTACTAGGCTACTACACTACCGGTGATCCAAATTATATTAATTCATGTTGATATCTACAGAGATATTCGAGGAAATGTTTGGTAACAGCCGGCAGAAAAAGCAACATCAGAAACTGTAGACTAATGTTGTTTTACTGTATCAATCAAATCGAAGAGCAAATGCCCCTGGTAAATGTACATAACCCAAATTCCAAGACCTAACACTGTACAAACAATATAATCTAGAGCCATACTTACTTTTCCCCGTCAATTTGCAGTCGCAGTGTGATAACTTCTGCTGTTGTTGTGAAGCCAGTGTACTACACACGACACTTTATACAGCCAGCTATATGTCCTATAGTGGGGGGGGGGGGGGGGGGGGGGGGGGGTAGTGATTGGCTGAAAGGGGACCGTGATTGGCTTAAAGATCATTTAAAAGATCTCAGGTCCCGCCCGGTGTAAATAGCCCAGCATGTGATTCCTGACCACTTCATCAACTCCCTAAAGATGATACATCAAATTTGATTAAACATCTTTAGGGAGTTGATTAGATTACCGGGAAACAAAGGGTAAAAAGATACATTGTAACATCGAATCAGTTTCACTCAACATTCTTTCATTTTCAGTTACTTTGTAACAGTTCTCTCATCATGTGCCGGCACCGAGGAGATGAGAGCATGGCACGCTGATGCTCATACAGCAATGACAAAGAAATTACCAGAAAAAAATGCTAAACATGTTCATTGAACAATAATGACATGAATATAGGAAGAAAGGTTACATATAGTCTAGTACCTGAAACTAAGTGGCCAACAACAAACGCCACATATTTTCCTGCTCTGTGAAGCAAACAGTTCAGTTTTTGTTCAACCATGTCCTAATATGATATATTCAAATAATATCCTGAAGTTGAGAGAATGAACAAATTAACCTACATTTATCTAGCTAAAATAAATAAGATCATCCGCATTCTTTAGATACTGATTAATTATTGTGTGATAACCTGCTGTGTCAAGAAAGCTCTGATTTATTTGTGTAAATAATCACTCCAATTTCATTTGAAAGGTGTCTTACAAACCTTTCAGTGTTTTTCTACCTCTTCTGCACCTTCTCTTTTGGTTTTCCTTTTAAACATTGATAATATTGTTTTTGTATTTTTTTTTAGCTCATACAGAATAACTTACAACACATTTATGTAACTATTTTAATGATTAAACCCACTAAATCAAAACCCACAGAAAACACACTAATCAGTACATTGTTTCTAAAGAAATACCTATTGTGTAATGTCACTTTTGCCTTGTCAGCTTTAGGAAATACTGCCTGTCAACCAAATACAATCACACAGGAAAAAGGGGAGGGATGGATTTTCTTCTTGGGCAGCTGCTGAATCTATGTGGTTACTGATAGGGCAGACACACACACACGCATGCGCACACACACACACACACACACACACACACACACACACACACACACACACACACACACACACACACACACACACACACACACACACACACACACACACACACACACACACACACACACACACACACACCGTGCCTTGCGAAAGTATTCGGCCCCCTTGAACTTTTCGACCTTTTGCCACATTTCAGGCTTCAAACATAAAGACATAAAACTGTAATTTTTTTGTGAAGAATCAACAACAAGTGGGACACAATCATGAAGTGGAACGAAATTTATTGGATATTTCAAACTTTTTTAACAAATAAAAAACTGAAAAATTGGGCGTGCAAAATTATTACTAGTCTTCCAGTCCCTGCCACTGAAAAACATCCCCACAGCATGCTGCCACCACCATGCTTCACTTTAGGGATGATGCCAGGTTTCCTCCAGACATGACGCTTGACATTCAGGCCAAAGAGTTCAATCTTGGAGAACCTTCCAGAGAATCTTGTTTCTCATGGTCTGAGAGTCTTGATGTGCCTTTTGATGTGCCTTTTGGCAAACTTCAAGTGGGCTGTCAATTGCCTTTCACTGAGAAGTGGATTCCGTCTGGTCACTCTACCATAAAGGCCTGATTGGTGGAGTGCTGCAGAGATTGTTGTCCTTCTGGAAGGTTCTCCAATCCCCCTTGAGGAACTCTAGAGCTCTGTCAGAGTGACCATCGGGTTCTTGGTCACCTCCCTGACCAAGTCCCTTCTCCCCCGATTGCTCAGTTTGGCCGGGCGGCCAGCTCTAGGAAGAGTCTTGGTGGTTTCAGATTTCTTACATTTGAGAATGATGGAGGCCACTGTGTTCTTGGGGACCTTTAATGCTGCAGAAATGTTTTGGTACCCTTCACCAGATCTGTGCCTCGAAACAATCCTATCTCGGAGCTACGGACAATTCCTTCTACCTCATGGGTTGCATTTTGCTCTGACATGCTCTGTCAACTGTGGGACCTTAGATTGACAGGTGTGTGCCATTCCAAATTATGTCCAATCAATTTAATTTACCACACGTGGAGGAATCCAATCAAGTTGTAGAAACATCTCAAGGATGATCAATGGAAACAGGATGCACCAGAGCTCAATTACGAGTCTCATATCAAAGGGTCTGAGTACTTATGTAAATAAGGTAAATCTTTTTTTATTTGTAACAAATTTGCAAAAATATCTAAAACATTATATTCACTATGTCATTATGGGGTATTGTGTGTAGATTGCTGAGGATGTTTATTCTTTAATTAATTTTGGAATAAGGCTGTAACATAACAACATGTGGAAAAAGTAAAGGGGTCTGAATACTTTCCGAAGGTACTGTAAGTACCTTACTGTGATTGTTTCCAATTCAAATGATACTTTTTTTTTGTTTTACAAAAATAGTTTCGTAGCAAAGACAAATTTCTCAAGCAAGAATTTAGCTAGGACTGTCTGGGAGTGGTCTGAGTGGGGAGGGGTAAACTGAAAATGAGCTGTTATTGGTAGAGAGGTTAAGAACTCTCTTTCTTATTGGTCTGTTAACTAATTTACCACCTGGTCATGTCACCAGGCAGGCCAAAACTCCATCCCAACAAAACAGGTAGACATTTCAGGCAATCTTTTCAAACAGTTCTTACACTAAAAGGGCATTATCATAATTTCCACAATTTCAGAGTGTTATTCCAACCTCATAGTGTCACATCCTGACCCTTGTAAGAGGTCATTTGCCATAGTAGAGAGGTCAGGGCGGTTTTTCTAGTATTCTATTTCTATGTTTTGTTTTCCAGGTTTTGGCCGGGTATGGTTTCCAATCAGAGGCAGGTGTCTTTCATTGTCTCTGATTGGAAGCCATACTTAGGCAGCCTGTTTTCCTTTGGGGTTTGTGGGTAGTTGTTTTCCGTTTTGTCTACGTACCTGACGGAACTGTTGGCTGTCGTTTTGTTATTTTGTTGAAGTGTTATCATAAATAAAATAAATATGAGCACTTTACACGCTGCGCCTTGGTCCCCTTTCAACGACCCCTGTGACACATAGTGTGGAAATGTATACAGTTGAAGTCGGAAGTTTACATACACCTTAGCCAAATACATTTACATTCAGTTTTTCACAATTCCTGACATTTAATCCTAGTAAAAATTCCCTGTCTTGGGTCAGTTAGGATCACCACTTTATTTTAAGAATGTGAAATGTCAGAATAATAGTAGAGAGAATAATTTATTTCAGCTTTTATTTCTTTCATCACATTCCCAGTGGGCCAGAAGTTTACATACACTCAATTAATATTTGGTTGCATTGCATTGCAAAGCCTTTAAATTGTTTAACTTGGGTCAAACATTGTGGGTAGCTTTCCACAAGCTTCCCACAATAAGTTGGTCGAATGTTGACCCATTGCTCCTGACAGAGCTGGTGTAACTGAGTCAGGTTTGTAGGCCTCCTTGTTCGCACACAGTTTTTCAGTTCTGCCCACAAATTTTCTATGGGATTTATGTCAGGGCTTTGTGATGGCCACTCCAATAACTTGACTTTGTTGTCCTTAAGCCATTTTGCCACAACTTTGGTAGTATGCTTGGGGTCATTGTCCATTTGGAAGACCCATTTGCGACCAAGTTTTAACTTCCTGACTGATATCTTGAGATGTTGCTTCAATATATTCACATAATTTTCCTCCCTCATGATGCCATATATTTCTCCAAAAAGTACGATCTTTGTCCCCATGTGCAGTTGCAAACCGTAGTCTGGGTTTTTTGTGGCGGTTTTGGAGCAGTGGCCTCTTCCTTGCTGAGCAGCCTTTCAGGTTATCTCGATATTGGACTCGTTTTACTGTGGATATAGATACTTTTGTACCTCTTTCCTCCAGCATCTTCACAGGTCCTTTGCTGTTGTTCTGAGATTGATTTGCACTTTTCGCACCAAAGTACGTTCATCTCTAGAAGACAGAACGCGCCTCCTTCCTGAGCGGTATGACGGCTGTGTGGTCCCATGGTGTTTACACTTGCCTACTATTGTTTGTACAGATGAACATGGTACCATCAGCATTTGGAAATTGCTCCCAAGGATGAACCAGACTTGTGGAGGTCTACAATTATTTTTCTGAGGTCTTGGCTGATTTCTTTTGATTTTCCCATGATGTCAAGCAAAGAGGCATTGAGTTTGAAGGTAGGCCTTGCAATACATCTGCAGGTACACCTTCAATTGACTCAAATGATATCAATTAGCCTATCAGAAACTTCTAAAGCCATGACATAATTCTCTGGAATTTTCCAAGTTGCATGTAAACTTCTGACCCACTGGAATTGTGATACGGTGAATTATAAGTGAAATAATCTGTCTGTAAACAATTGTTGGAAGAATGACTTGTGTCATGCACAAAGTAGATGTCCTAACCGACTTGCCAAAACTATAGTTTGTTAACTAGAAATTTGTGTAGTGGTTGAAAAACATGTTTTAATGACTCCAACCTAAGTGTATGTAAACTTCCGACTTCAACTGTATAAAACACAGGCAAATCACATTTTTGACTGCACTGGGCCTTTAAATTATTAAGACGCATCCCACGTGTTTTACATTGAACCAAGATTCGTTTGGACCACTAAACTGAGGGACCAACCCCCTCATCGACCAAATAAAACCTCAGCCTCTCCCTCCTAATGTAGGGTTGTTGTGTCATTTGCACAGGTTGACCTGAAGGATGTTTTGAATAAAACCCAATGTAAAAATCCCTCCACTTGTTGTCCATGTTGTGTTGCTCACCAGCATGGGGACGTATAACTAACCGAAGATAGACAACAGCCTGCCAATTCTAATGGGAGCAAATTAATCAAAGTGGGCAGCACAAGCAAGGAGATGGGCAGAGCCAAACACGAGCTAGCGAGAGCCCTTTGGCGCCTTCTAGCATGTATTTCCGTTTGGGAACACCTACCCTGTGAAGTGTGTGTGCAATAACTCAATTCACCCTTGCACTCCTTCTAAACAACGCAATTTTGTAAAACTTTGGCAAAGGGTCGAGTCTACAAAACTTAGTCAACTCTGTTTGTAACATGAAAAATAAATTAAAATAGATATAATAAAAATAGATCGTAATAATATATACTAGGGTATATATATCCTATGTCTATAACAGTGTTGTAAACACATAGACATGCCAGCAGTAAGCACAAACTGACTTATGTGCTAGTAAAGCTTAAAATAAACTTAATGCTGAGTGACAAATGTCTCTTCACATACTGTTGATCTTGTTAGCAAAGTCACAGAAACTCCTGTAGTAAGTATGTAGGCCGTACAAGGTTTAAAATTACTGTACGGTCTGTTCTTCACTTCAGCCTGGCATGTATTTACATTAGGACCAGCTAGACATACCAAATACAGTACACAGAAACGTCACTAACAATTACATTTTAAATGAATTTCCTGCATTTTAAAGGCCCAATGCAGCTGTTGTTATCTATAAATCTAATCATTTCTGGGTAATAATTAAAGATGCCATATGCAGAAATCGCTCTGGCCATTTCCTGGTTGTTAAAATTCATTTCACAGTTTGCCTAATTTCAGTTTATGTGACAAAACAAGTATAGCGTAGAGAATCATTGTTTCATTTAAACCTCTGTGAAATATACGTTCCATAACCAAAAATATATTTTTTGCTTTTTGAAGCTGGTGTTCAAAACCGAAATTAAAAGACGCAAAAACTAAAGTTAACGGAAAGCATAGAAATAGCTCATACAGAACAGAGCTACCACTTCTTAGACTTGCTTTCAATGAGAATGACCAACATTTCTGTGAATTAGGCACGATCGCCCCAAAAAGTTACATATACTGCTCAAAAAAATAAAGGGAACACTTAAACAACACATCCTAGATCTGAATGAAAGAAATAATCTTATTAAATATTTTTGTCTTTACATAGTTGAATGTGCTGACAACAAAATCACACAAAAATAATCAATGGAAATCCAATTTATCAACCCATGGAGGTCTGGATTTGGAGTCACACTCAAAATTAAAGTGGAAAACCACACTACAGGCTGATCCAACTTTGATGTAATGTCCTTAAAACAAGTCAAAATGAGGCTCAGTAGTGGGTGTGGCCTCCACGTGTCTGTATGACCTCCCTACAACGCTGGGCATGCTCCTGATGAGGTGGCGGATGGTCTCCTGAGGGATCTCCTCCCAGACCTGGACTAAAGCATCCGCCAACTCCTGGACAGTCTGTGGTGCAACGTGACGTTGGTGGATGGAGCGAGACATGATGTCCCAGATGTGCTCAATTGGATTCAGGTCTGGGGAACGGGCGGGCCAGTCCATAGCATCAATGCCTTCCTCTTGCAGGAACTGCTGACACATTCCAGCCACATGAGGTCTAGCATTGTCTTGCATTAGGAGGAACCCAGGGCCAACCGCACCAGCATATGGTCTCACAAGAGGTCTGAGGATCTCATCTCGGTACCTAATGGCAGTCAGGCTACCTCTGGCGAGCACATGGAGGGCTGTGCGGCCCCCCAAAGAAATGCCACCCCACACCATGACTGACCCACCGCCAAACCGGTCATGCTGGAGGATGTTGCAGGCAGCAGGACGTTCTCCACGGTGTCTCCAGACTCCGTCACGTCTGTCACGTGCTCAGTGTGAACCTGCTTTCATCTGTGAAGAGCACAGGGCGCCAGTGGCGAATTTGCCAATCTTGGTGTTCTCTGGCAAATGCCAAACGTCCTGCACGGTGTTGGGCTGTAAGCACAACCCCCACCTGTGGACGTCGGGCCCTCATACCACCCTCATGGAGTCTGTTTCTGACCGTTTGAGCAGACACATGCACATTTGTGGCCTGCTGGAGGTCATTTTGCAGGGCTCTGGCAGTGCTTCTCCTGCTCCTCCTTGCACAAAGGCGGAGGTAGCGGACCTGCTGCTGGGTTGTTGCCCTCCTATGGCCTTCTCCACGTCTCCTGATGTACTGGCCTGTCTCCTGGTAGCGCCTCCATGCTCTGGACACTACGCTGACAGACACAGCAAACCTTCTTGCCACAGCTCACATTGATGTGCCATCCTGGATGAGCTGCACTACCTGAGCCCCTTGTTAGGGTTATAGACTCCGTCTCATGCTACCACTAGAGTGAAAGCACCGCCAGCATTCAAAAGTGACCAAAACATCAGCCAGGAGGCATAGGAACTGAGAAGTGGTCTGTGGTCCCCACCTGAAGAACCACTCCTTTATTGGGGGTGTCTTGCTAATTGCCTATAATTTCCACCTGTTGTCTATTCCATTTGCACATCAGCATGTGAAATTTATTATCAATCAGTGTTGCTTCCTAAGTGGACAGTTTGATTTACTTGTAGTTACATTGTGTTGTTTAAGTGTTCCCTTTATTTTTTTGAGCAGTGTATTACAGCCTTACTGTAATGGTTTCCATTAAAGTGGTCATAGAGAAACAGTTTTTAGCAAAAACCTATTTGTCGCTAGGACTATCTTGGAGTGGTCTGAGTGTCGAGGGGAAGGGCACCAAAGAGTAGCTCAATCCACCAGAGATGAAGGACCTAATGGGGAGGAATATGTATTCTAACCTGAAAACGAGCCGTTACTGGAAGAGGTTTGGAACTGGTCTGTTAACTGATACTACAACTCATGCAAAACATGCTGATTAAAACATCCTGTGTTGATTGTATTTTCAACCAGCAGCCATTGGGGAAATAACAGCTGAAAGGATTTTATACTGAATTTTGACTGCACTTGGCCTTTAACAAGGTTTAGCCATTACTCATGGCCTCTGGAAGGCTTGTAGAAAACATAGTAAAAGATGGTGTAGCGGTCTTAAGGACAATATAGTTAATACAATGGGTGTGACAATGTTTAAAAATACAATCTGCCTCAAAGCATGTTTTGGTCAAACGTAAAGAAACGATTTGGTTGGCTTGCCACTTTGTATACAAAAGATTAAAAACTTGTAGGCTATTGAAAGATGGTCAATATTCTCAAAGTGAAAACAAATCTTATACCAATCTGTGTAAGCTTTTACCCATAAGGCCCAGGCATAAAAGCCTTTGTAAGGCTTGTCTGAGCCAGAACTGCCAATTAGGGGCAAGAGCCCATCTTGTTTCTGTAGGGTGAAGCAGCTTGATGTACAAGTACACCCACTGGATAGGGTCTCACCCCCCCCCACCCAAAATCCATCTTAATGCCTAGTAGAGGCATCAGTTCTCATTCACTACTGTGCATCAAACCCCACAACCTTTAAAGGTGCTACACAGAATCTTTAGAATTTTTGCCAATTTTCTGAGAAGGTCCATAATATCTGCAGTAATAGCAGAATAAATCAAAATTCCTGACCTGCCAGTGTTGTGATTAGTCTAATGATGTCGCCTGCCGGAATGGCATCTGTCAAAAATGGGGAAGCGGTTTTGGCTGCGTTATGTAGTGGCTATTGGGTCAAGATGACCTGTCACTTCCTGGTGGCCAAAATTCACTGGTCGCTCAATTTCATTTTGTGAAAAATAAACAAGCACTTAAGTGTACCATCCCAAAAAAATTAAAAAATAACATAAATAGTATAACAAAATAAATAGTTCAAGAGTCTCAAGCAGGAGTGCCATGTTACAGGGAAGTGGGATGCAGGGGAGATTTGTTTTGAACAGCCTAGTGCTGTTGAAATTCACCTAGCTTCCACATGACATGTTTGTGTTTGAGAGTCATCCTTCATTGACGGTCATAATAGCTGCTACAGAGTGCCAACATTGAAAAATTAGCACTACATCATAAGAGAATCTAGTCGATTAGGACGACAAAGCAATTTAAAAAGTTTATTTTGTTCATATGTACAAAACAGGTGTAAAAGCAGAACTAGGAATATACACAGGTCACACCTGTAACATTCACTTGACACAACAGGCAGACACACAAAATAAAGTATAAAATAAATTCCCTAAATGTGTTTCTTTAAAACCCAAGCAGCAGGTTCTCATGCACCTTTCACAGATTTAGTTAAGGCAGCACTGTAATCCTGACCCTTTAGCCAGAACTTTCAAACATTCCTAAAACTAAGGTCTAGTGTACTAGAACACTAGACCAGTGGGTAGCTGGCTGCCGTGGCGATGCCACAGTGGTTCATCTTGTCTTTGGCAATGTAGACGTAGCCTTTGTCTCCCCACTTCTCGCTCCAGCTGAGGAAAAGACAAAACATGTTAGTCCCAGTCCTAATTAGTAGGAAATTATAGAGATTTACTGCTGCTTTAGAGAAATATATGACTTAGACCATAGTATCAGGACAAGACCAACACCGTATTCAAATAAAGGCAATGGTAATGTAGAGAGGCATATTACCCGATGAGGAAATTAACCAATCCCGTAGTGGTGACGTAACAAACAACAATCATCCTAGGAAGATACTATGTACTGTACCTGTTCTTGACAATCCAGAATTTCTTGCCATCTACATCCTCTCCTTCGAAACCGTATCCCACCACCAGAACACCATGGTCGAGCTGCTCACTGCTGCACTCCTTCTCATAATAGATGCCTACAGGGAGAGGACATAGTTAAATTAGTGGGCTAAGATGCTGGGTTTACCTCAGTATGTAAAACCACCTGATCTCAAAGCTAAAGGTAGTTAGGTAGCTATTTACTAGAGGGAAAAATTGAAATATTGGTAACAAATTTACTTCAAAGATGATACCATTTGTAAATCTTAGCTACAGTGTGAAAAGGACAGACCAGAACAAATCACTGCTACCCAAAAATAGGAGGTAGGGAATCCAATCCTTGCAAATATTCTAACACATAGTTTAACCTGTTATGGATAGGGGGCAGTATTTTCACGGCCGGATAAAAAACGTACCCGATTTAATCTGATTATTACTCCTGCCCAGAAACTAGAATATGCATATAATTATTAGCTTTGGATAGAAAACACTCCAAAGTTTCTAAAACTGTTTGAATGGTGTCTGAGTATAACAGAACTCTTTTGGCAGGCCAAAACCTGAGAAGATTCCTTACAGGAAGTGCCCTCTGTAGAAGGCCAAGGAATGGTCTCGCTCTTTATTGAAAACTGAGGATCTCTGCTGTAACGTGACACTTCCTACAGCTCCCATAGGCTCTCAGAAGGCAGCAAAACATTGAATGATGCCTTTGCAGGCCATGGCTGAAAAACAGTAGCGCATTTGGATAGTGGTTGATCTGAGAACAATGAGACTGGGTGCACGAGGAGACTCCATGTTTTTAGTTTCAGTCTTTGAACGAAAACAACAACTCCCGGTCGGAATATTATCGCTTTTTTACGAGAAAAATCACATAAAAATTGATTTTAAACAGCGTTTGACATGCTTTGAAGTACGGTAATGGAATATTTTGAAATTTTTTGTCACGAAATGCGTCGGGCGCGTCACCCTACGGATAGTGTCTTGAACGCACAACAAAACGCCGCTATTTGGATAGAACTATGGATTATTTGGAACCAAACCAACATTTGTTATTGAAGTAGAAGTCCCGGGAGTGCATTCTGACGAAGAACAGCAAAGGTAATCCAATTTTTCTTATAGTAAATCTGAGTTTGGTGAGTGCCAAACTTGGTGGGTGTCAAAATAGCTAGCCCGTGATGGCGAGCTATCTACTCAGAATATTGCAAAATGTGCTTTCACCGAAAAGCCATTTTAAAATTGGACATAGCGATTGCATAAAGGAGTTCTGTATCTATAATTCTTAAAATAATTTATGTTTTTTGTGAACGTTTATCGTGAGTAATTTAGTAAATTCACCGGAAGTGTTCGGTGGGAATGCTAGTTCTGAACGTCACATGCTAATGTAAAAAGCTGTTTTTTGATATAAATATGAACTTGACTGAACAAAACATGCATGTATTGTATAACATAATGTCCTAGGAGTGTCATCTGATGAAGATCAAAGGTTAGTGCTGCATTTAGCTGTGGTTTTGTTTTTTGTGACATTATATGCTAGCTTGAAAAAATGGGTGTCTGATTATTTCTGGCTGGGTACTCTGCTGACATAATCTAATGTTTTGCTTTCGCTGTAAAGCCTTTTTGAAAGCGGACAGTGTGGTTAGATAAAGGAGAGTCTTGTCTTTAAAATGGTGTAAAATAGTCATATGTTTGAAAAATTGAAGTTTTTGGATTTGAGGACTTTGTATTTCACGCCACGCCCATCATTGGATATTGGAGCAGGTGTTCCGCTAGCGGAACGTCTAGATGTAAGAGGTTTTAAGTTGCACCGCTAATTGCTACTCACCAGACTGGTAGAACTGGAAGGATTCGTGGCTGCCATCGATGGCGACAGAGACGGGGCCGACAGACGCCACAGCACTCATCAGAGCGTGCTCCTTGCCACTGGGGATGTCCACGAAGCCGGTTTCATTGACAGCACTGAACTCTGGTCGGTAGTGGCAAAGATCATCCTGAGTAACCAGATAAGACCAACGGCCATGATTAGTAAAAAACATACTCCAATTATTCAAGCAAGTCAGTCATCCTTGGAGACTGAAATCCCACTGTAATGAAGTGGAAAATGTAATTTATATTTAAGTTGAAAGTCATTCCAAAATAACAACCATAGGTGTTAGTGCTACAGCAAACTGCATTATCTGGGACCAGGCTAAAAGAACAGGGCCTTACTTTTAATAAATGCATCTCCATATGCTATTATTTTTTAATTCAGACTAATAGAACACAGGGCCTTACCTTGCCCACATAAGGGTAGGACGCCTCTGTGTCCAGGCCACCGTTGTCCTGTACATACTGGAACGCCCGGTCCATGAGACCTCCATTACAGCCCTCGTTGCCCTGGGGTCTGGAGCAGTCCATCAGGTTCTGTTCACTCAGAGACACCAGATTGCCAGTCTTCCTGAATTCCTGGCCCTCTATGGCCCCGGTGGAACTGAACGCCCAGCAAGACCCACATGAGCCCTGGGGGAAAGATTGTTAAACATCTTGTTACTTTTTCATGTCAGAACACACTGACATGTGCATATTAAACCAGTGTATGTAAGTAATAACTAGAGGTCTACCGATTATGATTTTTCAACGCTGATACCGATTGGAGGACCAAAAAAAGCCGATACCGATTAACTGGACGATTTAAAAAAATATATCTTTATAATAATGACAATTACAACAATACTGAATGAACACTTATTTTAACTTAATACAATCAAATCAATTTAGCCTCAAATAAATAATGAAACATGTTCAATTTGGTTTAAATAATGCAAAAACAAAGTGTTGGAGAAGTAAAAGTGCAATATGTGCCATGTAAGAAAGCTAATGTTTTAAGTTCCTTGCACAGAACATGAGAACATATGAAAGCTGGTGGTTCCTTTTAACATGAGTCGTCAATATTCCCAGGTAAGAAGTTTTAGGTTGTAGTTATTATAGGACTCTCTCTCTACGATTTGTATTTCATATACCTTTGCCTATTGGACGTTCTTATATGCACTTTAGTATTGCCAGTGTAACAGTATAGCTTCCGTCCCCCTCCTCGCTCCTACCCGGGCTCGAACCAGGAACACATCGACAACAGCCACCCTTGAAGCAGCGTTACCCATGTAGAGCAAGGGGAACAACTACTCCAAGTCTCAGAGCACGAAAGTGCTGTTTGAATGAATACTTTCGAGCCTTATGCTGCCTACCACCGCTCAGTCAGACTGCTCTATCAAAGACTTATTTCTGTATTTATTATAATTAAGAGCCTTAGGTCATTAATATGGTCGAATCTGCAAACTAACATCTCGAAAACAAAATGTTTTTCCTTTCAGTGAAATACAGAACCGTTCTGTATTTTATCTAACGGGTGGCATCCCTAAGTCTAAATATTCCTGTCACATTGCACAACTTTCAATGTTATGTCATAATTACGTAAAATTCTGGCAAATTATTTCGCAACGAGCCAGGCGGCCCAAACTGTTGCATTTACCCTGACTCTGCATGCAATGAACGCAAGAGAAGTGACAATTTCACCTGGTTAATATTGCCTGCTAACATAGATTTATTTTAGCTGAATATGCCAGTTTAAAAATATATACTTCTGTGTATTGATTTTAAGAAAGGCATTGATGTTTATGGTTAGGTACAGTCGTGCAACGATTGTGCTTTTGTTAACCTCTTACATCTAGATGTGCCGCTAGCGGAACGCCTTGCCAATATCCAATGATAGAGCGTGGCGCGAATTACAAACTCCTCAAATCCCAAAACTTCCATTTTCAAACATATGACTATTTTACACCATTTGAATGATAAGACTCTCCTTTATCTAACCACATTGTCCGATTTCAAAAAGGCTTTACAACGAAAGCAAAACATTAGATTATGTCAGGAGAGTACCCAGCCAGAAATAATCACACCCATTTTTCAAGCTAGCATATAATGTCACAAAAACCAAAACCACAGCTAAATGCAGCACTAACCTTTGATGATCTTCATCAGATGACACACCTAGGACATTATGTTATACAATACATGCATGTTTTGTTCAATCAAGTTCATATTTATATAAAAAAAACAGCTTTTTACATTATGCTAGTTCTGAACGTCACATGCTACCCACCGAAAACATCCGGTGAATTTACTAAATTACTCATGATAAACGTACACAAAAAACATAACAATTATTTTAAGAATTATAGATACAGAACTCCTTTATGCAATCGCGGTGTCCGATTTTAAAATAGCTTTTCGGTGAAAGCACATTTTGCAATATTCTGAGTAGATAGCCCGGCCATCATGGCTAGCTATTTTGACACCCACCAAGTTTGGCACTCACCAAACTCAGATTTACTATAAGAAAAATTGGATTACCTTTGCTGTTCTTCGTCAGAATGCACTACCAGGACTTCTACTTAAACATCCAATGTTGTTTTGGTTCCAAATAGCTGCGTTTTGTTCTTGCGTTCAAGACACTATCCGAAGGGTGACGCGCCAGCGCATATCGTGACACAAAATGTCAAAATACTCCATTACCGTACTTCGAAGCATGTCAAACGCTGTTTAACCTCTGGGCTAGGCGGGACGAATTCGTCCCACCTAAGCAACAGCCAGTGTAATCCAGTGGCGCGATTTTCAAATACCTTAAAAATCCTATTACTTCAATTTCTCAAACATATGACTATTTTACAGCTATTTAAAGACAAGACTCTAATCTAACCACACTGTCCGATTTCAAAAAGGCTTTACAGCGAAAGCAAAACATTAGATTATGTCAGCAGAGTACCCAGCCAGAAATAATCAGACACCCATTTTTCAAGCTAGCATATAATGTCACAAAAACCCAGAAGACAGCTAAATGCAGCACTAACCTTTGATGATCTTCATCAGATGACAACCCTAGGACATTATGTTATACAATACATGCATGTCTGTTCAATCAAGTTCATATTTATATCAAAAAACAGCTTTTTACATTAGCATGTGACGTTCAGAACTAGCATACACCCCGCAAACTTCCGGGGAATTTACTAACAATTTACTCACGATAAACGTTCACAAAAAGCATAACAATTATTTTAAGAATTATAGATACAGAACTCCTCTATGCACTCGATATGTCCGATTTTAAAATAGCTTTTTGGTGAAAGCACATTTTGCAATATTCTAAGTACATAGCCCAGTCATCACGGGCTAGCTATTTAGACACCCGGCAAGTTTAGCCTTCACCAAAATCAGATTTACTATAACAAAAATGTTATTACCTTTGTCGTCTTCGTCAGAATACACTCCCAGGACTTCTACTTCAATAACAAATGTTGGTTTGGTCCCAAATAATCCATCGTTATATCCAAATAGCGGCGTTTTGTTTGTGCGTTCCAGACACTATCCTAAAGGGTAAATCAGGGTTACGAGCATGGCGCAATTCGTGACAAAAAAATGTCTAAATATTCCATTACCGTACTTCGAAGCATGTCAACCGCTGTTTAAAATCAATTTTTATGCAATTTCTCGTAAAAATGCGATAATATTCCGACCGGGAATCTCCTTTTCGGTAAACAGAGGAAAAAACACAAAGACGGGGGCGGCCAGTGCACGCGCCTAAGCCCACTGTCCCTTGATCGGCCACTTGAGAAAGGCGATAATGCGTTTCAGCCTGGGGCTGGAATGACGACATTCAGGTTTTTCCCGGGCTCTGAGAGCCTATTGGAGCCGTGGGAAGTGTCACGTTACCGCAGAGATCCGGGAAGTTTTGGAAAGATATCAAAGAAAGACAATAAATGGTCAGACAGGCCACTTCCTGTAAAGGAATCTCTCAGGTTGACCTGCCATTTGAGTTCTGTTATACACAGACACCATTCAAACAGTTTTAGAAACTTTCGAGTGTTTTCTATCCAAAGCCAATAATTATATGCATATTCTAGTTACTGGGCAGGAGTAGTAACCAGATTAAATCGGGTACGTTTTTTATCCAGCCATGTCAATACTGCCCCCTACCCTCAACAGGTTAAAATACATTTTTATGCGCTTTTTCTCGTAAAATAGCGATAATATTCCAACCGGGAGACCTTGTTTTCGTTCAAACACTGAAAATAGAAAATGGAGTCTTCACATGCATGTGCGGCCCCATGTCATTGTTCTCAGAATGACCACTTTCCAAAAGCCCTACTGTTTTTCGCCCAGGGACTGCAGAGTCATCATTCCCGGTTCTGGCGCCTTCTGAGAGCCTATGGGAGCCTTAGAAAATGTCACGTTACAGCAGAGATCCTCCATTTTCGATAAAGAGGCTATAGAAGGCCAAGAAATGGTCAGAGAGGGCACTTCCTGTATGGAATCTTCTCAGGTTTTGGCCTGCCATATGAGTTCTGTTATACTCACAGACACCATTCAAACAGTTTTAAAAACTTTCGGGTGTTTTCTATCCAAAGCAAACAATTAAAAGCATATTCTAGTTTTTGGGCAGGAGTAATAACCAGATTAAATCGAGTACGTTTTTTATCCGGCCGTGAAAATACTGCCCCCTATCCTAAACAGGTTAAATCATCCCCCGTTTGGTGAAGTCCGCTGTCTTTGTTAGGAAGAAATAGTCTTCAGAGTTCGCAACGAGCCAGGCGGCCCAAACTGCTGCATTTACCCTGACTCTGTTGCAAGAGAAGTGACACATTTTCCCTAGTTAAAATAAATTCATGTTAGCAGGCAATATTAACTAAATATGCAGGTTTAACCTGTTATGGCTAGGGGGCAGTATTTTCACGGCTGGATAAAAAACGTACCCGATTTAATCTGGTTACCACTCCTACCCAGTAACTAGAATATGCATATACTTATTACATATGGATAGAAACCACCCTAAAGTTTCTAAAACTGTTTGAATGGTGTCTGAGTATAACAGAACTCATTTGGCAGACAAGGTGTCGTTCTTCTTGTCTCTGTTTATTGAAGAGTGAGGATCTTAGCTGTCCCGTGACACTTCCTACGGCTGCCATAGGGTCTCAGAAGGCGGTAAAAAGCTGAATCGTGGCTTTGCAGGCTCTGGCTGAAAAAAAGTAGCGCGTTTGGATAGTGGCTGGTTACAGTACTGTGAGACTCAGGCTCGTGCCCGTGTCGACCGAAAGCTTCGTTTACTTTCCTCTGTTTAGCTAAAAAGGAGATTCCCGGTCGGAATATTATTGCTTTTTTACAAGAAAAATTGCATAAAAATGGATTTTAAACAGCGGTTGACATGCTTCGAAGTACGGTAATGGAATATTTAGATTTTTTTTGTCACGAATTGCGCCATGCGCGCGACCCTGATTTACCATTTCAGATAGTGTCTGGGACGCACGAACAAAACGGCGCTATTCGGATATAACGATGGATTATTTTGGACCAAACCAACATTTGTTATTGAAGTAGCAGTCCTGGGAGTGCATTCTGACGAAGACAACAAAAGGTAATCAATCTTTTATAATAGTAAATCTGATTTTGGTGAGTGCTAAACTTGCCGGGTGTCTAAATAGCTAGCCCGTGATGCCTGGGCTATGTACTTAGAATATTGAAAAATGTGCTTTCACCAAAAAGCTATTTTAAAATCGGACATATCGAGTGCATAGAGGAGTTCTGTATCTATAATTCTTAAAATAATTGTTATGCTTTTTGTGAACGTTTATTGTGAGTAATTTAGTAAATTCCCCGGAAGTTTGCGGGGGGGTATGCTAGTTCTGAACGTCACATGCTAATGTAAAAAGCTGTTTTTTGATATAAATATGAACTTGATTGAACAAAACATGCATGTATTGTATAACATAATGTCCTAGGGTTGTCATCTGATGAAGATCAAAGGTTAGTGCTGCATTTAGCTGTCTTCTGGGTTTTTGTGAAATTATATGCTAGCTTGAAAAATGGGTGTCTGATTATTTCTGGCTTGGTACTCTGCTGACATAATCTAATGTTTTGCTTTCGTTGTAAAGCCTTTTTGAAATCGGACAGTGTGGTTAGATTAACGAGAGTCTTGTCTTTAAAATGCTGTGAAATAGTCATATGTTTGAAAAATTGAAGTTTTTGTATTTGAGGAATTTGTAATTCGCGCCACGCCCATCATTGGATATTGGAGCAGGTGTTCCGCTAGCGGAACGTCTAGATGTAAGAGGTTAAATTATATACTTGTGTATTGATTTTAAGAAAGGCTGATGTTTGATGTTCATGGTTAGGTACACGTTAGAGCAATGTGTACCTAAGCGATTATATGCAACACAGGACAGGCTAGATGAACTAGTAATATCAACCATGTGTAGTTAACTAGTGATTATGATTGATTTTCATAAGATAAGTTTAAAGCTAGCTAGCAACTTACCTTGGCTTCTTACTGCATTTACGTAACAGGCAGGCTCCTCGTGGAGTGCAATGTAAAGCAGGTGGTTAGAGCGTTGGACTAGTTAACCGTAAGGTTGCAAGGTTCTGCCCCTGAACAAGGCAGTTAACCCACCGTTCCTAGGCCTTCATTGAAAATGAGAATGTTCTTAACCGACTTGCCTAGTTAAATAAAGGTGTAAAGTAAAATTTTTTTTTTAAAAAGCCGTCCAAAAATATCGATTTCCGTTATGAAAATTTGAAATGGGCCGTAATTACGTCGGCAAACCTCTAGTATTATCTATGTAATAAACCACTTGCATACACAATTTGCCACACTAAATTAACCTCCATCAACAGCAGGTGCATTTCAAGAGCGGCAAATTTGAATCCAAATAAATGTCAAAATTCAAATTTTTCAAACACACAACTATTTTACACCCTTTGAAAGATAAACATCTCCTTAATCTAACCACGTTTTACGATTTCAAAAAGGTTTTACGGCGAAAGCATAAATTTAGAGTATGTTAGGACAGTACATTTACAAGAGTTGTGTGTAATGTTTTGTCAATTCAAAGACAGGGTCACCAAAACCATAAAACCAGCTAAAATGATGCACTAACCTTTTACAATCTCCATCAGATGACACTCCTAGGACATTATGTTAGACAATGCATGCATTTTTAGTTCTATCAAGTTCATATTTATATCCAAAAACAGCGTTTTACTATGGCATTGATGTTGAGGAAATCGTTTCCCTCCAATAACCGGCAGTCAAGTCAGCGCCACAAATTAAATAATTAAAATTAGAAAACATTGGTAAAATATTATATTGTCATTTAAAGAATTATAGATTTACATCTCTTGAACGCAATCAACTTGCCAGATTTAAAAATAACCTTACTGGGAAATCACACTTTGCAATAATCTGAGCACTGCGCCCAGAAAAATACGCGTTGCGATACAGACTAGACGTCATGTTGGGGAGATCTAAAATCGAAAATACTATGTAAATAATCCATTACCTTTGATTCTCTTCATCAGATGTCACTTCCAGGTATCACAGGTCCATAACGAATGTAGTTTTGTTCAAAAAAGCTCATCATTTATGTCCAAAAATCTCCGTCTTGTTAGCACATGATCTAAGCCCGCCGGACTTCACTTCATGAACGAGGGGAAAAAATATATTTACGTTCGTTCAAACATGTCAAACGTTGTATAGCATAAATAATTAGGGCCTTTTTTAACCAGAACATGAATAATATTCAAGGTGGACGAATGCATACTCTTTTATAACGTATTGGAACGAGGGTACCCAACATGAACTCGCGCGCCAGGTGTCTAATGGGCCATCATCGTTCCATGGCTCTTGTTCGGTCAGATCTCCCTCCAGAAGACTCAAAACACTTTGTAAAGGCTGGTGACATCTAGTGGAAGCAATAGGAAGTGCCAAAATATTCCTCAGCCCCTGTGTTTTTCAATGGGATAGGTTTAAAGTCAATACAACACATCAGGTATCCACTTCCTGTCAGAAAATGTCTCAGGGTTTTGCCTGCCAAATGAGTTCTGTTATACTCACAGACACCATTCAAACAGTTTTAGAAACTTTAGAGTGTTTTCTATCCATATATAATAAGTATATGCATATTCTAGTTACTGGGTAGGATTAGTAACCAGATTAAGTCGGGTACATTTTTTTATCCAGACGTGCAAATGCTGCCCCCTAGCCCCAACAGGTTAAAGGCATGTCATAGGTAAGCATGCAAACAAGCCAGACATTTCCCTGGATGCAAGAAATCAGGAAAGTCTGCATTATGTGACACAGCAGTGTGTGTGGATATGAGTCATGACTCATGAGTGAGTCAGGTCTCACCTGGTCCTTGATGGGAGTGACATAGCCCTTCTCTCTCCAGTCCACAGCTTTAGGGGCCTGCAGGTAACTGGGTTCCATGAACGGAGAGCCATTGTACTTCCTCTCAGTCGTCTGCTTGTAGCCGTTCAGCTGCCTGAACTCTTCATTGGTCTAGGGAGGAAGAAATCCAGAAAAACGTGTTGAAATGTAGTGTCTCCCTGGCCAGATGTGTTTAATAACTTACTATCTGACTAACATGTAGGTTTAATGTCTTAGAACGGTTTTTTAAAAAGTTATCATTGAATGAGAAACATGGTGCGTTGTTAACCTCTTACATCTAGATGTTCCGCTAGCGGAACACCTGCTCCAATATCCAATGATGGGCGTGGCGCGAAATACAAATTCCTCTAAAATCCTATTACTTCAATTTTTCAAACATATGACTATTTCACAGCATTTTAAAGACAAGACTCTCGTTAATCTAACCACACTGTCTGATTTCAAAAATGCTTTACAGCGAAAGCAAAACATTACATTATGTCAGCAGAGTACCCAGCCAGAAATAATCAGACACCCATTTTTCAAGCTAGCATATAATGTCACAAACACCCAGAAGACAGCTAAATGCAGCACTAACCTTTGATGATCTTCATCAGATGACACACCTAGGACATTATGTTGTTATACAATACATGCATGTTTTGTTCAATCAAGTTCATATTTATATCAAAAAACTGCTTTTTACATTAGCCTGTGACGTTCAGAACTAGCATACTTACATACTAGCAAACTTCCGGGGAATTTACTAAATTACTCACGATAAACGTTCACAAAAAGCATAACAATTATTTTAAGAATTATAGATACAGAACTCCTCTATGCACTCGATATGTCCGATTTTAAAATAGCTTTTTGGTGAAAGCACATTTTGCAATATTCTAAGTACATAGCCCAGCCATCACGGGCTAGCTATTTAGACACCCGGCAAGTTTAGCCTTCACCAAAATCAGATTTACTATTACAAAAGTTTGATTACCTTTTGTTGTCTTCGTCAGAATGCACTCCCAGGACTGCTACTTCAATAACAAATGTTGGTTTGGTCCAAAATAATCCATCGTTATATCCGAATAGCGGCGTTTTGTTCGTGCGTTCCAGAAACTATCCAAAATGGTAAATCAGGGTCGTGCGCATGGCGCATTTCGTGACATTTTATTTATTTTTTTTAAATATTCCATTACCGTACTTCGAAGCATGTCAAGGGGAAAAAACAAAGACGGGGGCAGCCAGTGCACGCGCCTAAGCCCACAGTCCCTTGATCGGCCACTTGAGAAAGGCGATAATGTGTTTCAGCCTGGGGCTGGAATGACGACATTCAGGTTTTTCCCGGGCTCTGAGAGCCTATGGAAGACGTAGGAAGTGTCACGTTAGAGCAGAGATCCTTTGTAATGATAGAGATGGCAAAGAAGTTCAAGAAATGGTCAGACAGGGTACTTCCTGTACAGTATCTTCTCACGTTTTGGCCTGCCAAATGAGTTCTGTTATACTCACAGACACCATTCAAACAGTTTTAGAAACTTTGGAGTGTTTTCTATCCAAAGTTAATAATTATATGCATATTCTAGTTTCTGGGCAGGACTAATAATCAGATTAAAATCGGGTACGTTTTTTATCCAGCCGTGAAAATACTGCCCCCTAGCCATAACAGGTTAAAAAGTGAACACTTCTGTTCCCTTCTCAGGATCACTGTTCCTTCAGAACCTGATAGTGGAAGAAACCTAACCTGTGAGTGAATACATTCCTGCTTTAGTTGTCAACGCTGACACCTGTGTCGGTTTTCAAAGTGCCTGTGAAGTACTTCATACTGTAGGTGCTGTAGCCAATGCAGGGGCGGCAGGTAGCCTAGCGGTTAGTGTTGGGCCAGTAACCGAAAGGTTGCTAGATCGAATCCCTGAGCTGACAAGGTAAAAAAGATTCAGCATGGGACAAGACTTCTGAAATGTACCTCCTGCACCACCATTAAAATGTCTCAGCAATGGAGCTTGACTTGTGCAGGAGCTCACCAGAATTGATATTGGCTTGAATTCCTGCACCTCAGAATATTAGCTCAAAGTACTGCGGATTTCCTGCACCTTAATATAAACAGTACTGGCACTCAGAATGAGTACCGGTGCCCATTTAGTCTAAGTCAAGCACTGCTCAACAAGGTAGATCTTCATACCATGTCACCGAAGTGGTTCATGCCCAGAAGGTAGGAGTGTTTTCCCATAGAGTGGTCCAGGTTGTGCATCTCAATCTTCTTCAGGTTCTTTTCCCAAACGATCCTCCTCCAGCCCTCCTCCCTCTGTCACAATGAGTGAAAGTCAGAAAATACACAATCCATGCAATAATGTTATACGGAGTTAATTGTAATTTACAGCTACATGTATACAAGTGCACAAATTAGAGCCACTCGTTGGGAGCTACTGAGGGGTTCCTATGAGGATGTTCTCCCCTACTTGTGCTTAAACACCCACCTCATGGTAGTTCTTGCTGTGCCAGTTCTTCCACAAGTGCCAGTGGCCCTCTAACTGAGAGTCAAACATATGGGCCGCATACACAGCACTCATACAGAGCACCAACACTGCCAAGTAGAGCGACGTCATGGTCAAACAACTGAAGGGAGAGAGCAGAGCCATCAGTCAGCTTTGTATTCAGTGTAAAGAATCTATACGTTATAAAATGTTGAAACAATAGAGCTTCAACGTTATAGCCACTACCAGAAAAAAAAAACAGGCTGGGCAGCACCTACTACTGAAGAGTTGAGCTACAGCTATACATTTGGTCTCCCACCCAGGGTTTTAACCAAGCCCTGCTTAGCTTTGTTATGTCACTGACTACTACCAATGTGGTACAGTGAGAAGTCTCTTAACTTCAGATTCACTGTTGCTAGCAGAGTCATTCCAAAGGATAGGTTTAACAGAAACAATGAAATGTCACCATACTCTACATGTCAATGACACTATTCAGGCATATATAGGATTTGTGAAGGCATCAGCAGCTATTGTTACAAGTCAACCCAGGGGTCAACTAAAAATAGACATACACCTAGTTTCAAGCTTCGGTTGATTTCAAAAGTAATCTTAAATTAAGTAATGTGTTGGATTGACATCTCCCTCAACAAATATCCAAGTTAAAGGATAGGACTAAATCCAACTTCAGACCTATTCTTTAACTTTTGGTTGAGCTGGAGCTGTGAATCAAACATCATTAATATGTAGACAAGCTAAAAGTAACGCCAGACTAAATCAGTGGCACAAAATAAACAAATCCTTAAAATGTTAATAATTGGTTGCATTGACAACTAAACATTTATATTTGTGCAATACAGTAAATAGCCTAAAATTATGGCTCTTAAACTATTGTAATATTATTTATTCCACTAAAATGAAACAATGTGTTCAACTAAACACATCCAGTGCCACATTCGAGATTAGTCACTATAAAATGCCTTATTTCCAAAGCATATCGAAGTTTGTCACGTGCGCCGAAAACAAAAGGTGTATACTTTCCAGTGAAACGCTTACTTACAGGCTCTAACCAACAGTGCAAAAAAGGTGACAGCACCGAAGAAATGAATCATGCATTCAAGATAGCGTGCCAAGGTCGTACATCTGGAGATATTCACAATTGCTATAATAACCTACACATTCTCAAAATGGCATTGATCACTGGCACTAAGTTACGTAGTTAATGAAATCTCAACAGCAATTAAGGTCATGTGGTTGTGCTATTAGATGAAGCACAGTAATTAAATTGTTTATTTTTATGTTTGTTTAATGGTTGAAAGCGCAGTGTAAACACATTTAGATGAAAATTAATCCAAAAATCTAATGTTTTTTTCCTCCATAGAATTTGGGTTGTACTTTGACGGTTAAGAGCAGTGATAACACATTGAGGAATCAAAACGGTCTCTTTTTAAGTTGCTGAAAATGTCATTAAGTAACACCTCATCCAAATATTAGCCACATTTGTACATTGACATTTTTTACTGTTTCCCTATATCGTAACAACGATAACACTGGAGACATTTCGTATGTGAGAACTCAATATTCTAAAATTCTAGCGCAACAGTAAATTCAACTGAAGGAAAAAAAACATATGGAACGTTACTATCGTTATTCAAAATTATATCAAGTAATACTTTTCCAAATTATAACGTAATGTTGATATTCAAGGGAATGTTTGGTAACAGCCGGCAGCAATAACATCAGAAACTGTATCCTAATGCTGTTAGGCATTGTTGTATCAATCGAAGAGCAAATACCCCTGGTAAACGGCCATAACCCAAGAGGACCGCCCTAACACTGTACAAACATTATAGACCTAGCGCAATACTTACTTTTTCCGTCAATTTGCAGTAACAGTGTGTTGATATATGTTGTTGTTGTTGTTGTGTAAACCATGCCTACTAAACACAACACTTTATACAGCCAGCTATACTATATGTCCTGATAGTAAGAGAGGCTTGTGATTGGCTAAAAGGACCTCGATATCACACAGTGTATCTTGGGATTGGATGAAATAGGAATTAAAAAATCTCAGGTCCCGCCCCGAGTAAATATCCCAGCATGTGATTCCTGCCCAACTGACCGTCTTATCCTTCAGCTGAACTTGATAAAACACCTTTAGAAGTTGATTAGATTACTGGGAAACAAAGGGTAAAATTATACATTGTAACGTCGAATCAGTTTCCCTTAACATTCTTTCATATTCGGTTACTTTGTAACAGTTCTCTCCAGGGGCGAAAATCTGATATCAACTTTGGAGGGGACAATTACATGAAATTTTCTCAAGAGCAATTCCTGAGGGAGACACCAAAAGTAGTGCTGTAACACATAGCCTACATTGTAATATGGTAAATGTATATTGAGGAACCAAAGAAATAAGGTGTTTGCTGTACTCCTAACTACCGGTACCCAAAACTACACAACTAATCACAACAGCAATACCATTGCCTTTAACAAATCTTAGTTCAGTCACCAGTTTAAGATGAGAGTGGGGGTATCCATGGCATTTTCCAATTATGTTCCTATTTTACAAGTCAAAAAAATTGAGAACCTTTCATAATGTTGCCAAACAAAGACTCAACAAACTTACCTGAGACTCCCTGTCTCTGCCAGTCTGTCCCTGCATATCTGTCCCCAACTCTGCTGTCTGTGTGCCATCTGTTGCCTGCTCTGCCTAATGACATCATTGTGAAACATTTCCATTAGAATTTCATTTCTTTCTTATGAACATTTTTATCAACTAGTCTTTCAGATATTAGGCTACTAGGGTTCTTACTATGCATTTTGGTGTATTGAAAAAAACTCTGATGTCCGTCTTTTATTTTTCTGCCATTTTTCTACCTGGCTGGCTGGCTGGCTACACACACACACACAGTGTGTAGGTTATTTACAGTAGGAGATGGGCTTCTATCATCTTCTATCATTCTATTTGGGCTTCGATCTAAAAGGTAGCTAGCAAATGTGAAACGGATTAAAATGACAAGAGTTGACAGCTGTATGAGTTCACCATTTACACAACATATGCTGCAACCTTTTGTAATTTTAATAGTTTGTTTCATATTGGCTGGCTTCCAACAATAGCTGAATTTGCAAAGCTAGCGAGCACCAATTCAGTTTCAGTGGTGTTTGCTTTATTCTTTGCTACCCGGGTTAAATAAAGGTGAAATAAAATAAATAAATAAAAGTTCCCTTGCGACAATTTAGCTTTTGCAACGAGACCATTAAATATATTTAAGACAATGGTATAAGAGAGTGTAGTTCTGTTCAGTTTGGACTTCAGTTTATCGCTAACCTTATCACAGGGACTTTGAAGCACTAACTTACATCATCTGCATGCTGATCTTGGAATAAATTGACGATAGCAAAGATTCCATCTTTGATGAGGCCACATAAATGGAATAGGTACTAGCTAGCTTAATAGTTAATATTTGCGCGCTAGCTCTGCATATTCAGCTAGTGTGTGTGCGCGATTGACTAGATTAACCTCACGTCAGTTACGTTCATTGAGTGCCTTTCAGACAGTAGATACGACCCCTCTGTTACCTTGCTAACTAAGGAACTGGCAGTGGATCAAACCATTGTGAGGCAAAGGGTGGGGGGGTCGCAATCTTTTGAAACTTAAAAACGCGCTATTAAGTGTCTATAATCAGCACAATTGCTTTCATTGCGTATTATTAATATTATTTAAATTACATAGTTATGTTTCAGTGATATATTGGGGGGGACAAATCATATTTTTCCCAGGATGGGGGGGTCGTGTCCCACCCGTCCCCCCCGGGATTTCCGCCCCTGGTTCTCTCATCATGTGCCGGCACCGAGGAGAGGAGAACATGACACGCTGATGCTCATACAGCAATGACAAAGAAATTGTCAGTAAAAAAAAGGCAAGACATGTTCACTGCACAAGGTTGACATGAATTTAGCTAGAAAGTGATAAATACCTTGACATCATTCTTTGACTCAGCAGTAGGTTACTTACCTGATACCAGGGGCATCAATGATCATGAGGAAGGTGAGGGATCAGCCCAGAACTACACAGCAGGACCTAGTCAATGACCTGAAGAGAACTGGGACCACAGTCTCAAAGAAAACCATTAGTAACACTACGCCGTCATGGATTAAAATCCTGCAGCGCATGCAAGGTCCCCCTGCTCAAGCCAGCGCATGTCCAGGCCCATCTGAAGTTTGCCAATGACCATCTGGATGATCCAGAGGAGGAATGGGAGAAGGTCATGTGGTCTGATGAGACAAAAATAGAGCTTTTTGGTTTAAACTCCACTCGCCGTGTTTAGAGGAAGAAGAAGGATGAGTACAACCCTAAGAACACCATCCCAAAAGTGAAGCATGGAGGTTGAAACATAATTCTTTGGGGATGCTTTTCTAAAGGGGACAGACGACTGCACCGTATTGAGGGGAGGATGGATGGGGCCATGTATCGCGAGATCTTGGCCAACAACCTCCTTCCCTCAGTAAGAGCATTGAAGATGGGTCGTGGCTGGGTCTTCCAGCATGACAACGACCCAAAACACACAGCCAGGGCAACTAAGGTGTGGCTCCGTAAGAAGCATCTCAAGGTCCTGGAGTGGCCTAGCCAGTCTCCAGACCTGAACCCAATAGAAAATCTTTTAGGGAGCTGAAAGTCCGTATTGCCCAGCGACAGCCCCGAAATCTGGAGGTCTGTATGGAGGAGTGGGCCAAAATCCTTGCTGCAGTGTGTGCAAACCTGGTCAAGAACTACAGGAAATGTATGATCTCTGTAATTGCAAACAAAGGTTTCTGTACCAAATATTAAGTTCTGCTTTTCTGATGTATCAATACTTGTGTCATGCAATAAAATGCAAATTAATTACTTAAAAATCATACAATGTGATTTTCTGGATTCCATCTCTCACAGTTGAAGTGTACCTATGATAACAATTACAGACCTCTACGCTTTGTAAGTAGGAAAACCTGCAAAATCGGCAGTGTATCAAATACTTGTTCTCCCCACTGTATGTGCCAAGGTCTACAGACATTAACGGATAGCAAAAAGAAAACCAGCCCCGTCGCGGACATCAACATCTTGCTCCCAGACAAATTAAACAACTTCTTTGCGTGCTTTGAGGACAATACAGTGCCACTGACACGGCCCTCTTCCAAAGACTGTGTGCTCTCCTTCTCTGTGGCCTACGTGAGTAAAACATTTAAACGTCTTAACCCTCGCAAGGCTGCAGGACCAGACGGCAACCCTAGCCGCGTCCTCATTGGGTCAAATGTTTCAGGTAGCCTTCCACAAGCTTCCCACAATAAGTTGGGTGAATTTTGAGCCCATTCCGCCTGACAGAACTGGTTTAACTGAGTCAGGTTTGTAGGCCTCCTTGCTCGCACACGCTTTTTCAGTTCTGCCCACAAATGTTCTATAGGATTGAGGTCAGGGCTTTGTGATGGCCACTCCAACACCTTGACTTTGTTGTCAAGCCATTTTGCCACAACTTTGGAAGTATGCTTGGGGTCATTGTCCATTTGGAAGACCCATTTGCGACCAAGCTTTAACTTCCTGACTGATGTCTTGAGATGTTGCTTCAATATATCCACATAATTTTCCTCCCCCATGATGCCATCTATTTTGTGAAGTGCACCAGTCCCTCCTGCAGCAAAGCACCCCCACAAGATGATGCTGCCACCCATGTGCTTCACGGTTGGGATGGTGTTCGTCGACTTGCAAGCCTCCCCCTTTTTCCTCCAAACATAAGGATGGTCATTATGGCCAAACAGTTCTATTTTTGTTTCATCAGACCAGAGGACATTTCTCCAAAAAGTACAATCTTTGTCCCCATGTGCAGTTGCAAACTGTAGTCTGGCTTTTTTATGGCGGTTTTAGAACAGTGGCTTCTTCCTTGCTGAGCGGCCTTTTAGGTTGTGTCGATATAGGACTCGTTTAACTGTGGATACAGATACTTTTGCACCTGTTTCCTCCAGCATCTTCACAAGGTCCTTTGCTGTTGTTCTGGGATTGATTTGCACTTTTCGCACCAAAGTGCGTTCATCTCTAGGAGACAGAACGTGTCTCCTTCCTGAGCGGTATGATGGCTGTGTGGTCCCATGGTGTTTATACTATACTATTGTGTGTACAGATGAACGTGGTACCTTCAGGCATTTGGAAATTTCTCCCAAGGATGAACCAGACTTGTGGAGGTCTACAATGTTTTTTCTGAGGACTTGGCTGATTTCTTTAGATATTCCCATGATGTCAAGCAAAGAGGCACTGAGTTTGAAGGTAGGCCTTGAAATACATCCACAGGTACACCTCCAATTGACTCAAATGATGTGGCTTCTTAAGCCATGACATAATTTTCTGGAATTATCCAAGCTGTTTAAAGGCACAGTCAACTTAGTGTATGTAAACTTCTAACCCACTGGAATTGTGATACAGTGAATTATAAGTGAAATAATCTGTCTGTAAACAATTGTTGTAAAAATTACTTGTCATGCACAATGTAGATGTCCTAAGCGACTTGCCAAAACTAATTAACAAGAAATTTGCGGAGAGGTTGAAAAACAAGTTTTAATGACTCCAACCTAAGTGTATGTAAACTTCCGACTTCAACTGTATGGAAGAATGCTGATCATTGACTACAGCTCAGCATTCAACACCATAGTACCCTCCAAACTCATCATTAAGCTTGAGACCCTCGGTCTCGACCCCGCCCTGTACACCTGGGTCCTAGACTTTTTTATGGTCCGCGCCCAGGTGGTGAAGGTAGGAAACAACATCTCCACCCCGCTGATCCTCAACACTGGGGCCCCACAAGAGTGCGTTCTCAGCCTTCTCCTGTACTCCCTGTTTACCCATGACTGCGTGGCCATGCACGCCTCCAACTCAATCATCAAGTTTGCAGACAACACTACAGCGGTAGGCTTGATTACCAACAACAACTAGACAGCCTACAGGGAGGAGGTGAGGGCACTCGGAGCGTGGTGTCAGGAAAACTACCTCTCACTCAACGTCAACAAAACAAAGGAGATGATCGTGGACTTCAGGAAATAGCAGAGGTAGCACCCCCCTATCCACATCGACGGGACAGTAGTGGAGAAGGTGGAAAGTTTTAAGTTCCTCGGCTTACACATCATGGACAAACTGAAATGGTCCACCCACACAGACAGCGTGGCGAAGATGGCGCAACAGCGCTTCTTCAACATCAGGAGGCTGAAGAAATGTGGCTTGTCACCTAAAACCCTCTCAAACTTTTACAGATGCACAATCGAGAGCATCCTGTCGGGCTGTATCACTGCCTGGTATGGCAACTGCACCTCCCTCAACCGCAAGGTGCTTCAGAGGGTTGTGCAGTCTGCACAATGCATCACTGGGGGCAAACTACCTGCCCTCCAGGACACCTACAGCACCCTGTGTCACAGGAAGGCCAAAAAGATCATTAAGGACAACAACCACCTGAGCCACTGCCTGTTCACCCCGCTATTATTCAAAAGGCGAGGTCAGTACAGGTGCATCAAAACTGGGACCGAGAGACAGAAGCTGTTTTTCAATCTCAAGGCCATCAGACTGTTAAACAGCCATCACTAACATAGAGAGGCTGCTGCCAACATATAGACTCAAATCACTGCCCACTTTAATAAATGGATTTAATAAAAGTATCCCTAGTTACTTCAAATACTGCCACTTTAATAATGTTTACATATCCTACATTACTCATCTTATATGTATATACTGTATTTTATACCATCTATTGCATCTTGCCTATGCCGCACAGCCATCGCACATCCATATACTTATGTACATATTCTTATTCCATCCCCTTACATTGTATGTATAAGGTAGTGGTTGTGAATTTGTTAGATTTACTTGTTAGATATTACTGCACTGTCGGAACTAGAAGCACAAGCATTTCGCTACTCTCGCATTAACATCTGCTAACCATGCGTATGTGACCAATAACATTTGAGTTGATTGAACTTGTAAAAGTCTGTGTTTCAGGTGGGGAGGCCTCCTCATCTACATCAAGCAGTCATCAAGATGCTGCTGACCTTGATCTACGTATTTAACATTGGAAAGAGGATACATCGCATATTTATTTATATACTTGGCTTGGCTAATTCTAATAGGCTATACTGTGTCTACTGCTGTACATATCATTCTTAGTATATCTTGTGTAAATTCATCTGGTGTATATACACCTGTAGATTGCGTTTGGATTACTTTTACAGTGCTATTTGGGATGTTAATTGGTTTCCTGCTGGCATTTCTTGAAAAAAAATGTTTCCTTGTTTTATTATTTGTAAAGTGTACTTTCACATTGAGCTGCACTGTTCGGAGCTACCCACTGGGCACACACTGGTTGACTCAATGTTGTTTCCATGTCATTTCAATGAAATTACTTTTCAACCAACGTGGAATAGACGTTGAATAGTGTCCAGTGGCTAGTAACATTAAGCATTTCGCTGCACCCGCTCTGATAAAGCATTTATGCATCTATTTTTAAAGATGAAACTAGCAGGAACACACTGATCAATACATTGTTTCTGATCAACACCTATTGTGTCATGTCACTTTTCCCTTGTCAGCTTTAGGAAATACTGCCTGTGAACCTAATGAACTTGCCTACAGTATTCTGAACGAGACAAAACAAAAACAAATACTTTGTAAAGGGGTGTTTGCAATTCCAGCAAAATATAGTCTGAATGAATAATAATAAGAATGCCGTAAATGACCGGTATTAGAAAGGTTACTTCATGAAAGAGAAACGGAGTGGAATAGATAGTTGTTTTCAAACCCTTTAACACTCACAGTCGGGGCAGAAGCACATTTTATCTGAATTGATTCATTCAAAAGGCTTGTCGACAGACATTGACACCACATAACAGTTGCCGATCTGACTGGGCCAACACAATCACACAGGAGAGAGATATATTATCTTCTTGGGTAGCTGCTGAATCTACCTGTAGATATGTTTATTTTATTTAACTGATATTTAACTAGGCAACTCAGTGAAGAACAAATTCTTATTTACAGTGACGGCCTACCCCAGGCAAACCAGGACGACGCTGGGCCAATTGGGCACCGCCCTTTGGGACTCCCAATCACGGCTGGATGTGATACAGCCTGGATTTGAACCAGGGACTGTAGTGACACGTCTTGCACTGAAATGCAGCGCCTTAGATTGCTGCGCCAAAATATGTGGTAATAGGACTACTTGATTGATATCTACAGAAACAGGGAAATCAATGAATGAATGGGTTTATTTATGATAAGCGTTAGTTACTAGTATTAAGAATGTTTTGATTATAATGCAGTACTGACCATTACCTCATCCATGCAACTGATGCTGATTACAGTCAAACAGAAAAAGATGCACTTCCTCTACCTGTCAGCCATGAAGTGTACTGCAGGCAATGTAACATGGCAATGACCATATTAAATCGAATCAAATTTTATTTGTCACATGTGCCGAATACAACAGGTGTGAAATGCTTACTTACAAGCCTTTAATCACAATGCAGTTCAAGAAATAGAGTTCAAATATTTACTAAATAAACTAAAGTTAAAAGTGACACTAGAATTACAGAACAAAAACAAGGCTATGTACAGGGGGTACTGGTACCGAGTCAATGTGTGGGGGTCCAGGTTAGTCGAGGTAATTTGTACATATAGGTTGGGGTAAATTGACTATAGAGTCAAATTACAAGTTTTAATGTCACATGCACAAGTACTGTGAAATGCCTTCCTTGCAAGCTCCAAACCCAACAATGCAGTAATCAATAACAATGTAATACTAGAAATAACAAGGTAGAACAAAAACACAAGAAAGTAAGTAAGCATACTACACTGAGTGGACAAAACATTAGAAACACCTGCTCTTTCCATCCCATAGACTCACCAGGTTAATCCGGGTGAACGCTATGATTGAAGTGTTAAATCCACTTCAATCAGTCTAGATGAAGGTGAGGAGATGGGTTACAGAAGGATTTTTAAGCCTTGAGACATTGATTGTGTGTGTGTGCCATTCAGAGGGTGAATTGCCAAGACAAAATATTTAAGTGCCTTTGAACGGAGTATGGTAGTAGGTCCTAGGCACACCAGTTTGAGTGTATGAAGAACTGCAACGCTGCTGGGTTTTTCACACTCAACAGTTTCCCATGTGTATCAAGAATGGTCCACCACCCGAAGGACATCCAACCAACTTGAC
The DNA here is from genome assembly GCF_965601325.2 of Salmo salar. NCBI lineage: Eukaryota > Metazoa > Chordata > Actinopteri > Salmoniformes > Salmonidae > Salmo > Salmo salar. The sequence goes on along the minus strand of NC_138291.1, from coordinate 139,103,147 downwards.
ACAACTGTGGGAAGTTTTGGAGTAAACACGGGCCAGCATCCCTGTGGAACGCTTTCGACACCTTGTAGAGTACATGCCCCGATGAAGTGAGGCTGTTCTGAGTGCAAAAGGGGGTGCAACTCAATTTTAGGAAGGTGTTCCTAATGTTTTGTACACTCAGTGTAGACGTCCTGGATCGCAGGGAGCTCGGCCACAATAATGTACTGGGCTGTTATTGCCATACCTAGCAGTGATGCAGCCAGTCAAGATGCTCTCATTGGTACAGCTGTAGAATTTTTTGAGGATTTGAGGGCCCATGCCAAACCTTTTCTTCCTCCTGAGGGGGAAGAGGTGCTCTTGCGCCGCCTTCACGACTGTGCGTGTGTGTGGACCATTTTAAGTCCTTATTGATTTGGACACAAAGGAACTTGAAGCCTTCAACCCACTCCACTGCAGCCCGTCGATGTGGATGGGAGCGTGCACGGACACCACACTTTCAGGCTGTCTCATCATCGTGGGTGATCAGGCATACCACCGTTGTGTTGTCAGCTACGTAGTTGTGGGTGAACAGCGAGTATAGGAGGGGACTAAACACACACCCCTGTGGGATCCCCGTGTTGAGGGTCAGCTTGGCGGAGGTGATGTTGCCTACCCCCACCACCTGGAGTCAGCCCGTCAGGAAGTCCAGGATCTAGTTACAGAGGGAGGTGTTCAGTCCCAGGGTCCTAAGCTTGGTGACAAGCTTGGAGGGGACAATAGTGTTGAACGCTGACCTGTAGTCAATAAAAATAATTCTCACATAGGCATTCCTCTTATCTAGGTGGATGACAGCTGTGTGGAATGCAGTTGCGATTGCGTTGTCTATGGATCTGTTGGGGCGGTATGCAAATTGGAGTGGGTCTAGAGTGTCTAGGATGATGGAGTTGATGTGTGCCATGACCAGCCTCTCAATGCACTTCATGATTACAGATATGGGTGCTACCGGGGCGGTAGTCATTGTTGCATGAGGCCTTCGAGTTCTTGGGACCAGGAATGATGGTGGTTATCTTTAAACCTGTGGGGATTACAGACTGGGACAAGGAGAGGTTGAAAATCACCATGAACATGCCTGCCAGCTGTTCTGCGCATGCTCTGAGAACACGCCCAGGAATGCCGTCTGGCCCTGCGGCCCAGCTGGTGTTGACCTGATTGAAGACCTTACTCATGTCGGCCTTGGAGAGTGAGATCACCCAGTCCTCTGGGTCCGTGACAGCACTTACACCCAGCACAATGTTGTTATTGTCAAAGCGTGCCTAAAATGCATTGATTTCAACTGGTAGCGAGGCATTGTTGGGCAGATCACGACTGAGTCTTCCTTTGTAATCCGTAATATACAGTATCTAGCCTATCATTGACTTGTGTTTGCTTCTCTAAACAGGACCTAAAAATTATAATGTCAGAAAGCAACATAAACATTTTAGGTGTTAGTTTTCCAATAATCTTAGCATTTCAGTATTTGATCCACTTATTTTTTGGCTCTCATCTTTCTTTTTCAGCTTCTCCTCTTCTTTCCCACTAGAGGGCGACCTCTAACTGTTAGTCAGCTCAGAAGTAGATCCCAGGCCGACCACAAACAGAAACACTCACACACTAGATGCAAGTTTAGCCTACAAATGATAACTTGGCTTGCAACCTGGTCTCAGAGGATTTAGTATTATTCTGTATGTTAATCCAGACACTCTATTTAGTATGATATGTTACGTTTTGTATGGTATGCATTTATTCGTGGATGTCCATCCTCCATTTTGTATGATGTGTTACGAATTACAATTCGTACAATATGATACAAAGTTTGCTAAACGTACAATATGTTACAAATTTGAAACATGTATGATGTGTTACGAATTCCAATTTGTTGTTGCTAACATTAGCTAAGTGGCTAGGTGGCTAATGCGTTAGCTAGCGTTAGCTAGGCAAGATGTTAGGGTTAAGGTTAGGAGTTAGGTTAAAGGGTTAAGGTTAGGGTTAGGGGAAGGCTTAGCTCAAATGTTTAAGGTTAGGGAAAGGGTTAGCTAACATTCTAAGTTGTTACAAAGTAGCTAATTATCTAAAATGCTAAAGTTGTCGTTCACGTTATACACCTACCCGTCCATCCCGACCAACCATCCTCCTTTCTTTTTTGCCTTAAGTAACCTTATGTCTTACGTAACCATACCAAACTTAACTTATCATACTAATTTCAGTGTCCCGGATTTACTTTTACTATGTTACGTCTAGTCTATGAGACCAGGCTGTGACTTAATTAAAGAAAACTAAAGAAGGGTAAACTTGTGTATGGTATGAAACCCTATGTTAACTTTATACCTCTCTCTGTCAGTTTCAACGAAATAGACTCTACATAAAAATATAAACACAGGGATAATATTCCTCTAATGAACTTTCACTCAGTTCTCATACTGGGTTTGACCACAATGTTCCTGGGTGAGAGACATTATGAGGTTGTTTTGAAGAAGGTTTTACAGCATCTCTCTGCCCGCCCAGTCTTCTCAAATTAACATGAGCTGAAACACACTGCCCCATGAACACACACACACACACACACACACACACACACACACACACACACACACACACACACACACACACACACACACAAATGCAGCCCTATTAGCCCTGTACATCCATTACATAGCACTGCTCTGAGTGCCTGCAGTCTATTGACACAGTACTGAAACTAGAGACAGACAACACAAGCACAACTTGAGATAAGAGCTCAATTAATGAGAAACGTTAGTCAAGTGAAAGAGGAGTCTGTCTGTCTGTTCATCTATTCTCTCCTGAATCAAAGGTTTTCACCCTTTCTCTCTCTCTCCGCTGACACTCAGGTCCTTTGCCAGGTGCCGCGCTCTCTGCACTCCCCTGATTGCCTCTGGCACCGGGAGCACACCCTTACACACCCTTACACACCCTTACACACACATAGCCCAGACACACACTTTTCATACAGGCTCTGTGTAGCGGAGCCAGAAGTGTTTTAGCATCGCCACGGCGCTAATGGGCCATAAAGACTCACCCAGAAAGAAAAAATCCAATGCTAGCTCAACAGTCTCATTCAATGGCAGTGTATTTGGGCAAGCCGTCATTATAGTCCACAGAACAACAGGGCTTGGAAAGACAATGCTCCTATGTCTAAACTGTAGGGAGGGAAACAACTTAGGACGAACAGAGCAGAGAGGTCCATTTCAGTCCCAAAATCATCTAGATTCACAGCCTGATATGAGACTGCAGGGCTTGGGAGCATTAGTGCAAATTTCCGGTGTGTGAGTGTGTGTTTTTCACAGGCCAGTTTCACAGACGTACTTAGACACACACACACAGAGCCACACATGCATGCACATGTAATTGCGATGATTAATGGCTGTTATTATGATGTCATGTACGAGTTCAGTTCAGTGGAAACTTGGCATTTCAGGATAAATGCTCCTCTGAGAACCTATTGGATTTTTTTATTGCTCCCTTTATTTTATTCCTGGCCATTGATAAAAGTCCCTTGATGTCAGATGTTGGTATGTGATTCATATGAAATGAAAAGGATGACAATTAACAGCAGATGCCTGTGTGTGTAGCAGGCCTTGAGCTCACAATACCCATCTGTAGAAACCCTTTGTGTCGAAAGACTAAAGGAAAGAAGAAATATTTCAACTTGACTTCAAATAGTCACAGATAAAGAAGCCATAGTGCTTTAATAATACTACCAATTAAATAAATCTTAATTGTATGGCACGCACGTACACACACACACACACACACACACACACACACACACACACACACACACACACACACACACACACACACACACACACACACACACACACACACACACAGGCACACACACACACACAGAGGCACACAGGCACACACAGGCACACACACACACACACACACACACACACACACACACACACACACACACACACACACACACACACACACACACACACACACACACACACACACTGTTTATTGCTATTCTGTCCAGACTGTGTATGATTACAGGTTGCAGAGTCAATATTTAGATTTTGTGGAGAGCAGTACAGTCCAGCCTGTTTATTTTCCTCTCGCTACTGTATGTGTGTGTTGACTCACAGAGCTGCGGACAAAGTGGGATGTCAATGGTCTCACAAATCACACCCCGTAGTATAAACTGTTGTAGTTTCTTTTAGATAACCGTTATCGTCCATATAGAGGTTACTGTAAGCATAATTTTGCCATATGCTCTCTTGATTTACAGTGCCTTCAGAAAGTATTCAGACCTCTTGATTTTTCCCCCCACATTTTGTTACATTACAACCTTATTCTAAAATTGATTTAATTATTTTTTTCCCCTCATCAATCTAGACACAATACCCCATAATGACAAAGCAAAAACAGGTTTTTATACACTTTTGCAAATGTATTAAAGATTACAAAAAATGAAATATTACATTCAAATAATTATTCAGACCCTTTACTCAGTACTTTGTTGAAGCAATTTTGGCAGAGATTACAGCGTAGAGTCTTCCTGGGTATGACGCTACAAGCTTGGCACACCTGTATTTGGGGAGTTTCTCCCATTTTTCTCTGCAGATCCTTTCAAGCTATGTCAGGTTGAATGGGGAACGTTGCTGTACTGCTATTTTCAGGTCTCTTCAGAGATGTTAGATCTGGTTCAAGTCCGGGCTCTGGCTAGGCCACTCAAAGAAATTCAGAGACTTGTCCCGAAGCCACTAGTGCTTGGTTGTGTGCTTAGGGCCATTGTCCTGTTGGAGAGGTGAACCTTCACCCCAGTCTGAGGTCCTGATCTCTCTGGAGCAGGTTTTCATCATGGATCTCTCTGTAGTTTGCTCTGTTAATCTTTCCCTCGATCCTGACTAGTCACCAAGTCCCTGCTGCTGAAGAACATCCCACAGCATGATGCTGCCACCACCATGCTTCACCGTAGGGATGGTGCCAGGTTTCCTCCAGACGTGACTCTTGGCATTCAGGCCAAAGAGTTCAATGTTGGTTTCATCAGACCAGAGAATCTTGTTTCTCATGGTCTGAGAGTCATAATTTAGGTGCCTTTTGGCAAACTCCAAGTGGGCTGACATGTGCCTTTTACTGAGGAGTGGCTTCCGTCTGGCCACTCCACCCTAAAGGCTTGATTTGTCACACCCTTATCTGTTTCACCTGTCTTTGTAATTGTCTCCACCCCCTCCAGGTGTCACCCATCTTTCCCATTATCCCCTGTGTATTTATCCCTGTGTTATCTTTGTCTGTTGCCAGTTCGTTCGTTTTGTCAATCCTATCAGTGTTTTACCCTCTGTTCCTGTCTCTCGTTTTGTTCATGTTTTCTAGTTTTCCCGGTGTTGACCTTTCTGCCTGCCCTGAGCCTGCCTGCCATCCTGTACCTTTTCCCCACCTATCTGGATTACTACCCTCTGCCTACCTGGCCCTGAGCCTGCCTGCCGTCCTGTACCTTTGCCTCACCTATCTGGATTACTGAGCCCTGGCTGCCCTTGACCTGTCTTTGCCTGCCCCTGTTGGATAATAAACTGTTGTTACTTCGACGTTGCCTGCATCTGGGTCTTACCTGAAACGTGATATGATTGGTGGATTTCTGCAGAGATGGTTTTCCTTCTGGAAGGTTCTCCCATCTCCACAGAGGAACTCTGGAGCTCTGTCAGAGTGACCATTGCATTCTTGGTCCCCTCCCTTAACAAGGCCCTTCTCAGCCGATTGCTCAGTTTGGCCAGGCAGCCAGCTCTAGGAGGAGTCTTGGTGGTTCTAAACTTCTTCTATTTAAAAATTATGGAGGTGTGTGCCTTTCCAAATCATGTCCATTCAATAGAATTTTTTCAAACAGAAATTTGCATCCTGTAGCACAAACTCAAAAAAGTTCTGGGACACTGTAAAGTCCATGGAGAATAAGAGCACCTCCTCACAGCTGCCCACTGCACTGAGGCTAGGAAACAGTGTCACCACCGATAAATCCACTATAATTGATAATTTCAATAAGCATTTTTCTACGGCTGGCCAGGATTTCCACCTGGCTACCCCTACCCCGGTCAACTGCCCTTCACCCCCCCACAGCAACTCGCCCAAGCCTCCCCCATTTCTCCTTCACCCAAATCCAGATAGCTGGTGTTCTGAAAGAGCGGCAAAATCTGGACTCCTACAAATCAGCCAGGCTAGACAATCTGGACCCTCTCTTTCTAAAATGATCTGCCTAAATTGTTGCAACCCCTATTACTAGCATGTTCAACCACTCTTTTGTATCGTCTGAGATTCCCACAGATTGGAAAGCTGCCGCGGTCATCCCCCTCTTCAAAGGGGGAGACACTCTAGCCCCAAACTGCTACAGACCTACATCTATCCTACCCTGCCTTTCTAAGGTCTTGGAAAGCCAAGTTAACAAACAGATTACCGACCATTTCGAATCCCACTGTACCTTCTCCTCTATGCAACCTGGTTTCAGAGCTGGTCATGGGTGCACCTCAGCCACGCTCAAGGTCCTAAACGATATCATAACCGCCATCGATAAGAGACATTACTGTGCAGCCATAGTCATCGACCTGACCAAGGCTTTCGACTCTGTCAATCACCACATTCTTATCAGCAGACTCAACAGCCTTGGTTTCTCAAATGACTGCCTCGCCTGGTTCACCAACTACTTCTCTGATAGAGTTCAGTGTGTCAAATCGGAGGGCCTGTTGTCTGGACCTCTGGCAGTCTCTATGGGGGTGCCACAGGGTTCAATTCTCGGGCCGACTCTCTTCTCTGTATATATCAATGATGTCGCTCTTGCTGCTGGTGATTCTCTGATCCACCTCTACGCAAACGACACCATTCTGTATACATCTGGCCCTTCTTTGGACACTGTGTTAACTAACCTCCAGATGAGTTTCAATGCCATACAACTCTCCTTCTGTGGCCTCCAACTGCTCTTAAATGCAAGTAAAACTAAATGCATGCACCTCAACCGATCGCTACCCTAATCTGCCCTCCCGTCCAGCATCACTACTCTGGACCGTTCTGACTTAGAACATGTGGACAACTACAAATACCTAGGTTTCTGGCTAGACTGTAAACTCTCCTTCCAGACTCACATTAAGCATCTCCAATCCAAAATCAAATCTAGAATCGGCTTCCTATTTCGCAACAAAGCATCCTTCACTCATGCTGCCAAACATACCCTCTTAAAACTGACCATCCTACCGATCCTCAACTTCGGCGATGTCATTTACAAAATAGCCTCCAATACTCTACTCAACAAATTGGATGCAGTCTATCACAGTGCCATCCGTTTTGTCACCAATGCCCCATATTCTAACCACCACTGCAACCTATACGCACTCGTTGGCTGGCCCTCGCTTCATACTCGTCGCCAAACCCACTGGCTCCAGGTCATCTACAAGCCCGCCTTATCTCAGCTCACTGGTCACCATAGCAGCACCCACCTGTAGCACGAGCTCCAGCAAGTATATCTCACTGGTCACCCCCAAAGCCAATTCTTCCTTTGGCCGCCTTTCCTTCCAGTTCTCTGCTGCCAATGACTGGAACGAACTGCAAAAATCACTGAAGCTGGAGAGTCATATCTCATATAAGCTGTATGGAAGTGAAAAGGGGACACAGCCTCAGATTTACATCTGTAGATAGTTTGAGTCGTCAGCTAAAGACTGATTAGGATTTTTTAGCGCAATTGTTTTAAGCATTTGTGAGAGGATTATTTTGATTAAGATTCACCGAAAATCAGACGTTTAGTATTTGCTCCTGACAAGCTACAGCTACAGAAGTGGCAGAATGTGTCCTATATCTATGACCGTACCTTATCTCCTTGTGTCCTTGTATCCTTATACATCTGTGACCTGGTAGCTGAACCTCTGAGTCATGCCGCCAGGCTTAGTGCTGCTGCTGTGTGTGTAACCTACCATATGGTAACTACAGAATTCTAGACTGTTGGATAAATCTCTCTATTTGGTGAAGAAGTGAACCTGGCTTGGACTTGTTAAAGTCTGGCCCCATTTCACCCATGTTTACTTAGTCACAGGAGTTGTTGCCCCGCATGGCCTCTGTATGAAGAGCTAGAGCTTTAAGGGTTACAGTTATGTTTTTCCAGTTGGCTGCAATGCATGTCTTTGTCGTTCATTTCAGAGTATCTAGATGGGCTCTGCCTCCATTTTCCCATAGCAGTGGGGATATATGTTACATCTCACTTGGCTCACGTTGACTGGTGATTAAATTGAATTGAATGTTGTTTTGTATTCCAGTAAAAACAGCATAATGGCAGATTTAGGTTTAACCCCCAGGGGGATGAAACAATGGAAGTGGAGGAAGAGCATGGAAGGACTCTGGAAATGTTTGACTTTTCTCTCCATAATTTTCCACTGCAGCTCCAAGGAGCTGGTGAAGTGTTGTCTACATCTCTGTAGGAATTCCCTGCCTATTATCAAGGTGTATTAACTGCTGCGGGGAATGTACACAAATGTGTACAATACATCTGCAAACTGTGCCACATAACATTAAAAAAAGCCAAAGGCACAGCATGATAACTTTGTGAACGTATCTAAAGTGAAGGAACTCAATTATTCTTCGTTTTCAGCTCAACAGAGTAGACCTATTACCAGTTAGTATCACATTTGTTTTTTTATCTACACACGAAGCCCTTCTAATTTTAATATCATGTAGCTGACCTACAATAGCTACCCGTGTCTACAGTACATGTGTTAGAGACATAGCCTTATACACTGGGGAAGGCATTTCCCCTTGATGACATCATTACAACCAGTTTGCAACCAGAACTGAGAACCTTAAGAACCTCCCTCAAGTCCATGGCCTCGATTATGTTCTTTCTGGCACTGTTTACCTCTAGCTCCCTCCCCTTCAGAACTCCTGTTGTGGTGGTGTTGGTAGTGCTGGTTATGGGGCTCACTGAGCGAAACCGATCGCTACCCCCTTCCTATCCCCTCCCTGCACCCCTCCCTCGGTGGGGGGACAATAGGTCATTCAGACACGGCTCAGCTTTGTCACTGGTGATTGGCAGGGAGGTGGCTAGGGCCCTGGCTGCGTGGGAACATTCCGGCACAAATGATTACCGGGTCCACAGAAGACAACGAGCCCCTCATTTATGCCTGTCCAGAAAAAAAGAGGGAGAGAGCGCAACAACAAAAAAAAAACACAAACAAAACAGGGCAGTGATGGCCGTCGGCGCTGCTATCTGCTGGTAGAGAGATGAACATGCTGGTTCTCATGGAGCGACCAAAAACCCATCTTCCTGTTACACAGTGTTACAGCATTAAGGTTGGCTCACCATGCTTTGTGTTCAGAGCCTGTGTTTTGTGCAATCACAGTGGAGATGCTGTGCTTTCTGGTCTGCTGGTCAATTGAGAATAGCTACAGTAGGGTAGGCAGTCAGTTTAGCTTAACAATTCTACCAGAAGATACATTTGTGTAACTCTTGTAAAACTGTTACAAATGCTATGATGCTCTTGGAAAAGCCTATTCCCCCCCAAAAACATTACGATCAGGTAATATGAATTTCTCATTTGCTAGTAATTTAGAGCCCACTGTCATTTCTAGCGCTTTCAAAACTGTACGTTCTCCATGACCAATGGAACTCAAGCACACTTCATCATTCCCCTCACCTTTCGTTCAGGCAAGACTCTACAAAACATTATAAACACCTTTCTAATATTGAGTTGCAATCCCTATTTTTGCCCTCAGAACAGCCTCAATTCGTCAGGGCATGAACTGTACTAGGTGTCGAAAGCGTACCACAGGGATGCTGACCCATGCTGACTCTAATGCGTCCCACAGTTGTGACAAGTTGGCTGGATGTCTAAACTGTTGAGCATGGAAAACCCAGTAGTGTTGCAGTTGTTGACGCACAAACCAGTGCGCCTGACACCTACTACCATACCCCGTCGAAAGGCACTTGTCTTGCCCATTCACCCTCTGAATGGCACAAATACACAATCCATGTCTCAATTGTCTCAAGGCTTAAAAACCCTTCTTTAACATGTCTCCTCCCCTTCATCTACACTGATTGAAGTGGATTTAACAAGTGGCATAAATAAGGGATCATAGCTTTTATCTGGATTCACCTGGTCTGTCTATGTCATGGAAAGAGCCGGTGTTCCTAATGTTTTGTACACTCAGTATCTACTTAAAGCTCTTTCACCCACTATGTGAGGGCACTGATCTGGCCAGTGATCTCATCTTTCCTGTAAATGGGTAAGGTGGCCTTTCTCCTCTCCTCTCCTCTCCTCTCCTCTCCTCTCCTCTCCTCTCCTCTCCTCTCCTCTCCTCTCCTCTCCTCTCCTCTCCTCTCCTCTCCTCTCCTCTCCTCTCCTCTCCTCTCCTCTCCTACCAGTGACAGTAAACAGAGAAGGATGATCTGCAGAGGGGTAGGTAGTCATGTTTAAAAAAACACACAACATAAACCAAATGTCGTCACAGACCAGACCACCCTGACCGCCCAGAGCTAAACACAAATTCAGATTCTCTCTCTTTAACCCTCCAGCCTGCCTGCGTCCAACTCTGTAGCATGGAATGATGTTGTGTGCAACCCAAATTGCACCCTATTCCCTATAAAGTGCACTACTTTTGACCAGGGCCCATAGGGGTCTGGTCAAATGTAGTAAACTAGGTTGAGAATAGGGTGCAGTTTGGGACGCAGACATAATATATGTATCTGGATATAGAGACCTACACGGGGCCCAACGGACGCAGAAATACAGTAAACGCATACAAAGCCACACTGTGCAGTTGGTTCAACGTTCAACACAAAATGTACTTTATTCTCCCCTGCGGACAACTACTTCCCCCTTTAGGAAGTGACACAACACTATATTTAAGTGTAGTCACCTCTCCCTTAATGGTCAGCTTTGAGATTTTCACTGCCTGCATCCCAAGTCCCACCCTATCCCCTATATAGTGCACTACTTTTGAAAATGGCCCATAGGGATCTGGTCAAAAGTAGTGCACTATATAGGGGATAGGGTTCCATTTGGGACACCACGCTTCTTAAATTCATACGGACGTCTCAATGGGCGACGCAAATTAGTCCCAGCATGCCATGCGCTTTAATAAAGTTCCCTCAATGCTCCAGTTACCTCAATCAGGAAACTTTTTGGTTGCTCAGGGGAAACCGCTACCCTATAAATCAGTAGAGCTAGCTAAGGTCTGGAATCTGGAATGAAACAAATGTACCCCGACCCGGCTTTGCGAGCCAATTTAAGTTGGATGGAGAAAGTTTTGCTACAGTCCACTCGGCTGTTATAAGGGCATAGGGTATTTATTCATCCAGCTCCAGTAGAAAAACATTTGAAAGTACATTTTCTAGTGAAATGTTTTGTCCAAAGTTGTGACGGTAGCTAGGCAACGCTAGCGGCAATTGCTCCCGGAACAACTCAGGTCTCCCTTCTCTCCTCCTGTCTACCTCTGATAGGAAGGATCCTTCATCATGAGATATCCATCTGAATCTATAATAAATCTGCGTCCCAAATGGCACCATATTCCCTACATGGTGCACTACCCTTTAGGCCCTAGTCAAAAGTAGTGCACTTTATAGGGAATAAGGTGCCATTTGGGAGGCATGCAAATGTGTCATCTGTTCTGCTGAGGAAAATCTATGAACCACTGTGGGCAGTGCCTAGTTAATAGGCACTGTTGTTAAGCACACAGGAACAAAATCATACCGTATTCTTTATTCTACATGGAAGTATCAGATTTGAATCATACATTGAAGGAGACAACAATACCCTTAGATTTCCAACATACTGAATCAGTCTGCTGCTAGCTATATCTACGTTACGTTTAAAAATTGCACTGACAGGACAAAAATACCATCTCATTTTCAAGCAAGTTCTTTGTAATCACATCACATGCAATACAAGGTGCGAGAGCATGTGTCTGTGCATTCTGCAGGTCATATACAGGTCATAAAATACCAATCGGTGCCTCCCCTGACTGTTGCTTGCCTTCTGCTTCCAAAGTGCAGAGGGAGAGACAGAGAGGGAGAAGGCGAGAAAGAGAGAGAGAAAGACAGAGATAAAGAGGGGGAGAGAGAGGAAGGGAGAAACAGCGAGGGAGGTAGAGAGAGAAAGAGACCCCTCCCTGAGTCGGACCACCCCTGACGATGTTCCCTCAGATCATCAAACACAGTCAGCTCCAGAGAGAGATTGGAACAGCCCAGGGGAGAACAGGCTGGGCCAGGGAGAAGTAGTTTGAACTTGAGAGTTTTTAACCCCCCTGGTTGCAAAAAGGTTGATTTTCCTTGTGTTTATCTTGCTGTGAATCGAAAGTGAGAGAAAATGTGTGTGTGTGTGTGTGTGTGTGTGTGTGTGTGTGTGTGTGTGTGTGTGTGTGTGTGTGTGTGTGTGTGTGTGTGTGTGTGTGTGTGTGTGTGTGTGTGAAAGACAGTGTGTGTGAGTGTGTGTCTGTGTGTCTGTGCGGATGCCTACATGTCTGTGTGTGTGCGCTCGTGCACAAATAAGACATTTGGGTCTGTGTGGGCATTATTTAGACTGAGATGGTGTCAGGAATGAGGACAGTTCCCTGGGACCACCACGGCTGCAGGGCCTGGAGTAGGGGAGTGTGTTTAGAGTGAAAGTGTGTGGTTACTGTCTTGGGAGACAGACTCATCTGTATGACATCCACTAAAGTCACTGTAAGCCTCCAATCCCTCCATGTTGTTCTGCTAGCAGCATCGTGCATGGCTCATCACCAGGGTTTTTCAGTCACGAAAGGCTTGGTTATTATTAGATATGTATCATCATACTGTATGGATGGACCCATATAAGTACAAACAGAACAAAGCTAGGTGGTATAGTGTGTTTCAAAATAGTACATACTACTATGCAGTATTATGTAAGATACATGCACCATAATCAAATCAAACCAAATCAAATCAAATGGTATTAGTCACATGTACCGAATACAACAGTGAAATGCTTACTTACGAGCCCCTAACTAACAATCCAGTTTAAATTAAAAAAATAAAAACAAAATTAATAAGAATAAGAAACAAAAGTAACAAGTAATTAAAGAGCAGCAGTAAAATAACAATAGCGAGACTATACACAGGGGGGTATCGGTACAAAGTCAATGTGCGGGGGCACCGGTTAGTCGAGGTAATTGAGGTAATATGTACATGTAGGTAGAGTTATTAAAGTGACTATGCACTACCCTCTGTAGTGCCTTGCGGTCGGTGGCTGAGTAGTTGCCATACCAGTCAGTGATGCAACCAGTCAGGATGGTCTCGATGGTGCAGCTGTAGAACCTTTTGAGGATCTGAGGACCCATGCCAAATCTTTTCAGTCTCCTGAGGGGGAATAGGTTTTGTTGTGCCCTCTTCATGACTGTCTTGGTGTGCTTGGACCATGTTAGTTTGTTCTTGATGTGGACACCAAGGAACTTGAAGCTCTCAACCTGCTCCACTGCAGCCCCGTCGATGAGAATGGGGGCATACTCGGTCCTCTTTTTCCTGTGGTCCACAATCATCTCCTTTGTCTTGATCACAATGAGGGAGAGGTTGTTGTCCTGGTACCACATGGCCAGGTCTCTGACCTCCCTATAGGCTATCTCATCGCTGTCGGTGATCAGGCCTACCACTGTTGTGTCATCGGAAAACTTAATGAGGGTGCCATGCCTGGCCATGCAGTCATGAGTGAACAGGGAGTACAGGAGGGGACTGAGCACGCACCCATGAGGGGCCCCTGTGTTGAGGATCATCGTGGCAGATGTGTTGTTACCTACCCTTACCACTTGGGGGCGGCCTGTCAGGATGTCCAGGATCCAGTTGCAGAGGGAGGTGTTTAGTCCCAGGGTCCTTAGCTTATTGATGAGCTTTGAGGGCACTATGGTGTTGAACGCTAAGCTTTAGTCAATGAATAGCATTCTCACATAGGTGTTCCTTTTGTCCAGGTGGGAAAGGGCAGTGTGGAGTGCAATAGAGATTGCATCATCTGTGGATCTGTTGGGGCGGTATGCAAATTGGAGTGGGTCTAGGGTTTCTGGGATAATGGTGTTGATGTGAGCCATGACCAGCCTTTCAAAGCACTTCATGGCTACAGACGTGAGTGCTATGGATCGGTAGTTATTTAGGCAGGTTACCTTGGTGTTCTTGGGCACAGGGACTATGGTGGTCTGCTTGAAACATGTTGGTATTACAGACTCGGACAGGGAGAGGTTGAAAATGTCTGTGAAGACACTTGCCAGTTGGTCAGCGCATGCTCGGAGTACACATCCTGGTAATTCGTCTGGCCCTGCGGCCTTGTGAATGTTGACCTGTTTAAAGGTCTTACTCACATCGGCTGCGAAGAGCGTGATCACACAGTCCTCCGGAACAGCTGGTGCTCTCATGCATGTGTTATTTGCCTCGAAGTAAGCATAGGACTAGTTTAGCTCGTCTGGTAGGCTCGTGTCCCTGGGCAGCTCTCAGCTGTGCTTCCCTTTGTAGTCTGTAATGGTTTGCAAGCCCTGCAACATCTGACGAGCGTCAGAGCTGGTGTAGTACGATTCGATCTTAGTCCTGTATTGATGCTTGCCTGTTTGATGGTTCATCAGAGGGCATAGCTGGATTTCTTATAGTCCCGCTCCTTGAAAGCGGCAGCTCTAGCCTTTAGCTTAGTGCGGATGTTGCCTGTAATCCATGACTTCTGGTTGGGGTATGTACGTACGGTCACCGTGGGGACAATGATATCAATGCACGTATTGATGAAACCAATGACTGATGTGGTATACTCCTCAATGTCATCGGAGGAATCCCGGAACACATTCCAGTCTGTGCTAGCAAAACAGTCCTGTAGCTTAGCATGTGCTTCATCTGACCACTTTTTTATTGATCGAGTCACTGGTGCTTCCTGCTTACATTTTTGCTTGTATGCAGGAATCTGGAGGATAGAATTATGGTCAGATTTGCCAAATGGAGGGCGAGGGAGAGCTTTGTATGTGTCTCTGTGTGTGGAGTAAAGGTGGTCCAGAGTTAACATGCTGACAGAAATTTGGTAAAACGGATTTAAGTTTCCCTGGATTAAAGTCCCCAGCCACTAGGAGTGCCACCTTTGGGTAAGCGTTTTCCTGTTTGCTTATGGCGGAATACAGCTCATTGAGTGTGGTCTTAGTGCCAGCCTCAGTCTGTGGTGGTATGTAGACAGCTACAAAAAATACAGATGACAACTCTCTAGGGAGATAGTGTGGTCTACTGTACAGCTTATCATGAGATACTCTACCTCAGGCGAGCAAAACCTCGAGACTTCCTTAGATATCGTGCACCAGCTGTTATTTACAAAAATACATAGTCCGCCGCCCCTTGTCTTACCAGACGTCGCTGTTCTATCCTGCCGATACAGCGTTTCACCAGCCAGCTGTATGTTGATACTGTCGTCGTTCAGCCACGACGCCTTGAAGCATAAGATATTACAGTTTTGAATGTCCCGTTGGTAGGTCATCGACCGCGTAGGTCATCGATTTTATTTTCCAAAGATTGCACGTTTGCAAGCAGAATGGAAGGCAGTGGGGGTTTATTCAATCACCTACAAATTCTCAGAAGGCAGGCCGCCCTCCGGGCCCTTTTTCTCTGCCTTCTCTTCACACAAATGATGGGGATCTAGGCCTGTTCCCGGGAAAGCAGTATGTAATTCACGTCGGGCTTCTCAGACTCGTTAAAGGGAAAAAAGGATTCTGCCAGTCCGTGGTGAGTAATCGCAGTTCTGATGTCCAGAAGTATTTTTCGGTCATAAGAGACGGTAGCAGCAACATTATGTACAAAATAAGTTACAAAATAAGATACAAATAATGCAAAGAAACAAACAAAAAACACAATTGGATAGGAACAAGTAAAACGTCAGCCTTCTTCACCGGCGCCATCTTAACAATGGCCATAACAATGATATTACATTGTTAAACAGGCTGCAACACATCACAACCCGGCCAGCAACGTTCCTTTTCCTCAGGCAGTGTTCGTAAAATTCACAGCATCCAATAATTTACTGTTTTAGTGCTTTGCTTTGCTTTGCTTTGACAATGCCCTGCTTGCTAACCTATATGATAGACCGTTGTAGGGATAAAGTCGAGGCTTAGGGGCACACTGCTTACACCACTGTATGTTGTCAGGACAGTACAGAAAGACAGTAGCTACCCATGACACTTGACTGACCTTCACACTTTTACCAACTGTCTGGTTGAACAAGCCAAGCATTATCCTACTGACAGTAGGGTATTTCCAGATAAGGGAAAGACGTACTTGAGCGTCCACAACATAACAGGACTTATGCTGAACATAAAGAGACTTGATGCCAAACATACTGAGACAGGGAGGACACCAAAACGGCATACTGTTGGGGCTGTGTCTGTCTGTCTGTCTGTCTATGCATGCATGCATGCCCGCGGTTATTGTGTGCCTGTATGTGTGTTCTGGGTTATAGCGGGGGCTGGCTGGCTTCATGATGATGATATGGGCGGGAACAACGGCATGTCCTGTGTCTGTTATTCCAACAGCAGCAGTGCTTTCTCCCGGCACTCCGGTTACTAAGGCGGATGTCAGGAAAGCCCTGGGTCACATCTAATTTTTCGCTGTGTGTTCTCTCTCTCGATCTATTTCTTTCTTTCTTTCTCTTTCTTTCTTTCTTTCTTCTTCTTTCTTTCTTTCTTTCTTTCTTTCTTTCTTTCTTTCTTTCTTTCTTTCTTCTCTCTCTCTCTCTCTCTCTCTCTTATCTCTCTCTTTATCTCTCTCTTTATCTCACTCTCACTCTCTCCCTTTCTCTCTCCCCTCTCTCTCTCTCTCTCTGAAACAATGGCTACGCCTTAAAGACATGGCTTAGCATGAGGCCCATACAAGGCTGGCGGATGGCCAAGCCCTCAGGACCTGCTCACTCCAGTGTGTGTAAGTGGGTGTGTGTACGTGTGTGTGTGTTTGTGTGTGTGTGTTTGTGTGAGCAGGGGGGGATAGGGTTACACTACGCTATGCACCCTGGAATTGAGGTCCCAGATGCTAACGTTCTGCTCTCTACCCAACCCTGGGTACACTGAGCAATCAGGTGTGTGTGTGTGTGTGTGTGTGTGTGTCTGTCTGTCTGTGTGTGTGTGTTAGGGATGTGCGCATTGACTCATAACCCGCAGTCCCCACAGTTATATCTGCGGGGTGGGCAGATTTAGGGTCATGAAATATTGTGAAATATTGTGTGGATGAAGGGCGGTTGAGCGCAGGATGGTTGAATAAAGAGAAAAACACTACCTTAAAAAAAATCCATAAATGTACACTACCTGTCAAAAGTTTTAGAACCTACTCATTCAAGGATTTTTCTTTATTTTTACTATTTTCTATACTATGAAATAACACATGGAATCATGTAGTAACCAAAAAAATGTAAAAAACTCAAAATATATTTTATATTTGAGATTCTTCAACTAGCCACCCTTCGCCTTGATGACAGCTTTGCGCACTCTTGGCATTCTCTCAACCAGCTTCATGAGGTAGTCACCTGGAATGCATTGTAATTAACAGGTATGCCTTGTTAAAAGTTAATATGTGGAATTTCTTTCCTTAATGCGTTTCAGCCAATCATTTGTTTTGTGACAAGGTAGGGATGTATACAAATAATAGCCCTACTTGGTAAAATACCTAGTCCATATTACGGCAAGAACAGCTCAAATAAGCAAAGTGAAATGACAGTCCATCATTACTTTAAGACATGGTCAGTCAATTTGGAAAATTTCAAGAATTTTGAAAGTTTCTTTAAGTGCAGACGCAAAAACCATCAAGCGCTATGATGAAACTGGCTCTCATGATGACCGCCACAGGAATGGAGGATCCAGAGTCACCTCTGCTGCAGAAGATAAGTTCATTAGTGTTACCAGCCTCAGAAATTGCAGCCCAAATAAATGCTTCACAGAGTTCAAGTAAGAGACATCTCAACATCAACTGTTCAGAGGAGACTGTGTGAATCAGGCCTTCGTGGTCGAATTGCTGCAAAGAAACCACTATTAAAGGACACCAATAAGAATAAGAGACTTGCTTGGGCCAAGAAACACGAGCAATGGACATTAGACCGGTGGAAATTTGTCCTTTGGTCTGGAGTTCAAATTGGAGATTTTTGGTTCCAACAACCGTGTCTTTGTGAGACAGGGTGTGGGTGAATGGATGGTCTCCGTATGTGTATTTTCCACTGTAAAGCATGGAGGAGGAGGTGTTATGGTGTGGGGGTGCTTTGCTGGTGGCACTGTCTGTGATTTATTTAGAATTCAAGGTACAATTAACCAGCATGGCTACCACAGCATCCTGCAGCAATACACCTTCCCATCTGGTTTGGGCTCAGTGGGACTACCATTTGTTTTTCAACAGGACAATGACCCAACACACCTCCAAGCTGGGTAAGGGCTATTTTACCAAGAAGGAGAGGGATGGAGGGCTGCATCAGATGACCTGGCCTCCCCTATCCCCCGACCTCAACCAAATTGAGATGGTTTGGGTGAGTCGGACCTCAGAGTGAAGGAAAAGCAGCCAACAAGTGCTCAGCATATGTGGGAACACCTTCAAGACTGTTGAAAGCATTCCAGGTAAAGCTGGTTGAGAGAATACCAAGCGTGTGCAAAGCTGTCATCAAGGTGGCTATTTGAAGAATCTCAAATATAAGTTCTTGAAATTTTCCATATTGACTGACCATGTCTTAAAGTAATAATGAACTGTCGTTTCTCTTTGCTTATTTGAGCTGTTCTTGCCATAATATGGACTAGGTCTTTTACCAAATAGAGCTATCTTCTGTATACCCCCCCCCCCCCACCTTGTCACAACACAACTGACTGGCTGAAATGCATTAAGAAGGAAATAAATTCCACATATTAACTTTTAACAAGGGAAAGGGGGATACCTAGTCAGTTGTCCAACTGACTGTATTCAACTGAAATGTGTCTTCCGCATTTAACCCAACTCCTCTGAATCAGCACACCTGTTAATTGCAATGCATTCCAGGTGACTACCTCATGTTGCTTGTTGAGAGAATGCCAAGAGTGTGCAAAGCTGTCATCAAGGCAAAGGGTGGCTATTTGAAAAATCTCAATTATAAAATGTATATCTATAGTTTAATTCAATAATAGAAAAGATGCAACATGGATAGTTGAAAATAAAGAGAAGGGAGAGCCAGAAAAGTCATGTTTGGGAAAGATTGTGGTAAAAGAGGATGATAGCAGTGGCGGCTATATTATGTGTTATGATTGTGAGGTGCTATACAAATTTGACAGTCACAAGATGGGGACTACAATTAGGCCTGTGGCACGTCAAGGGAACTGTGGCCTACTATGCATCCAAGCCTAACTCTTTATTTTCAACTCTTATTGAATGAAACTCCAACATGGTCCTTTTTGCTTCCGTGGACATTAACTTAGCGATTGACATGTAGACTATTTGGCACGTGTAGGAGTTAGGCCCTAAAGCTTAGGTTTGTGCACTAATGCCAGATAGCCTAAAATAATTAAAGAAAAACGACAATGCAGCTTATAGGTATAAATTGCACAAGAATGATACATATATGTATTTTTTTAAGGTATTGTTTTCTCTTTATCCAACCTGCCTGCCACCCATCCGCCCTTCATCCACACAATATTTCATGACCCTAAACCCACTGACCCACAGATATAATCGCGGGGATGGCGGGTTATGAGCCAACCCATGCATCATTAGTGTGTGTGTGTGTGTGTGTGTGTGTGTGTGTGTGTGTGTGTGTGTGTGTGTGTGTGTGTGTGTGTGTGTGTGTGTGTGTGTGTGTGTGTGTGTGGTGTTGTGTGTGCATGCATGTGTGTGTAGTGGATGTGAAACTCGCCCATATCATGTTGCCATGTGTGTGTGCAATGACCTCTCACAAACATAGCCAGATAGACTAATGGTCCCACCCTCAATACAGTCACACCCTGGCCTCCACTGCCAAGCCCTGACAGAATCTATCTTAACAAATGAGCAGGTTAAGAAAGTCTGTGTGGTCTTTCAGAATGATCAGAATTAAAAGAACTTAACCAATGTCAAATAACAGATTTAAACATTATTTTACGCCCAAGTACAGTTTCCAAGGACCTCTGTAGAGAAACAGATTCTCATTAATGGCTGCTAAAACAAATCCACCACCTTGACAGTGATTTACCTCCCATTTCAGTGTATGTGCTTCTCATGTGTCTGTCGTTTGTATGAACCAAAGTATCCATAGGATAACTAGCTAGCTACTCAAACACACAGCGGGGTATGCGGCGCAGTGGTCTTTGACATCCAAACCCATATCCTCTGGCAGCATCCTCAGCGCTCCCTAAGTCTAAACCATGTGGTTAGCATAAACAGTCATTACACCCTCATCTGAAGAGCCAGTGTGCCACAGTGAAAAGGAGAGTGTGTGATCAGGAGGACTGACTGTATTTATGCTCGTTGAGAATACAGTAGCACTGATCAAAGTTCTGTGCTATTACAAATGACTCCTGTGATGTTTGAGGATCTCAGATCTTTCTTTATAGATCCCTTTTGGCTGCTGACTTTTCCTCAGTCCACACAATAACCCTTACCAACCACTTGGGATTTTAGACTTTTTCTTTATTGTCCTCAATGACTGAATGAGTCACAGTCATTTAATGTACAGTGTGGGTGTTGAGTGAGACTCCTTCTTCTTCTCTGGCTCAGATTTGGTCAGTAGGGTACTGTTTGGTCCTGTGTCGTGGGCTGTGACTTTCCCCCTTTCACGTTGCCCTCGATGGCCCTCACAGGAGGAACAATGGTCCCTCTGTGTCAGAATCCTGTCAGCCTATCTTGTCCTGGACAGGTATTTCCTGACAGTGAGATACGAGATCTCAGACAAGGAGAGGGAGGGAAGGTCACATTTCCAAAAAACCTTGAGACTCCCTTCTCGCTTCCTCACTCTTTCTCTCTCTCATGTCTTTCTCTAAAGCCCCTCTCCCTTCCTCCCTCTCTCTCCCTCATGTCTTTCTCTTAAACCCCTCTCCCTCCCTCCCTCCCTCCCTCCCTCCCTCCCTCCCTCCCTCCCTCCCTCCCTCCCTCCCTCTTTCTCCCCAAGTCTTTCACTTACGCCTTTCTCCCTTCCTCCTTTCCTCCCCCCCATGTATTTTTCTCTTGAAATGGAGACCTTCCTGTGAATTAATACTCTAAGAACTAGGTCTAGCCTCCGGGGTATTCTGTCTGGTTGTTGTCCTTGTGTGTTGAAAAGGAAAGGCCTCTAGCCTCTAACAGGGCCTCACAGAGACAGAGAGTAGACATATGCAGTTACAGGGTAGGTCTTAGTGGTTTACTTGCTTTTGATGCATTGTCAGCCTGATATACAGTGGTACTATAGCTGACCTGGTGTACTTCATCAGCATGGCAGGTTATAGCCTGTCATAAGCATGTCATGTCCTCCCTGTCTCAGCTGAAACGCATTAAAATTGAAATGTAAATTCAGCTGACAGACAGAGGCTTACTTTCTTTCCACAAGCAGATGATTGTCATGTCATCCGAGTCTACCTCTGTGTTTTCATTCTTGCTATAGCCCTTTCCTACAGTCAATGACCAAAAGTGCACCCTCTTTGGCCACATGGGGGAATGCTATTCATATTTTTCATAATTTCATAATCAATAACTCTTTTTTTTGGCGACGAAAATCCGGTGTTTCTATGTCAAACGGTTTTGTATATTTCAGTCTTCTGTGATGTGTATATAAAGTGTAATACTGAGATGAGAACTCAAAATGTAATACATTTCAACACTATATCTGACATGGTACAGGTGTCTTCTTTTTGTAAGCCCAAATCCATGTGCGTGAGGTGTATACTTTTGTTTCAAAGTAGATTTGTTTAAGACTACCAAGAATCACTCTGTGTGACCCTGGTTTAGCCCACTGCAGCAAAAGGTTAAAACCACAATTCAACTGCACATACCATAAGTCTCCAACCTTCAACCTCCCCCATCTCTCCCCGTCTCCCATCCCCTCCCCCGTCTCCTCCTGTCGAGGCGCTAGGTAATGGCTAAAGCAGGGCCTGGCTGCCTGGCTCTCTCTATACTGTATGCCTGGCTCTGGAGCTCAACTTTCCTCTCTCTCCAACCTGTTCCACAGCCCCCCTGGTTTCCTGCTGGGCAGGGTCCTTCCAGAATGATAATGTGATGATTTTCCTAGTCATTGTTTTTCCAAAAGCCCTTCCATCTCCCTCTCAGTGTCTCCATCTCCAGGGGTGCATGCTGATCTCTTCTGGTTAATTCCTTTAGAGACAGTGAGGCCTTGGCCCGTGTACGCTTTGTTTACAGGAAACCAAGATGAGTGGGGTTGAAAATAAATGACTTGTTGGGCTGAGGTAGTTTGTAATCTGTTAATCTTCAGAACGCTCCGTGAGAATAGAATAGAATAAAATGAGCTACTTTGGTGTTTCCGAACCAGGGGGGATCCATACATGGTGTACTCAGAGGCAAAGCAGTTCACAAACACACTCAAGGTTGCTACCATAGTGAAAGTTCTCTGTAGAAGTTGTGGTGGTTCCACATGTTGATGCTCCTGGCTATAGAGCTGTTGTTGGCTCTGACCGGTGTGTGAACTTACATAGCAGCTAACTCTGTTCTGTTGTGAGGTTCAAAGCCTGACTCACTCTCTCTCTGTCCCAGACCGGTGCTTCCTCTCCTCACTCGCCTGAGGGATCCACTCAGTGTGCGAACATGTGGTGCCGGCCTGGCCCGGAACAATCTCCTGAGCCCAACGATAAGACCACGGAGTCCGGGAGGGAACGGGAGTGTGTGTTGTGTGTTGTGTGTGTGTGTGTGTGTGCACGTGTGTGTGTGTGTTGTGTTTTGTGTGTGTGTGTGTGTGTGTGTGTGTGTGTGTGTGTGTGTGTGTGTGTGTGTGTGTGTGTGTGTGTGGTGTGCGGTGTGTGTGTGTGTGTGTGTGTGTGTGTGTGTGTGTGTGTGTGTGTGTGTGTGTGTGTGTGTGTGTGTGCACATGTGTGTGTGTGCGTGTGTATGTGTGTGTGTGTACGTGTGTGGAGAGAAGCCAAGGATACTGTCCAGGACCCTGGTCCCTCCTGGGCCTGTGGAGAGAGAGGAGATATGACATCATACCTGGCCTGCACCTTGAGACAGGAGAAGAGCTGTTACTCTCTCTGACTTAAAATGTCGGCTTACCGTCTCACACACAGTCCCTCTCTACCCTTTACCTGTTTACCCCTCTCTGTCTCTGTTTACCCCTCTCTGTCTCTGTTTCCCCCTCTCGGTCTCTGTTTCCCCCTCTCTGTCTCTCCCGCCCTATTTCTTGCTCTATCTGTCTCCCTGTTTACCTCCCTATACCTCTCTCCTTCATTCTTTCTCCTTTTCCCTCTCTCCCTCCCCATCTATCTCTCTCTCTCTTTCTGTCTCCCTCTCTTCTTCTCTCTCCCCCTAAAGTACAATCAAAGCCACATGTCTGAACAAGAAATCATAAGTCATTGATTCATTTAAATGTTCTGATTTTACAAAGACACCCTTATACGAATGTCATCATTATTAATGTTAATGATTACGCTTTTTTTAAAGGAGGAAATTGAAATCAGCCAGATCGAGATCTTTTTTTATTGCAGTTTCTATTAGCAACGAAGGAGAGAGCTTAAATAAAAGCAGGGAAGAAAAACATTTGGCAACTTTTTAATATTGGCCTTCTTCCCCCTCTCCCTACCTTCCACTCGCTCTCTCCCTCTCTCTCCCCCCTTTCTCTCTCTCTCTCTCTCTCTCTCTCTCTCACCCTCCTCTCGCTCTCTCCCTCTCTCTCCAGGGTTGGAAGAACTTGAATGCAGAGCTCAGTGAGGGATTCTGGCACGGCCGCTTGTATGTAATGACTTCTGACAGCAGTGGAGACACAGTGAAGAGCATGTCTGTCTTTGCATGAGTATTTCTGCATCTATTCTTGAGAACCACATTCCAATTCTGGAATCGTTATTATACACGAGTCGCCACGAGCAACCGCATGTACAGGACGCTGAACTTACCGGAGAAAAACTCCTTCCAAACAAATGTGGAAGGATAGGATAGTCAGTCAGTGAACTTCTAACAGTTGAAGGAGATAATGTTCAGAAGGGATACATATATTATCACACATTATCCTCAACCTCAAAGGTTTTTCCAAAGAAACGAGCAGAAAACATTGCAAGGTATAAATATGGAGGGTAGCGAACTTTCAACAGTTGAAGGAAGAAACCTGGGGTACATTATCTTGAAAGGATTACCCTCATTACCCTCAATATCCTAGGTTTTCTCCCAATGAAACAGTCTGAAAAAAAGAGTAAGGTATAAAGAGTAAAGAATGTCAGACAGTAACGTACTGGAGATAGTAATTGAGGGGTCCATAGAGGGGGGAAAGCAGCTGCCTGCTCTATCACACACACACAGGCACACTGGCTTCAGTGAATCCGGGCCTTGTTCGTGCCTGGCCTCAGTCCAACGCTGATGGGATTTCTGCTATGTGTTATGCTCTCTTCCCGTAAAAGTGAAACACGGGCAGGAACACCGCGTGTGAAGACTTCTTACTTTAGTGTTTTTCGAAAATTCACATAATTCAAGGAAGATAGTGTATGAGTGCAATGTAATATTTCAGTAATGTGGAAAATGTAGCCATTTGTTGAAGTGAATCATTATAAATCGCAAAAGGCTGCGGCTGAAGTTGCACGCGTTGAAATGGCACCTATTCCCTTACATAGTGCATTACATTTAACCAGAGGCCACGTAGAAGAAACTCATTGATTCAGAGGTGGTGTGAAACATGTACAACACTCATATTGAAGTGTGTATAAACATGTGTATTCTTTTGGATCCATCCATCTGTTTTGCTTGAACAGACCAGCTCATATTAAACTGCAGCGTACAGTAGGGTCCCCCCAGCATGCTATAGCCTTGTGTCTTTGATCAGCAGGATGGGGGTAAGCCACACAAGAGCTCAAACAGCCAAAACAACACTTTCACACCAACTGGGTATATGTAGTGTATGACATGAC
The DNA here is from genome assembly GCF_965601325.2 of Salmo salar. NCBI lineage: Eukaryota > Metazoa > Chordata > Actinopteri > Salmoniformes > Salmonidae > Salmo > Salmo salar. The sequence continues at coordinate 139,078,199 of NC_138291.1, read as the reverse complement.
TGCTGTGTTTTAAGGCACGCAGCTTTCGATTAGAGGAGAGAATGATTGGTTTGAGAAAAAGGTCATACGGTATGTCGTTGGAACTATTTTCTAAAATAGAAAACAAATGTCATCATCCCATTGGAGTGTACAAAACCTTACCTCTCAACCTCACTCCTACAAACAACAACAATACGCTAACACGCAGTAAAATCGTTTTCTGCCCCCCCTCCCCCGGCTAAACTGTATGCCCATTGGCCAAATGAATAAGCTTTAATTTATCTACAAGTAGACACTCAAGGCTAATATGGCATGACGTCACCCTCTTGGAGGGTGTAGTGGACACCCTTGAGTGATTCACCAGTTGGAGGATGTCACGTTTTTCAGATGACCTCGTCTTTGATGTGACTGTAAGATGACTCTCCTGCAGGCCTGTTGCCCTGGTATGCCAGCTGGTGTGGCTGGGGCTGCTAGGGTGATATGGGGGTAGTTTGTAGAAGATAAAGGGAAAGCGAGACAGGGAGAGAAGGAGAGAGGGAGAAAGAGACAGAGAGGGAGAGAGGGGAGAGGGACACATAGAGGGGAGAGGGAGAGAGAGACAGAGAGGGGAGAGGGAGAGAGAGGAGGAAGGAGAGAGTTGAGGGGTATGAGAGAGGGGGAGAGTCTCGAGGAGTTAAGGGTGGGATTTCTTATTCTGCTCTGCCTGTGCCCGGCTTGAATACTCTCTAATCTCAGTAATTGGGGTAGAGGGTCCTGGGGTCTCCAGACAGCTGCCAGATCTTTGTGGTCAGAGCAGATTGATTTGACAGGGGGTCAGGGGGGCAGGGGTATCACAGTGACTGAGTGGTTCCCTCTGGTTTCTGTCTGGTTCTGTCTGACTGCTGGCCTTCTGGCCTGGCCTCTGGTCTGGACGGAGGGACGGGGTCTTACAGGTCACAGGGGCACTGAGGCGGCTGGCGACGGCTGAAGGGGACAGAGGAAACACAGACGGCCATACACACACTTTCTTTTTCTTCTGGGCCTTGTTCAAATGGTGCCATTTCAGACACAGCCTCTGTGATTTATGATGATTCGCTAACACCTATGGATGCATTTAGCCTATCACTCAATTATCACATTTCACTCGTTCTCAGACACAGTGGCTCTGGGTTTGTCCACTCACTCAGTCACTCACTGGCAGCATGTTTGTTTATGTGCTTTGATACTGTGCCCCCGTTGATCATTTTCACTCTCCCTGGCCTGTACGGTCTTCTGATGCACCATCAACAACTAGGAAATAATGTTATCAAAAAGAAGAGCTGTCTTTAAGAGGTGAACAGCTGACTATGTATGAGCAAGATAATTGAGGGGTTTGCTTTATGAAGTGAAAGGTTATACTTCTCTTTTTCACTGCTCTGTTTACAGCTCTGGCTCTTGTCTTTTCGTCACCCTCCTGTCCTCCCTGGCTGTCATGTCTTTATTGGCATGTCCATGTGGTGCCTTGTGGAATTCACGCGTGTGCTGTAACATGGGAAGGCCCTTAAGGCTTGTGTAAATACTCACTTATGTTGCGTGGAGGGTGTAAGGGAAGGGGTGAAGAGGAGCAGCATCTGTTATAGCAGCTGTCCTCAGAGGCTGTGTCCCAATTGGCACCCTATTCTGTATGTAGTGCACTATTTCTGACCAGGGCCCGTAGTGCCCTGGTCCGAAATAGTGTACTTCATGGAAAATAGGGTGCCATTTGGGATACACTCAGCCTCTCTCTACGGAGAGTTAGTCAACACAACCACAGCGCTTCTAAAGACACCGTGCTTCTAAAGACACCGTGCTTCTAAAGACACTGTGCTTCTAAAGACACCATGCTTCTAAAGACACCGGTCATCGCTCATCCATATATTCATATGTATATATTCTTATTTCATCCCTTTACTTAGATTTGTGTGTATTAGGTAGTTGTTGTGGAATTGTTAGATTACTTGTTCGATGTTACTGCACTGTCGGAACTAGAAGCACGTCGCCACTCTCGCAATAACATCTGCTAACCATGTGTATGTGACCAATCAAATTGGATTTGATTTGATTCACCACCTTTAGAAGGACTGGTCATTATTCTGTGTGATTAAAGGTCAGTATTCACCGTTTTGTTTCGCCGGTAGTTGAACCATAGGTTAGGCTACTTGCCTAATGTGATGGATGGCATACTAGCTCTAATGTCTTCTTTCAATATCTATCGGCCTGTACAGTATCTTCATGTTTCCTATGTTTTTAATGTAAAATATAAAGTTTGAATAATGTTTGGTAAATAATTGACAATAGCTAGAATTGGGAGAGGAAATAAAGAAAACACTCATAGGAAGTTACAGCAGTTCAGTTCAGAAGTTATATATATAGTATTAAAATGTATTATCCATTTCCCCCTGCTCATTCATTGGTCACTTTTCAACTCTCACGTCACTGCCCCTGAACCAAGTAGAAAAATCACAAAAACGAATTTGACCAATAGGGCACTTGTCAAGGGATGCGGAGGAACCAGTGGGGGGAACGCGAAAGACACTCAACAGTCGTAACTATTCTATGGGGCGTTACGTTTACATCGCATTCCTCATTCCTTTGCATCATTTTAAAGCTGAAGAAGGCACCGAATGCATGCTACATGAGTGGATACACCATAACACTTTACCTGGAACGGAGTTTGTATTTCTGAAAGGTAAAACGACGAAAACGTCTCTTCTTGCTGCTTCATTTGTGAGTGCGGCAAAGCAATGGGACGCAGGAGTTGAAGAGTTCTCGTGAAGCCGCTACTGTTGTGAAGATAAGTGGAGAGTTAATTTGTGCCTTTTAACTTTTATTGTGAGTGTATCAAGTGACAATCTAACAAATTGCAAGCTATGTGCGGTTTTCACACCTTGGGCGTATCACGGCAAATCATTTGCTGAACCTCGTTCATTCTCCAGTGGAGCGGCCTGAATGCGAGGGAATGGATTTGCTTGACTACTTTTTGACATATATTTAATGTAGATACCGCTACACAAATCCATATGTTGAAGTCTTATTTGGATCAGTCTACATCGAAATGGCAAGTTTTGCCGGGTTTATAAAGTGGACTGGGAGATCAACTTTGTATTTATGCTGCGCGTTTGTCCTGTTCGGCTGTCTCTGCATCGCGTCCCCTACTCATGGTCGTCGGCTCATCTGTTGGCAAGCCATCATGAAGTGTCATGGAGAGTCTGAGTGCCACTACGCATATGACCAATACCTTTACGCCTGTGCGCCTGTTATCAACGGGGATAGGAAGAAGTGTCCCAGCCACTGCATCTCGTCCCTTATCCAGCTGAATCTAACCGAGACCGGCCCGTCTCTGGAGGACTGTGACTGCGCCTCGGACCCCGTCTGCCGGAGCACCAAACGCGCCATAGAGCCGTGCCTGCCTCGGACAAGCAATATGGGCTGCACCGAAGCCCGGCGGCAATGCGAGAGAGACTCCCAATGCAGTTCGGCAATGCGCGACTATTTGTTTCACTGCCGTAAACTTTTCGGAGGGGAGAGATGTTCGGACGACTGCAGGAGGGTGATTGCCAACATGCGAAATATACCCAAAGCACAACAACTTGATACTTGTGTTTGTGATGGCACAGAGAGGACCATATGCGAGTACGTCAAAGTTAGTATGAAAAACTTTTGCTTTGACTCTATGGACAGATACGCGGGCAGCGGGTTTTCTGATTCAGAGGACGACTCTGAAGATGATTATGACGAGATGGAGGATTATATATATGTGGAAAACAAAAGTTTTTCATCCAGATCCGCCTGTCAGGGTGTTGTATGGACTGCCTCTGTGGCCACCATTTTGGTTCTAATGAATCTGATCTGATAGGGCAGCCTACCCCAGTTGATTCAGCTGTTGGGAAAGTTGTTTGAGAAAGAGGGGCCTGTGAAATGTTGACACGGACATAATAGCTCATGAAAGTTGTAACACCAGCACACCTGCTTTAGCTTATACGTTTTGTGTATGAAGGATTTTATGGCCTTTGCTCAGCTATCTATCTTCATGGGGCTTCTTCTCAACATTCCGTCTGGTCTCTGTCTCACTCTGTCTCTGTGCTGATCAATGCTATGGGTCAGTCATTTAGGTAAAGACTTTTATATTTCAAATGTATCATTTTTTGGGGTGACTCTAAAAGGTTTATAGATTAATTTCCAGACAGCTGTGCACCTCTAGGCTATGTAATATTTGAACCAACCCTTGAAGAATGTTATACACCTATTTCATCAGCTATTGCCTATCATCACAAAATAGTCAAAAATGTATAGAAGTTTGACACCACTTCTTTTTTTTTATGTGGAGAGACAAGTGACTTTAGAGTACGCTGCTATTTTCGAGACAATGAAAACGGCAGTATTTAAAGCGTTCTCTTCGTAGTCACTTCGTTGTAATGTGGAGAGACTAATCAAGTGTTCTTCTTTTCTTATGAGCTAGACAATAGACATAGGCATACGTGTAATTAAGATGTAATTTCATTTCTAGTCAGTGGATAATGCATTTGATGCAAGCACCTGACAATAGTTTGATTGGTTGGTTAGCCTACATTACTAGCCTTAATCATGTCACACACATTTCCTTAAACTCAGTTTCAATGTCAAGTTTTGCAAAAGTTTTAAGGGAGATTATTTTTATATGTCAAAATCTGTAAAGTTAAATTGTACAGTTTATTGTATGATATTGATTTTGTTTCCGGAGATATTTGTTTATTACTGCTAAGAAGAGATTTGCACTGTATAGAAATGACGTGAAATGCTTCACGGTGACTAATGTATATTCTTTTGTGTCCAGAGGTGAAAATATAAGTCTTCTTGTTTAAAGTGACTCTTGATTGTTTCACTCTTCCTTATGTGGCCGTATGGGCACTGGGCAGCAGGTTATTTCACCGCTATAGGGAAATATAACAATCTAAGTCTTGCTTTAAAGCAGCAATCAGCAGTTGAGACAATAACAATGCATACTCCTCACCTGTTTCGGTAAAAAGCTGAGGGATGGGGCTGGAGAAATGTAAAGACTCTCAAATTCATAGACGGAGCTATGGACGCAAGGACTGGCCATCCAAGATATCAAAATAATAGTTTTAACCATCCATTTTTGGACATGTAAATTATGTACCCATTTTGATTCTTGAAGAATAAAACTTATAAATGCCTCATGAGCTTAGTTCCACTGTCAAGACCCAAAATACAAGCTTGTTTTACTCCAATGTTTGTGAACAAAGTAAATGTAAAGAAACACTGTACAGCCTCAAAACATGGTTAAAACTATACATTTGATATCATGGACGATCACTCCTTGCATTCATAGCTCTGTCTGTGAATATGAGAGTGGGCACATTTCTCCACCCCCCATTCCTTCAGCTTTTTACAGAAGCAGTGGCAGGGAGTACGCATTGTTATCGTTTCAACTGGGGATTGACCCTTTAAAGTGCTATATGAATCTTGATTGTTTCACTCTTCACTCTGCCTTAAGTGACCATATGGGCACTGGGCAGCAGGCTATTTCACTACCGTGTCTCTCAAGTCTTTTGACAGCTGTACCAATCCTTTCCACCATCACAAAATTCCCTCATTACGAACGATCAGTTGATCTGAGCTACTGAATGTCGCCTAAATCCCAGAGCAAATAAAGCGTCAAGTAAAAGAAAAGCTCTTAGTCGGATCGATATACACTTGACCTTGTAAACATCAATGTTTGCTGAAGGCATAAATTGTTAATGCTGGAAGACTGTTTAAACATAAGGAATAAAGACCCCTATCTCCTGGGGATTGCTGCTCAAATGGAGCCAAGAAGGGCCTTGCCAGTTTATTTATCCTCACCCCATGTGTTTGTTAGAAGTCTTCACACAGAGAGGAGAGGGGGAAAGGAAAGCTGTGTCCGGATGAATGGAGACTTAAGTAGCCATTACAAATGCACTCTGATTGGACTGCTGTGTGTGGTGTGTGTGTTAGATACCGGCCGTTGCTATGTATGTGTAACAAAGTAGAAGTGTTTTTCTTTTTTAAAACACTTTCGCTTCAACTTTACTATTATTACTTATCATCCTGAACAGAAGTTAAATGGCTGGTTATAGACCCAGGTCTACTTGTAGAAGTGTGTAGCCTAACCCACCACCTCTAAGGAAACCATTTAATTTGTGTGTCACATTTGTTTTCTCTTTTGGCACCACTGAGAGACAGAAAAAGAGAGGGGGGACATCATCCTCTCCTTCAACTCTTGTCACAAGAGGGACTTGAGAGCAATGATGGCAGCCATGTTGTTTCCCTCTGGAGGAGGACAAGGGCCCTCCGGCCCAGTGAATGGAGGAGAAGTCGAGTGGCACTACTGTCATGGAAATGTAAAACACACAATGGTGGGAGCGGTACAATGTGCAGGCACTTCATTCACTCGCTTTCTCTCTGACAGCATCTCCTCTGAGAGAGGGGAGGATGGGGGGGAGCTTGGGGAGAGACAGAGACCACTACTGCAGATAGGGGCTTCTCGGAAGGACTTGAGAAACTTCTGTCAACGTTGTATCTCTCTTTCTCTATGTGATGCCTCCATGCTTAACGTTAGGTGATGCTCACTTGGCTTTATTTTAAGGTGTGCTTATAAACTGTTTATACTGGTTAATAGCTATTATTTGTCAGCTATTAAACATAATACATTTATAAGGCCTGATGTTTATGATGTATATGAGTAAATGTCTTTATGATCAGACATGTATTAGGTACAGCATACATGAATAAATGATTAAATATGCTATATAATCAGGTTAACAAACTATTTGATAGTGATTTAAAGGAGTCACGATACATGTTTTATTATTAGTGCTTTATAAATGCAGTCTTAGGAATCGTACACTTGAGATAGTAGTTTACGATCAGAATTACAATTACGTGATAATTATTACGGCTAACACATTTTTAATCTGCATAGCAGATACCTAGGTTCAAAAACATTTGCCACTGATGCTAACGTAAAACAATTAGCTGATCTATATAACCACTCAACATTTTGATTCACTGAAGATTTTGATTGTTACTGGAGTGCACATTCAAATAGACTGCAGTCCTAAATAGAACCAATGATGTATTGTGCTTCAATTGCTATTGGTTTCCTTCCCACTGAATATAGAAAAGAAAAATATGCAAACTGTGGAAACCCTGCAGCTCTGTCACGGTGATGTGGCGAATGCATTTATGGGCCTTTGTTAGCCGTCACAAAAGAGGGTACTGCCGCTTTAAGAGAGCAGGCCTGGGTTCCAACCATTAATAATTGTAATGCCTCTTTATTATTGCTGGGGATAATGAAGGAATGAGAGTCATATGGGGCCCCCAAAACCATACTTTCCCCTGAAATGTTTTCAATTAACTTTTGGCACCGGAGGAAAATAAGCGAGTTGTTTTTTTCCCATCATGCTGAAACAGAGGAGAGGCAAGAGCCGGACGGGGGACGCCGCTGCGGGACACAGTACCTCATTAAAGTAGCCTCATCATAACTCAAAGTGCTGTTTTTGCAACCCCCTACTCCTAGTAACCCCGCTACACACACAGACAAACACACACAAGCGCTTGATACTCCTGCATACACACACACACACCCATGGGCATGTATGCATATACACACACACACACACACACACATACATACACTCAGATGTTCACACACACACAGAAGCAGACTAATAGTCTTACATTAGTGGACATTCCAATCTAGACGCAATTAAGGCGATGAGATGACTTATGGTTGAGATGCTTCATGGAACAATCATGACTAACATACCCCTGAGCATACTGGCCACATTTCCCCCTGTGAAGTCTTCTAGAACTTTCTCTCAGTTGACATAGCATTTGTAGGTGAGGCAAACAGACTGTACATATACAAACGGTACATTTAATCTATGTAAACTGGAGTCAGGAAATAAGTATTATATAAATAAGGTGCATTGTGTGTGTAGCAAAAAGGAGCATATTATATGAGATATGTGTTATAAAGTTGTGATATGAGAATAACATTTGCGTCCCCTGAACTATTTTCCATGTTGTTTTCGTAGCATGTGTAGGCTACTCAATGAACTGCCCACAATGGTCAGTAATTAAATTACTCTCTTTCTCTTTTAAGCCTCTGTGAAACTCTTCCAAAAAGTTTTCAAAATTCCAAGCTGCCACATTGATTCTGTCACGTCAAGTCCTTTCTGAGTTCACCGGCCTTTGAAAAAAGGGAAACTGTCTCTAATCCAGTTAGACTTCCTTGTGCCTCATGTGAAGCGAGATGGAGAGAGAAAAAAGAAAAAAGAGTGGGAAAGGTAAGATTTAAGTTGCTCTCAAAGAGAAGGTTGATTTCCTAGTCATGTGTAAACAGTCAGCCTATCTTAGAAACCATGCTGATTTGAAATTGAACTTTAAAGTAAGTGTGTAAGCAAGTGTGTAAGGTCTTCTAAATATACTGTACAAACATGCTACAGTATATTTGTTTAAATGCAAGATCTTAAGGTTAACTTTTCCTCAGTGGTGTAAAAATACTTTAAAGTACTACTTTTAAGTCATTTTTTTTGTATCTGTATTTCACTATTTATATTTTTGATTACTTTTATTTCACTACAGTCCTTAATAAAAAAAAATATATTTTTACTCCATACATTTTCCCAAACACCCAAAAGGACAGGAAAATGGTCCAATTCACACACTTACCAAGAGAACATCCCTGGTCATCCCTATTGCCTCTGATCTGATGGATTCACTAAACATAAATTCTTCATTTGTAAATTATGTCTCGGTGTTGGAGCGTGCCCTTGGCTAACCGTGAAAAAAAAGAAAATGGTGCTGTCTGGTTTGCTTAATATAAGGAATTTTAAATGATTTATACTTTTACTTTTGATACTTAAGTATATTTTAGCAATTACATTTACTTTTGATACTTAAGTATATGTAAACCAAATACTTTTAGACTTTTAATGAAATCGTATTTTACTGGGTCTTTCACTTTTACTTGAGTCATTTTCTTTTAAGGTATCTTTACTTTCACTCAAGTATAACAATTGAGTACTTTTTCTACCACTGCTTTTCCTCTTTCATTGACACATATTTGCTTGTCATGACTGTATTAAACCACACCACGTCTTGTGGACGGGGTGTCTGCCAGTAGTCTTGACTACTTAAACCTCTCAGGACTGACCAGAGAATAAACAAACTCACCCACAGACAAACTGAGTACGTAAACCCCACCACAGCGGCCAACTGAGGTCTGTGGAGGCTATAGGGGGGTTAGGGAGGGCGCTGCCTGGTTCACGCTGAGCTTTAGGAGAGGTGAGAGGGGGGTTACAGTGGGGGATGGGCTGATTTATGGTTGTTAAGTGTATGGGGGAAGGGTTGGGAGTTTGAGGAGTGACGGACTGGGGTCTGTAGAGGGAGGGGGGGGGGGGGGTGTTGAATGTTGTTGAGTTCAGACCTCTCTGAATGATGATGCTGACACACAGGCTATGTCCCAAATGGCACCCTATTGCCTATGTACTGCACTACTTTCACTACATAGGGAATAGGAGAGGGCTCTGGTCAAAAGTAGTGCACTAGATAGGGAATAGGGTGCCATTTTGGACACGGCTAAAGAAGGGGGATATTCACCCCGGCCAATCAGGTAACTTCTCCTAACCCAGGGATCTCTGGAACTCTGGAAGTTGGCGCTCAGCGGGGCGCCCTGATTGATTCCTCATTCCTGCCTCTCCCTCCTGCGTATTGGGCCAGAGAAGACGAATAGAGGTACGCAATAGTTTTGAAAGGACCAAGGGGGTGGGGAGTGAAGCGTAGGTTTTGAGTTTGGGCTGGGGGTAGAGTAAGAGGAGGAGGAGGAAGGAACACAAAACGTTGCTGACACAGGGCATAACTTCATTTCCACGGTGCTGGGACAGCTGTGCGCAGTAATCTGCCATGGCGGCGCTCTAAAACATCAATGGCTTCACTGACCCCAGGGGGGGAGACTCCAACTGTGTCCAGCCGTTTAGAGGAGAGGACCAGGGAGTGGAGCCCCTTTCACACCATTCAGGGGTTTGTCTTGAGGAAATATACCCCCCTTTACCTCTCTAAGAGGAGAAAGTTTGATAGTATGGGGGTCTGTATGTTTAGGTCCAAGGAGACAACAATGGGTCATTTTTAAAGCAAACTTAGAATTCATGCCTTAGTGCTATAGCTGTTTGATCAATGAGCTGGGAAACAATCATACACATCCCTATATAGGCGGCAGGTAGCCTAGTGGTTAGAGCGTTGGACTAGTAACCGAAAGGTTACAAGATTGAATCCTCGAGCTGACGAGGTAAAAATCTGTCGCTCTGCCCCTGAACAAGGCAGTTAACCCAATGTTCCTAGGCCGTCATTGAAAATAAGAATTTGTTCTTAGCTGACTTACCTAGTTAAATAAAGATAAAATATGCAAGAGTTTTGATCTTGGGAAAATATTTTTGGGAAAGTTAGATGACCTTTATTTATTTTACTTTTAGATATTGTCACCATTCTGTAAATTGCAAATTGGTGTTTGAAAAATGTACAAACATTAAAATAATCTATTCTGACGTGGAATATGACTTTATACAGCCTATAAGGAACCACATCATTTCCCTCAAGCAGATACATAGGCACCTAAATAGGATTTGAGTGCATGATCATTTTTGTGAAATAATTATTATTGTCTATTTCATTTTGAAGTAAATACCATGTCCCTACCAATCGTTGAGATACAGTTGTCTTGTCATTTGACCTGTTTTCACATTGTGCACTTGCTGTTTCTATACATGTTTTTTTTTGTATCGTTATTGAATCAAGAAAAGTTTTGCAGTGAAGGTTTTTAACTTCTTCTTTCCTTCAAACTCATGTCATCACTAAACCAACCTCAAACTTTCAGATTGCCAATTATAACATGACCAACATGTTTTAGCATAAAAACAGAATAGAAAAACAACTCCCAAAACTATACTCTTCCTTCAAATAATGTTTCAAAGTCGTTTTCCCCTTTTGCGTGCTCAACGATTAACCAATATATAAAAACATGCGTAAACAGAGAACTGGGAGAGTCTATCGATGGCGAGAGGTTCATTATTTTGTGCTAACCATTTTGTTGTAGAGAGCAGCGAGAACAAAACATTTTAACCTAAGATAATGGCTCGAGGCTGGGGTGCTGTCGGCAGTGAATAGGGTCTCTCTAAGCTGAATGGGGGCTCAAAGCTTTACTCTATTATCCTGACATCCTGAGGGCCAGGGGCCACCACCCCTAGCTGCTGTCGACTAGGTATTCATCCATCACACATTCCTCCTTCTCTCTCCCTCCTCTATGCTCTGTGTCTTTCTTTTTGCCATAAAGGGAGGGAGGATCGATGGTGTTATTTTTGAAAAACAAACTGTAGGTCAAACCCTTGAGCGGGGAAGCGATGGAGAGATAGAGAGAGGAAGGGAGAGCCACTGGATATGAGAGATAGATGGCATGGAATTATAAGAGGAAAGAACAATAGAGTTTGGGTGAAGAGAGAGAGAGAACAAGGTTGATGACTGAGGCCAAAAGTGTATGTGGCTTTTAAGGAGAGAGAGAGTCTATTGAAACAAGATAAGCAACTCAGAATATGAGGGTGATAAGACTGTCTCATGCATACCTAACCATTACAGCAATGGAGAAGTGATCACATTGCAAAGCTCGCCTACAAAATCTCATGGCAGTGTTTTAAATGTGTTATAAACACACACTTTTAAGGTATGCTGCTGGACTGCAGTTCATTTGAGGTATTACTGTGCAACTGTGGCAGCCAGCACTCTCATTGCTTTGGAAGCAGAATGACACTTCGGCACCCCCACATTTTCTCTCACTTGCTCTCTCTCTCTCCTCTCTCTCTCGCTCTCTCTCTCTCTCTCTCTCTCTCGCTCTCTCTTTCCCTCCCTCCCCATTCTTTCTCTATCCCCCCCTTCTCTCCGCTCTCCACCACTCCACCACTGTTTGTTTAACAAGCTTGGCTCAGGCGCAAGGATCTCCAGTCATGCCTGCAGTGTTGACGGTAAATGACTCAATTTAAATCCGAGAGCAAACAGGCAAATCAAAGCCAGCTGAGCTAGGCAAATATCACAGTTCATCTCAAGCCCCTTCTACCCATTGTGAGAGCAGGATCTAGGAACATTAGCCCAGTGCTAATAGCTTTGTTCACAGCTCTCCGATGGAAGCAGATACACAAAGTCACAAAATGGGGCAGGACATTTGTGGTTGTTAGCAGAGGCTTTAACAAAGGCAAAATGGCCTTGACAGTGAAGTGCTATGTATTAACAGGGTTATTACCCTGTGGTTGTTAAAGGAACGTGTCTGTGCGTGTGTGTGTGTGTGTACCATATGTGTGTGTGTAGGCCATACGCAGCATAAGTCTTTTGTATCAGTACTGTCATGACCAGAGGGTAAAAACAATGGTGAGATGCTATCGTTCTGCCTCCTCAACATCCACTGTCACTTTCAATCCTTTTGGTTGTGAAACACCAGATAAATCGCTATTCAGGTTATATCCAGCAGGACACAGAGACCAGCGGGAGAGGACCAGAGAGGATCAGGATCAGGAAAATATTTTTGACCTGGCCTGTCTGGTTCTAGTTTTCTCAATCTAGGAGCACTGCTGTTACCAGTTCAGACTTGTGCCAAATGATAAACATGCCTATGTGAGAGGTAATGCCCAAATATGTTCGTATCGAAAGAAAGCTCTCTTTGTATGCATACTTAATGTTAGCCAAAGATTACTACATACTGCAAACATCATTTATGAGGTCTTGATATCTCTCCATTAGATATCGTCTTTACCCCCTGTCCATGTTAAGATAAACCATCTTCGAATCTCAAGCACCTTCATTCATCAGTCTCCATGTCCTGTCCAGATCTCAATTCTCGTTCCCCCCCCCCCCCCCCCCCCCCTTGCTTTCTGTCTCGCGCTCTCTCTCGCTATCTCTCTCTGAAGCTTCAGCTCCATCTGTTTCTCATTTCCACTGGCGTAGCTGCTTGGAATGTGGCCATGTTTTTAAAGATGAGTTATTACACCATTAATACATACTTTACCCAACACTATTTGAAGTTGGCCAAAGTGGAAAGACATACAGCAGTACAACACTGTGTTTTAGATAAGGAACGAGGCAGTTTTGGATGACTTCGTTTAGTATGGTTTAATGGGTTCATGCATATTTGGAAAGGAGGATACATGAAAGATTTTTGGGTTTTGGAAAATTAGTTTGAAATGTTATCTTTTTCTGTTTGTGATATCAAGGGGCTGATAAGATTTAATGGCATATTTTTTCTCTAAATGTACTGTGTACGGCCCTCCAGTGCCGTTAGTTAAATTTCCGTAGTAGAAAAAAGAGCATAACTTCTTTATGGAAACTCCAACAATATATTCAACTGCTTATATATATTTTAATATGAGACTATTATGGTTCTAGAAACTGTTTTGTTTCCTGAAGTTAGGATCATAATATTATGAGTGCCAAACCATAATGATAGGTTTTGGTTTATTAATTTGAATGGGATAAAACACATTAGCATTTCAAGATGTTATATGGCTGTCCCCGTCTCCGTTTTCCTAAATTCCCAAGATTATGAGGTTTTGAAAGATATTCATTATGAACAGTAACATACTGTACCTAAGGTCTCTAAGGACCGTATGAATTGTATTAACCACTGTTAGCCACAAGACGGCCTCATTTTTCTTGTTAGATGATCAGTCAAACTAGGCTACTCCAGTTCACAGTCCACCAGTGAACACATTGTTGAGATTAGGAAGAATGTATCATATGTAATGTCATTGGATCATGTTTTGATGCACTTAAGAGGTCCAACATTATTGGAAAATGTTTATTTGTAGAACACAACTAGGCCTACTTCATGGGAGTTGATACAATTTTTCCTATCACAAAATTAAATAGGCATTTGTGTGTGTGTGCGTGAGTGCTTGTGCATGCGTGCCAACAAGTGTGTAAAATATGTATTTGAACTCCTTTCTGACTTTGTCGACATAAATACGGGTGTCAGTTTGTTGTGCTGTGTCATCAAAACGTGTGTTCAGCAGTAGTCTTCACTGACTGTTTTTCCCCTGCAGGTGGCGCCAGTGAAGCCCTGTGTGTTGCATCTGCAGATCCTATTATGTTTTCCTTCACTGCTGCCCAACATGACCAGATCCCCTCCTGAGGAACACTCCACGGGGGGTTTTAGTATTCTTATCTGAAGAAGAAAACAATATTTAAAGTGTGTGTGTGTGTGCGTAGGTGTGTTAATGGGGCGGCAGGTAGCCTAGTGGTTAGAGTGGTGGGCCAGTAACCGAAAGGTTGCTGGATTGAATCCCCAAGCTGACAAGGTAAAAAAACTGTTGTTCTGCCCCTGAGCAAGGCAGTTAACCCACTGTTCCCTGGGTGCCGTGGATGTTGGTTATGGCAGCCCCCCACACCTCTTTATTTCAGAGGGGTTGGGTTAATTGCAGAAGACACATTTCAGTTGAATGCATTCAGTTGTACAACTGTGGTTGTGCCTGGCTTGCATTTGTGCACTTCCCATCCAGCAGGGCCAGAGTGCCCCTGTTGTGGCAGGGTTTAAGGGGTCTACGCAAACAGAGCCGAAGGAGGTCTGTACATTTGTGCGGCTGAATTTTTGGAACGCGACACAGCCTCGTACTCCTGAGTGGCTCTCTGCACGTTAAGCCTCCTGGTGTTGGCATTGGGAATGATCAGGGTCTAGATGGGCTCTGGCTGACAGTGGAGACAGACAGGAGGAGAGCAAACTGACTTACTGTAACATTCAGTTTGGTTCGGTTCAGTTCTATTCAATTCGACTTTCCGCCCCTGACTGCAGTCATCACCGTATCCACCAGCGCCTTGCCCTCCTCATCTGGGGAGACAGAGCCATTGGAGTTAGGAAGGAGGGTGGGTGTTAAGTGTGTGCATGTTTTACTATACTTGTGAGTAACAGAAGACCTTACAAGAAGAGTAAACCAACAAAAATTCAGACAAGTGAGGACATTTTGTCAGCCTTAAAAAGGCTATTTTAGACTTAGGGGTAGGGTTAGCGTTAGAATTATCGTTGAAATTAGCGTTAGGGGTTAGGTTTAGGGTCAGGAGTTATCATTAGGATTAGGGTTAAGATTAGGGAAAATAGGATTTTTAACGGGAATCAATTGTTGGTCCCCAAAAAGTCCTCACAAGTATAGTAACACGTAGTGTGTGTGTGTGCGGGTGTGGTCAGGATCAACATTGTAGTTGCCCATTAAATCTATTAGTGGCCTCTGGATGACCCCCTCTGAGGTTAAACGTCACCATAACTCAAGACTTAGCACCCTGAGAGACCTTCTCCTGAGGCTTAGACCGGTGGCTGTAACTCAGCTAAAGGCCCGTCCAAATGGTTCACTCTGACCCAGCTCTGACTGTTGTTATGGTATGGGCCTGGAACTGAGGGAACGAACAGATAAGGAATGAGCATATAACGAGACGTTTGTCCTTCACTCTGGAGTAGATTGCTGCAAGACTCTGAGGATCTTGTCTGTCTTCAGTTGCACCTGTCTGTCTGTCTGCCTGTCTGTTTGTCTGTTAAACCTTTTAAAGTATAGAATTTGTTTGCTTTATCCTTGTATCCAGCATTTCCACACCTTGGGCAAATTCACAATTCCTGACTGTGTGAGTGTATTTAAATGTTTTTGCAAGTGGGCACACCACAGTGTGTGGTGCAATGTGGTGCCAGGACAACAACCACCTCCTCAAAATTAGCAAGACAAAGGCGGTGATCGTGGACTACAGGAAACAAGACGGCCAAGCACGCCCCCAGGTCAAGAGCTTCAAGATCCTCGGTGTTCACATCACTAAGGAATTATCATGGTCCACACACACCAACACAGTCGTGAAGAAGGCACGACAATGCCTCTTCCCCCTCAGGAGGCTGAAAAGATTTGACATGGGCCCTCAGATCCTCCAAAATGTCTATAGTTGCACCATTGAGAGCATCTGGACTTGCTGCATCACCGCTTGGTATGGCAACTGCCCAGCATCTAACCATAAGGTGCTACAAACGGTAATGAGTACAGCCCAGTAAATTACTGGGGCCAAGCACCCTGTCATCCAGGACCTTTATACCAGGTGGTGTCAGAGGAAGTGTCATGCCCTGAGCATAAAGAGCCTTTTATTCTCTATGTTGGTTAGGTCAGGGTGTGACTAAGGTGGGTTATCTAGGTTGTTTTATGTCTATGTTGGCCTGGTATGGTTCCCAATCAGAGGCAGCTGTTTATCATTGTCTCTGATTGGGGATCATATTTAGGCAGCCATTTCCCCACTGTGTTTTGTGGGATCTTGTTTTGAGTTAGTGCATGTAGCACCGCTGATGTTACGGTTCGTTGTTTGTTTCCTTTTGTTTTTGGAAGTTTCACCTAAATAAAGGTGTGGAACTTAGAGCACTGCGCCTTGATCCGTCTCTCCACACAATCGTAACAGGAAGGCCCTAAAAATGATCAACGACTCCAGCCACCCAAGTCATAGACTGTTCTCTCTGCTACCGCACGGCAAGCGGTATCGATGCACCAAGTCTGGAACCAACAGGACCCTGAACAGCTTGTACCCCCAAGCCATAAGACTGCTAATAGTTAAATAGCTATCCAGACTATCTTCATTGACTCGTTTGACACATACGCTGCTGCTACTGTTTAATCTATCCTGTTGCCTAGTCACTTATCCCTGCCTATATGTGCATATATACCTCAATTACCTCTTACCCCTGCACATCGACTCGGTAGTGGTACCCCGTCTATATAGCCAAGTTATCATTACTCATTGTGTATTCATCTCTCATTATTCATTTTCTATTATCTCTCTGCATTGTTGGGAAGGGCCCGTAAGTAAGCATTTCACTGTTAGTCTACACCTGTTGTTTATGAAGCATGTGACAAATAACATTTGATGTGAAGTATTAACGTGAGACATGGAAGTGGGCGTGTAACGTGGGGGAAAATACACATAAAATGCTATTCCTTTAGCCATACTACACCTTTTTTATATACGTGAGGTGAGGTCCTCTGGACTAAGCTGCACATAACAGGTTCTTTACATCAAGGAGTGGAGCATGGGAATCAGACAACAATATCAGGATGCAAAAACTATTTATTTTCATTTTCTGTGTCACAAGACAGGCACAATCGCCATAGGCCTACATTATTTCCATACATTATCTTCAGCTCCAGGAACGCTTCAACAGATGGCAATGGCAAGACTGGCAAGACTTCAACAGATGGCAATATCAGATCTCACGAACAAATATCACTAGGTTTATACGTTTCATTCACATACTCAAACAGACAATAAGAATGTGTAGTAACACTCACAGAGAGCATGCCAAGGGAGGCATGCCCTTGGCATATATAATTGTATATATAGACAGTATGGACAGTGTATGAATAGAAAAGGTGTGTACAGCAGTAGTTATATAGGATGAGCCATGACTAGAATACAGTATATAGATGTAAAGTGGGTAAAACAGTATGTAAACATTATTAAAGTGACCGATGTTCAGTGACTACCCGGTGGTAGCCGGCAAGTAACAGTGACTAACGTTCAGGGCAGGGTACTGGGGAGAGGTTGGCTAGTAGTGACTGTTTAAAAGTCTCATGGCCTGGAGATAGAAGCTGTTTATCAGTTTCTTGGTCCCAACTTTGATGCATCTGTACTGTCTCCGCCTTCTAGATGGTAGCAGGGTGAAGTGGCTGTGGCTCGGGTGGCTGAGGTCTTTGATGATGTTCTTGGCCTTTCTGTGACACCGGGTGCTGTAGATGTCCTGGAGGGCAGATAGTGTGATCCCGGTGATGCATTGGGCTGACCGCACCACCTTCTGGAGAGCCCTGTGGTTGTGGGCAGTCCAGTTGCCGTACCAGGTGGAGATTTTGGCTCCCGAGTGACACAGTGGCATCTCAGTGCTAGAGGCGTCACTACAGACCCTGGATCGATCCCTGGTTTGATCCCAGGCTGTATCACAACCGGGCGTGATCGGGAGTCCCATAGGGTGGCGCACAATTGGCCCAACGTCATCAGGGTTAGGGGAGGGTTTGGCCGGGATAGGCCGTCATTGTAAATAAGAATTTGTTCTTAAATAACTTGCCTATTTAGATAAAGGTTAAATAAAACAATTATAATAATAAAACAGCCCTACAGAATACTCTCAATGGTGCGTCTGTAGAAGTTTGTGAGGGTCTTAAGTGCCACGCCGAATTTCTTCAGCCTGCTGAGGTTGAAGAGGCGCTCTTGCTATCGGTGTGGAGGGACCATTCCAGGTCCTCAGTCATTTTCACGCTGAGGAACTTTAAGATTTTGACCCTATCCACTGCAGCCCTGTCGATGTGGATGGGGGCGGGCTCTCTCTGCTGTCTCCTGTAGTCTACAATCAAGTCCTTCATTTTGTTCATGTTGAGGGAGAGGTTATTTTCCTGGTACCACTCCGCCAGGGTTCTCACCTCCTCCCAGTAGGCTGTCTCGTCGTTGTTGGTAATCAGGCCAACCCCTGTTGTGCATCAGCAAACTTGATGATTGAGTTTGACATGAGTGTGGCCAAGCAGTCATGGTTGAACAGGGAGTACAAGAGGAGGCTGAGCACGCACCCCTGTGGGGCTTTTTGTTGAGGATTAGCGTGGCGGAGCTGTTGTTACCTATCTTTGCCACCTTGGGTCGGCCAGTCAGGAAATCGAGGACCCAGTTATACAGGGTTGGGTTCAGACCCAGGGCCCTGAGCTTAATGATGAGTTTGGGTAAGGTGGAGGTGATATGATCCTTAACTAGCACCTCAAAGCATTTAGTTCAGTTACCTTAGCTTTCTTGGGTATAGAAACAATGGTGGACATCTTGAAGCAAGTAGGGACAACAGTGGGATATAGAGAGATTGTCCATGAACACTCCAGCCAGCTGGACTGCACATGTTCTGAGGATGCGCCTTGGGAGCTTACATTATTTACTCACGACAGCCATGGAGAACGAGACCACACGTAATGTTGTTTTCCTTGAAGCAGGTGAAGAAGGTGTTCAGCTTGTCCGGGAGCCAGGCGAGGGAGTCCGCTACATGGCTGGCTTTCACTTTATAATCTGTGATTGTATGGAGTCCCTGCCACATACGTCTCCTGTCTGGGCAGTTGAAATGCGCCTCCACTTTGTCCCCTGTACTGTTGTTTTGCCTATTTGATTGCCTTACGAAGGTCATAGCTGGTCTGTTTGTACACGTCCATGTTCCCAGTCACCTTGGCATGGTTAAATGCGGTGGTTCGCCCTTTCAGTGTTGCGTTTGTATTTTGATTGATTGAAAAACCCAACCCAGAGTGTAATCAGTGGACTCATGGTAAAGAGAGTTACTGGACTATCCCCTATTTCACATTTTATTGCCATTTATTGCGGATTAAGAATATATTCTTGAAATACAATGTATGTACTGTATCTTCCATTAACACATTATTACAATTAGCTACATCTAACATATGCAAAGTAAAGTTATTGTTGCAAGAGTGTTAGGGGAAATGGTATGCTGAAGATATTCGCATGAAGATCTGATCCAATTGGATGGAAACATAACTATTGACATTATAACAGTCCACCAAACGTTTTGGGCCAGTTTCCCAGACAGCATTCTGGGAAAGCATTCTAAAGGAAGATTCTCAATTAAACTCTTTTTATTTCAGTACTAGGCTTAATCTGTGCCTGGGAAACCAGCCCCAAATCTGTCTCCCACAAACAGGGCCATGTGTGGGTCTGTAGTGCTTGTTGTTTCAATCAACGTCCACAAGATAGCAACACTAGACACATCTGAAAACTGTGGAGAGCATTTTGCCTCAATCCGTCTGGAACTGTGAATGTGAATCCATGATGCATTAAAGTGGCCTTTGAAACGTTAAAACAACCTGCAACAACATTACTCATTTCCCACTCCGGTTCTTTTCCTTCATCTTTTCGTGTCTTAGTTAAAAACATTGAAATCACTCTGAAAATAAAAACTGCACTCTTGTAATCCTAGAACATTTATGGGGAAACCACAGTAGGGCCTATTGTGCAACATGACAAAAGTACTATATGTACAGTATGTTAAAACATAGCCTTGAACAAAAAAAGTTAGCTTCTAAGAACATTTCAGAATATTCACAATGTTCCACGGAATGATCTAGCAGTCATGTGATTCCAACAGGAAGCAGGAGTTTGCTGTGTTTAGATAAATGAGGAGAGATCAAGAGATGTGGGGCAAGAGAGGGAAATGCTCAGACAGTCAGCATGCTAGGCTATTTGGATGAAGCTCTTTTAAACTGAAGGGGTTTGTTTAAGCCTAGTTTGATCACTCATCATTTGCTGCTGCTAATCTGTTCTTTATTTTACTCTTACTCTCAAATACCTCGTACCTCTGCACATTGATCTGGTACTCCCTGTATATAGCTTCATTCTTGTGTATTTTATTCCTTGTGTTACTATTTTTCTTTTTATTCTTCTTTTTTAAACTCTGCACCGTTGGGAAGGGCTCATAAGCAAGCATTTCACGGTAAAGCCTACACCAGTTGTATTCATGCCAGGTGACAAAAGTTGTGATTTGATTTGATCAATATTGATTTGAAGGTGGATTATTTAAAGAGTAACATGTTGAAGAAATGTTGGTCACATATTTATTGTTAGTATTGCTATGTGTATAATCAATGTGTTGTATGTGCTGTACTCATGTTCTATGTCTGTGGTACTGTGTGAGTGTGTACCTAGTGTTTCCAACCTAATTTCTCCAGATCTGAGAAAGAGACAAAAAAACTGAAATAAAAATAGAAAACTCCCAGCCCAAGCTGCCAGCAATTTATGCTGAGTTAGCAGCGAGTTGCTCGCAACTCTTTAAACAAAACATAAGTCAACCTTCTCCCCCCAATCCAGTCAATCTGGGGCCTGCCCTCTCCCCTCTTCCTCTCTATCCTGGGCCGTGATAAACGACTGGCAGAGAGAGGTAGTCCAGAGGGCATCTGGCCAGGTCGCGCGCTCATGTGTGTGTGTACGCCGTACGGTACGTGCATGGGCACTGTGTGTGTGCGTGCGTGCTGTGAATGCATATGTGTGTGTGTGGTGTCTCAGGTCCTGCCTGAGAGGCATAAATATGTGCTGAAGTCACAGTTTTTCTCCCACTCTGCCCCTGCGGCCAGTTTCCTCCCAGCATTCTCAGGAAGCCAGAGGGGAGGCAAGGTGCTGCTTGGTCAATGTTTCTCTTCACTAGAAAGACATCCTGTTTTCGAGGGGGAGAACAGAGTTTGGGGAACAGAGTTTGAGCACTGACGTATGTATGCAGAAAAATCACTACTCAAAAGAAGTAAGAAACTGAGAAAATAATAACCAGTTCAGAAAGAATAACAATAGATATAGTAAAATGTTTTACTATGCTGTTTTACATTCTGTTTGTCTTCCATTAGGATCAAGGGACCCATTCAGATAATAGACCAGTCCAGGAATCAAAGTAAACATTCAGGAGAAACTCCCCTGGCACAGAACACTGAACGAAAAAAGGCCAAAGGAAGAAGACTCCCTTAATTATGGACTCGGAGAGGAGCTAATTGTCTCCTTTGGGTCCAGGCTGCGGTCGGATTGGTCTGATTGGTTCCCTTGGGTCCAGGCTGTGGTCTGATTGGTTCCTTTGGGTCCAGGCTGTTGTCTGATTGGTTCTTTTGAGTCCAAAATGTGGTCTGATTGGTTACTTTGGGTCCAGGCTGACGCTGTGGTCAGGTGGCCAGACGTGATGCCAGGATTCACTCCTCACATTGTTCCTCTCAGGGACTCAAGCCTTCCTGTGGTATATGAGTCAGCTGCTCTGCTGTGGACAGGGCAATTGGCTATTTCCCAGGTACACTACATGACCAAAAGTATGTGGACACCTGCTAGTCGAACATCTCATTCCAAAATGGGCATTAACATGGAGTTGGTCCCCCCTTTGCTGCTATAACAGCCTCTACTTTGCTGGGAAGGCTTTCCAGTAGATGTTGGAACATTGCTGCGGGGACTTGCTTCCATTCAGCCACAAGAGCATTAGTGAGGTCAAGCACTGATGTTGGGCAATTAGGCCCGACTCGCAGTTGGCATTCCAATTCATCCCAAAGATGCTCTATATTTTTTTTGTAATTTCATTGAACCTTTATTTAACTAGGCAAGTCAGTTCTTATTTACAATGACGGCCTAGGAACAGTGGGTTAACTGCCTTGTTCAGGGGCAGAATGACAGATTTTTACCTTGTCAGCTCAGGGATTCGATCAAGTAACCTTTCAGTTACTGGCCCAACACTCTAACCACTAGGCTACCTACCGAGGTGACTTTGAGCACCGGGGCATTGTCATGCTGAAACAGGCAGGGCCTTCCCCAAACTGTTGCCACAAAGTTGGAAACACAGAAGCTTCTAGAATGTCATTGTATGACGTAGCGTTAAGATTTCCCTTCACTGGAACTAAGGGGCCTAGCCCAACTGCCAGATAGTGAAGCGTGATTCATCACTCCAGAGAATGCGTTTCCACATCTCCAGAGACCAATGAAGGCAGGCTTTACACCACTCCAGTTGATGCTTGGCATTGCGTATGGTGATCTTAGGCTTGCGTGCGGCTGCTTGGCCATGGAAACCCATTTCATAAAGCTCCCAACAAAGCTGACGTTGCTTCCAGAGGCAGTTTGGATCTCGGTAGTGAATGTTGCAACCGAGGACAGACGATTTTTAGGTGCTACGCGCTTCAGCACTCGGCAGTCCCGTTCTGTGAGCTTGTGCGGCCTATCACTTCGCGGCTGAGCCGTTATTGCTTCTAGACGTTTCCATTTCACAATATCAGCACTTACGGGGCAGCTCTAGCTGGGCAGAAATTTGACGAACTGACTTATTGGAAAGGTGGCATCCTATGACAGTGCCATGTTGAAAGTTACTTCAGTAAGGACTTTCTACTGCCAATGTTTGTCTATGGACATTGCATGGCTGTGTGCTCGATTTTATACACTTGTCAGCAACGAGTGTTGCTGAAATAGCCGAATCCACTAATTTGAAGTGGTGTCCACATACTTTTGTATATATAGTGACCTTTGGTATGAAAAGATGAAATGGAAGGGTTACTCATCACATGATGTGGATTCCACTCTGTATCTCAGCAACTCTGTATATAGCTGTAAATCTCTGTCACGACCATGATGACCCTGGGGACTAGACAGAGAAGTTGGAGCACTTCTTTGCGGTCAGAAGTGTCCCAATAGGCAAGTGTTCTTGTTATTGGGAGTTGCACTCAACTAAATGGAAAGGAAGTGATTCATATTCAACTGTGTCATTGTGTCATTGAAACAGGGCCATAGTGGAAGCAGAAGGATGACTTTGAAAAAAAAAGCTGTAATGAAGACCTTGAGGCCGATACATGTAACTTAATAAAGAGCATTGATGCTACTGTAGCAATAGCAGTGTGTGGGTTTCTTCTTTTTCCTCATCTTATTCAACTGTTACCATGCATCTGCACAAAGTTAGCTCAGAGGTGTGAGTGCCTTTTTGAATTTTGAGTCACCAATGATTGACAAATGTCATGGGGCATTGTTTTGTGTCTACAATGAGAATGTGTCCGTGTACACAAGCGTACACATGCATCCACGTCTGTTTTATGAAGATTCTTTATCTATTGCTGAGGAGAAAATACTCCTACACGCCCAGTCAGCCCTACCAAACCTGTATCGGTCCCGCTTTACATTATTTATAAAGCCTTCATAATGCCTTCATAAGTACTAGTATAAATGTGTTACAAAGCATCTATGACCATATGTCATGCTTTATAAAGGGTTCATAAATGTGACATAACTGTGTGACATAATCACCAATGTCAAATGTAACATAAGCCACTTATGTCGAATATGATATAAACATGTACTTTATAAAAGGTGGCACACGATCTAAAGTAAAGTCATGTTAGTCACATTACACCTAATCGCGTTTCCAGACACTTCCGCCCAAATGCGCTGTTGGACCAACGCATCAAACTTGTCCTTCATTAGTTAGGTTTAGGTTTAAAAATCACATGTTAAGAAGAGACATTGTGGAAATGAGCAGAATTTTGCCATGATTACGTCTTCGTGGCTGTCTTTCATAAATCATCAGAACATGAATAACCTATTTATTGACACCTTATGTAGTGTCCTGTAATACTTCATTTGAAGTGAGACACCTTCGGTCATTCATGACACATCGATAAAGACTGTATATCGCATGACACTGTACTTACTTTAAAGTCAGACCCCTTTGGTCATTTATAACACATACAGTTCCAGTCAAAAGTTTGGACACACCTACTCATTGCCAGGGTTTTTCTTTATTTTTGCTGTTTTCTACATTGTAGAATAATAGTGAAGACATCAGAACTATGAAGTAACACATATGGATTCATGTAGTAACCAAAAAAGTCAATTTTTTTTTTTTTAAATATATTTCAGATTCTTCAAATACCCACCCTTTGCCTTAATGACAGCTTTGCACACCCTTGGCATTCTCTCAACCAGCTTCGACAACAGCCACTCTCGAAGCAGCGTTACCCATGCAGAGGAAGGGAAACAACTACTCCAAGTCTCAGAGCGAGTGACGTTTGAAACGCTATTAGCGTGCACCCGGCTAACTAGCTAGCCATTTCACATCGATTACACCAGCCTAATCTTGGGAGTTGATAGGCTTGAAAGGGTGGGTATAATTTGTGGAACGTTCCAACAGGAATCTGTTCCAAAAAACGTAAAGTAAAAGGTTGCCAACCAACAACGCATACAAAGTAGCAACGCATACAAACCTAGCTAACTAGCTGCCGAATAGGCATCAACTCACCACGTAGCTTATTCTTAATGTTTGTCCATAGGCAACCAGAGTGAGGACAGATATTTTTCTGAATAAACGTGATGAGTGAAAAACGCAATGAAATAGACCACTCCCTACCCGGTATCTTATTCTGCCGCTATACAACTTTGTATGCGTTGTTTTTTGGAAACCTTGTTATTTACGAAGTTTTTGGAATAGATTCCTGTTGTAACGTTCCACAAATTATACCCACCCAGGTTGAAGTCATAAACAGCGCAATGCTTGAAGCACAGCGAAGTGCTGTTTGAATGAATGCTTACGAGCCTGCTGCTGCCTACCACCGCTCAGTCAAACTGCTCTATCAAATCATAGACTTAATTATAATATAATAAACACAGAAATACGAGCCTTAGGTCATTAATATGGTCGAATCCGGAATCTATCATCTCGAAAACAAAAGTTTTTTTCTTTCAGTGACATACGGAACCGTTCCGTATTTTATCTAACGGGTGGCTAAGTCTAAATATTCCTGTTAGGCATTGATGTTTATGGTTAGGTACATTGGTGCAACGACAGTACTTTTTTCGCAAATGCGCTTGTTAAATCAACACCCGTTTGTCGAAATAGGCTGTGATTCAATGAAAATTAACAGGCACCGCATCGATTATATGCAACACAGGACACGTTAGATAAACTAGTAATATCATCAACCATGTGTAGTTAACTAGTGATTATGTTAAGATTGATAGTTTTTTATAAGTCTAATGCTAGCTAGCAACTTACCTTTGCTTCTTGCTGCCCTCGCGTAACAGGTAGTCAGCCTGATAATCCTTGTGGAGTGCAATGTAAGGCAGGTGGTTAGAGCGTTGGACTGGTAACCGAAGGTTGCAAAAACGAATCCCCCCTGAACAAGGCAGTTAACCCCCGTTTCTAGGCCGTCATTGTAAGTAAGAATGTGTTCTTAATCTGACTTGCCTAATAAAGGTGTACATTTAAAAAAAAATAAAAAAAAAATAAAAGAATCGGTGGCCAAAAATACAGATTGCCAATTGTTATGAAAACTTGAAATCGGCCCTAATTAATCGGCCATTCCGATTAATCGGTCGACCTCTAGTTAACATAGCAGAAACGGGCTGATCCACTTCACTGAGCCTGATTGCCTGCGTCCAAAATGGCACCCTATTCCCTTTATAGTGCACAAATCTTGACCAGAACACTTTTGACCCGTGCCATTAGGATTCTGGTCAAAGTAGTGCACTATAGGGAATAGGGTGCCATTTGGGATGCAACGCCTGGCTATGCATTCCAGAGGTGACAGGAAAAAAGGAAAAGAGTTTCTTCCTTGGCTTGTCAATGATCTGGTTCAGAGAGGCTCTTCTCCCTTTCTCCTCCTAAATAACACCCTCTGTCAGCAGAACTACACAGGAAACCTAGCTAGGAAGGAAGGCTTTACTCTGTCTTATTGTCTCCCCTGCTCTGCACAGCTCTGTCCCCTGAGGCTAATCTGGACATGCGCATCACAAGTTGACTCATAACCCGCAGTCACGGAGGTTATATATCCGCAGAGACCGCGGGTTATTAGTCAACCCGCGGATCACTAGTGGCGGGTTGAATAAAGAAATAATACCTTAAAAATCCATAAATGTAGCCTATCATAATTATATAATTATTATGCAATTTATACCTATAGGCTACATTGAGTTTTTTCTTATATTATTTGAGGCTATCTGGAATTAGCGGGTAAGCCTAAAATGTAGGGCCTAACTGTATGAGTGCCAAAAAGCCTACACGCCAATCGCCAAATGCTTTTGGGAACGTGTAAAAAAAGTTAACATAGATCCAAGGAGGCAAAAAGGACGATGACAGAGTTTAACTCAATGAGATAAAAACTGCAAAATGGAGAGTTGAAAATAAAGAGAAGGGAGGTCCAGAAAAGTAATGTTTGGAAAATATTTGGTTGCGAGTTCAAATCTCATCATGGACAACTTTAGCAATTTAGCTAATTAGCAACTTTCAACTACTTAGGAACAGGAGTGGAGAAACATGGTTTATTTTCTTCAGCGTCTTGAAATAATGCTTGTAACGAGTGAGCTGAGAGTCAGGAAGCAAGTTCAGGGAGTGAGTGTTATAATAAGTAAACACAACTAAATACAAAACAAGAAACACAAACAACGCACAGACAATACACTGGAACAGAAACAATAATGTCTGGGGAAGGAACCAGAGGTGCTATCTTTATTAGTATCATAAATGCTGAAAGTAGGCTATTTCAAACACATAAAATATGCATCCAAGCCCAACGGAAATCTTATCAGAATCATGTTGGGTGGTTTTCACAGCTTTCTATTTACTTACAAATGATCAAACTGATGACATTTTTCACAGAAAATCATTCCCGTTTCTTCTGAGTTATTGCATTTTATCCCTGGTACCCATCTGTCTCTGCTCCAAGAAAGAAGCAGAGATGAAAGAGAACCACACAGAACAAAATTATAAAAGCACCATGTAAAGTGTTGGTTTCATGAGTTGAAAAATAAAATCCCAGAAATGTTCCATAAGCACAAAAAGCGTATTACTCTCCCTGTTAGTGAGCAATTCTCCTTTGCCAAGATAATCCATCCACCAGACCGGTGTGGCATATCAAGAAGCTGATTAAACAGCACGATCATTACACAGATGCACCTTGCGCTGGGGACAATAAAAGGCCACTCTAAAATGTGCAATTTTAGAGTCAATGCCACAGATGTCTCAAGTTTTTAGGGAGCGTGCAATTGGCATGCTGACTGCAGGGATGTCCACCAAAGCTGGTGCCAGAAAATGTAATGTCAATTGCCGCCTCCAACGTTGTTTTAGAGAATTTGGCAGTATGGCCTCACTGGCCTCACAAACGCAGATCCAGGACCTCCACATCCGGCTTCTTCACCTGCGGGATCATTTGAGACCAACCATCCGGACAGCTGGTGAAACTGTGGGTTTGCACAACCAAAGAATTTCTGCACAAACTATCAAAACCAGTCTCAGGGAAGCTCAGCTTTCTTGACCTGACTGCAGTTCAGCATTGTAACCGACTTCAGTGGGGAAATGCTCACCTTCAATGGCCACTGGGACACTGGAGAAGTATGCTCTTCATGGATGAATCCCGGTTTCAAAGATACCAGGCAGATGGCAGACAGCATGTATCGCGTCGTGTGGGCGAGCAGTTTGCTGATGTCAACATTGTGAACAGAGTGCCCCATGGTGGCAGTGGGGTTATGGTATAGGCAGCATAAGCTACGGACTACGAACACAAATGCATTTTATCGATGGAAATTTCAATGCACAGAGATATTGTGACAAAATCCAGAGGCCCAAAGTCGTGCCATTCAGCCGCCACCATCAACTCATGTTTCTGCAAGATAATGCAAGGCCCCATGTCGCAAGGATCTGTACACAATTCCTGGAAGCTGAAAATGTCTCAGTTCTTCAATGGCCTGCATACTCACCAGACGTATCACCCATTGAGCATGTTTGGGAGGCTTTGGATCGACGTGTAGTACAGCCTGTTCCAGTTCCCGCCAATATCCAGCAACTTCGCACAGCCATTGAATAGGACTGGGACAACATTCCACAGGCCACAATCAAGAGCCTGATCACCTCTATGTGAAGGAGATGTGTCACGCGCTGCAAGAGGTAAATGGTGGTCACACCAGATACTGACTGTCACGTCCTGGCCAGTATAAGGGTTAATTGTTATTGTAGTTTGGTCAGGACGTGGCAGAGGGTATTTGTTTTATGTGGTCCGGGGTGGTGTTTTGGTAAAAGGGTGTTTGATTTAGTATTTCCGGGTTTTTGGTTTATGGTCTATGTTTATGTATGTCTATGTGTAGTCTAGTAAGTGTGTTTCTATGTGGAGTTAATTGGGGTGGACTTCCAATTGAAGGCAGCTGTGTGGTGTTGCCTTTGATTGGAAGTCCTATATTAGTTGGGTGTGTTTGTCTGTGTGTTTGTGAGAAATTGTTCTGTGTTAGCCTTGTGCCTTGCCAGACTGTCAGTGGATCGTTCGTTCTCTTGTTTGTTGTTTTTGTGTTCGTTTTGATTTAAATAAATGTTCAAAATGAACAAACACAGTCCTGCTGCATTTTGGTCCTCCTTCACCGACGATACCCGTGACACTGACTGGTTTCCTGATCCATGCCATTACTTTTTTTTTTATGTACAGTTGAAGTCGGAAGTTTACATACACTTAGGTTGGAGTCATTAAAACTCATTTAAACTCTGTGCATTGAAATATTAAAACTCGTTTTTCAACCAATACACAAATTTCTTCTTAACAAACTATAGTTTTGGGAAGCTGGTTAGGACATCTACTTTGTTCAATGACACAAGTAATTTTTCCAACAATTGTTTACAGACAGATTATTTCACTTATAATTCACTGTATCACAATTCCAGTGGGTCAGAAGTTTACATACACTAAGTTGACTGTACCTTTAATCAGCTTTAGAAGCTTCTGATAGGCTAATTGACATCATTTGAGTCAATTGGAGGTGTACCTGTGGATGTATTTCAAGGCCTACCTTCAAACTCAGTGCCTCTTTGCTTGACATCATGGGAAAATCAAAAGAAATCAGCCAAGACCTCAGAAAAAGAATTGTAAACCTCCACAAGTCTGGTTCATCCTTGGGATCAATTTCCAAACGCCTGAAGGTACCACGTTCATCTGTACAAACAATAGTACACAAGTATAAACACCATGGGACCACACAGCCGTCATACCGCTCAGGAAGGAGACGCGTTCTGTCTCCTAGAGATGAACGCACTTTGGTGCGAAAAGTGCAAATCAATCCCAGAACAACAGCAAAGGACCTTGTGAAGATGCTGGAGGAAACAGGTACAAAAGTATCTATATCCACAGTAAAATGAGTCCTATGTCGACATAACCTGAAAGGCCGCTCAGCAAGGAAGAAGCCACTGCTCCAAAACCGCCATAAAAAAGCCACACTATGGTTTGCAACTGCACATGGGGATGAAGATCATACTTTTTGGAGAAATGTCCTCTGGTCTGATGAAACAAAAATAGAACTGTTTGACCATAATGACCATCATTATGTTTTGAGGAAAAAGGGGGAGGCTTGCAAGCTGAAGAACACCATCCCAACCGTGAAGCACGGGGGTTGCAGCATCTTGTGGGGGTGATTTGCTGCAGGAGGGACTGGTTCACTTTACAAAATAGATGGCTGCATGAGAAAAGAAAATAACGTGGATATATTGAAGCAACATCTCAAGACATCAGTCAGGAAGTTAAAACTTGGTCGCAAATGGGTCTTCCAAATGGACAATGACCCCAAGCATACTTCCAAAGTTGTGGCAAATTGGCTTAAGGACAACAAAGTCAAAGTATTGGAGTGGCCATCAAAAAGCCCTGACCTCAATCCCATAGAAAATTTGTGGGTAGAACTGAAAAGGTGTGTACGAGCAAGGAGACCTACAAAGCTGACTCAGTTACATCAGCTCTGTCAGGAGGAATGGGCCAAAATTCACCCATCTTATTGTGGGAACTTGTGGAAGGATACCCGAAACTTTTGACCCAAGTTCAACATTTTAAAGGCAATGCTACCGAATACTAATTGAGTGTATGTAAACTTCTGGCCCACTGGGAATGTGATGAAAGAAATAAAAGCTGAAATAAATCATTCTCTCTACTATTATTCTGACATTTCACAATCTTAAAATAAAGTGGTGATCCTAACTGACCTAAGACAGGGAATTTTTACTAGGATTAAATGTCAGGAATTGTGAAAAACTGAGTTTAAATGTACTTGGCTAAGGTGTATGTAAGCTTCCAACTTCAACTGTATCTATGACCAGCAGATGCATATCTGTATTCCCAGTCATGTGAAATCCATAGTTTAGGGCCTAATTAATTAATTTAAATGGACTGATTTCCTTATATGATCTGTAAATCAGTAAACTCCAGGCTGTATCACAACCGGCCGTGATTGGGAGTCCCATAGTGTCACATCCTGACCAGTAAAAGGAGTCATTTGTCATTGTAGTATGGTCAGGGCGTGGCAGGGGGTGTTGTTTTTGTGTGTTTTGGGGTTAGTTTGTTTCATGGGGATTTGTTCTAGTTTTCATTTTCTATGTTCATTTTCTATGTGTGGCCGAGGATGGTTTCCAATCAGAGGCAGGTGTCTTTCGTTCTCTGATTGGAAGCCATACTTAGGCAGCCTGTTTTTTCCTGTGGGTTGTGGGTGGTTGTTTTTCGTATAGTCCGTGTACCTTACGGAACTGTCGATTGTTGTTTCGTTATTTTTGTTTAAGTGTTCACTTTATACGTTACTCTAATAATGTCGTCTGGGTTTGGCCGGGCTAGGCCATCATTGTAAATATGAATTTGATCTTAACTGACATGCCTAGTTAAATAAAGGTTAAATAAAAATTTATTAAAAAATCTTTGAAATTGTTGCATGTTGTGTTAATCTTTTTGTTTAGTGTAGATTGAAGCATTCATTCTATGGATTTATGACATTCTGGTGAGCAAGGGTTTATTTAGTCTTCAAGGGCAACATATAATGACAGAAGAGAATCTGCATGTATCTAAATATAGACAAGTTAACTAACAAATAGCCTACAAAGCGTCGTAAATTATAAGTAGGAACATATCTAAATCAGGCAACAACAAAACATCCTGCACAGGCACCCCCTGTCAAAAAATTGTCTCGCCTTCACTGACTAGCCAAAATGGAGCCGGAGGAGATGGCTGCCATTTTACGGGCTCCTAACTTATTTTGTGTGTTTTTTCACGTTGTTTGTAACTTATTTTGTACATAATGTTTCTGCCACCGTCTCTTATGACCGAAAAGAGCTTCTGGATATCAGAACACCGATTACTGACCTCAAACTGGATGAACATTTTTTCTTTAACGGGTCGGACGCAAAGGATTTACTGCAGATACCTGACCAGGCCCAAATCCCCATCATTCGCAGGAAGAAAAGACGCTGATGCAGGAGACGCAGGTCCGGGTGCCTTGTGAGAATTTGTCGTCGAGTGGGTAACTCGCCTCTATCATCTGTCTTATTGGCCAACGTACAATCATTGGAGAATAGACTGGATGACCTCTGTTCAAGACTATCCTACCAACGGGACATTAAAAACTGTAATATCTTATGTTTCACTGAGTCGTGGCTGAACGACGACATGGATAATATACAGTTGGCTCGGTTTTCTGTGCATTGTCAAGA
Source organism: Salmo salar (assembly GCF_965601325.2). Lineage (NCBI taxonomy): Eukaryota > Metazoa > Chordata > Actinopteri > Salmoniformes > Salmonidae > Salmo > Salmo salar. The sequence goes on along the minus strand of NC_138291.1, from coordinate 139,046,197 downwards.
CAGAACAGCTGCCTCCGGTAAGACAAGAGGTGTGGTTGTCACTGGTGCGCGAAATCTAATATAAAGGAAGTCTCAAGGTTTTTCTCGCATGAGGTAGAGTATCTCATGATAAGCTGTAGACCACACTATTTACCAAGAGTTTTCATTTATATGATTAATAGCTTTCTATTAAGCACCACAAACCGATGCTGGCACTAAGACTGCACTCAACGAGCTGTATAAGGCCATAAGCAAACAAGAAAAGTATCATCCAGAGGCGGCACTCCTAGCGGCCGGGGACTTTAATGCAGGGAAACTTAAATCCATTTTACCTAATTACTACCAGCATATTACATGTGCAACCAGAGGGAAAAAAACTCAAGACCACCTTTACTCCACACACAGACGCATACAAAGCTCTCCCTCGCCTTCCATTTGGCAAATCTGACCATATTCTATCCTCCTGATTCCTGCTTACACGCAAAAACTAAAGCAGGAAATACCAGTGACTCGCTCAATATGGAAGTGGTCAGATGACGCAGATGGTAAGCTACAAGACTGTTATGCTAGTACAGACTGGAATATGTTCCGGGATTCATCCGATGGCAATGAGGAGTACACCACATCAGTTACCGGCTTCTTCAATAAGTGAATTGATGATAGTGACCGTACGTACGCACATACCCACACCAGAAGCCGTAAATTACAGGCAACATGCGCACTGACCTAAAGAATACAACTTCCGCTTTCAAGGACCGGAACTCAAATCTGGACGCTTATAAGAAATCCAGCTATGCCCTCCGACGAACCATCAAACTTGCAAAGCATCAATATAGGACTAAGATTGAATCCTGCTACACTGGCTCTGACGCTCGTCGGATGTGGCAGGGCTTGCAAACTATTACGGACTACAAAGGAAAGCCAGCCGCGAGCTGCCAAGTGACACAAGCCTACCAGACAAGCTAAATGACTTCTATGCGTACTTCGAGGCAAGCAACACTGAAGCATGCATGAGAGCACCAGCTGTTCCTGATGACTGTGGGAACCCACTCGCCGTAGCCAATGTGAGCAAGACCTTTAAACTGGTCAACATTCACAAAGCCGCAGGGCCAGAATGATTACCAGGACGTGTACTCCAAGAAAGCTCCTCAACATGGGGGCCCCTAGGGGAGCGTGCTTAGTCCCCTCCTGTACTCTCTGTTAACCCATGACTGTGTGGCCAATCACAACTCCAACACCATCATTAAGCTTGCAGACGACACAACAGTGGTAGGCCTGATCACCGACAACAATGAAACAGCCTATAGGGAGGACCTCTCCCTCAATGTGATCAAGACAAAGAAGATGATTGTGGACTACAGGAAAAGGAGAGCACGCCCCCATTCTCATAGACGGGGCTGCAGTGGAGCAGGTTGAGAGCTTCAAGTTCCTTAGTGTCCACATCACCAACAAACTAACATGGTCCAAGCACACCAACACGGTAGTGAAGAGGGCACGACAATGCCTATTCCCCCTCAGGAGACTAAAAAGATTTGGCATGGGCCCTTAGATCCTCAAAAGGTTCTACAGCTGCACCATCGAAAGCATCGTGACTGGTTGCATCACCACCTGGTACGGTAACTGGTACGGCAACACCCCGGCAGTCCTACAATTTAAGCTAGATGCCCTCAATCTCACACAAATCATCAAGGAACCCACCAGGTACAACCCTAAATCCGTAAACATGGGCACCTTCATAGACATTATCCTGACCAACTTTCCCTCCTAATACACCTCAGCGATCACTGCCTCATTGCCTGTATCCGCTATGGGTCCGCGGTCAAACGACCACCCCTCATCACTGTCAAACTCTCCCTAAAACAATTCTGCGAGCAGGCCTTTCTAATCGACCTGGTCCGGGTATCCTGGAAGGATATTGACCTCATCCCGTCAGTTGAGGATGCCTGGTCATTCTTTAAAAGTAATTTCCTCACCATCTTAGTTAAGCATGCCCCGTTCAACAAATGCAGAACTAAGAACAGATATAGCCCTTGGTTCACTCCAGACCTGACAGCCCTTGACCAGCATAGGAACATCCTGTGGTGGACTGCAATAGCATCGAACAGTCCCCGCAATATGCAACTGTTCAGGGAAGTAAGGAACCAATACACGCAGTCAGTCAGGAAAGCAAATGCTAGCTTTTTCAAGCAGAAATTTGCATCCTGTAGCTCTAACTCCAAAAAGTTTTGGGACACTGTAAAGTCCATGGACAACAAGAGCACCTCCTCCCAGCTGCCCACTGCAATGAGGCTAGGTAACACGGTCACCACCGATAAATCCATGATAATTGAACATTTCAATAAGCATTTCTCAACGGCTCGCCATGCCTTCCTCCTGGCTACTCCAACCCCGGCCAACAGCTCCGCCTCCCCGCAGCTACTCGCCCAAGGCTCCCCAGCTTCTCCTTCATCCAAATCCAGATAGCAGATGTTCTGAAAGAGCTGCAAAACCTGGACCCGTACAAATCAGCTGGGCTAGACAATCTGGACCCTCTCTTTCTAAAACTATCCGCTGCCATTGTTGCAACCCCTATTACCACTCTGTTCAACCTCTCTTTTATATTGTCCGAGATCCCTAAAGATTGGAAAGCTGCCGCGATCATCCCCCTCTTCAAAGGGGGTGACACCCTAGACCCAAACTGTTACAGACCTATTTCCATCCTGCCCTGCCTATACAAAGTCTTCGAAAGCCAAGTTAATAAACAGATCACTGACCATTTTGAATCCCACCATACCTTCTCCGCTGTGCAATCCGGTTTCCGAGCCGGTCACGGGTGCACCTCAGCCACGCTCAAGGTACTAAATGATATCATAACCGCCATCCATAAAAGACAGTACTGTGCAGCCGTCTTCATCAACCTGGCCAAGGCTTTCGACTCTGTTAATCACCGTATTCTTATCGGCAGACTCAATAGCCTTGGTTTTTCTAACGACTGCCTCGCCTGGTTCACCAACTACTTTGCAGACAGAGTTCAGTGTGTCAAATCGGAGGGCATGTTGTCCGGACCTCTGGCAGTCTCTATGGGGGTACCACAGGGTTCAATTCTCGGGCCGACTCTTTTCTCTGTATATATCAATGATGTCGCTCTTGCTGTGGGCGATTCCCTGATCCACCTCTACGCAGACGACACCATTCTGTATACTTCTGGCCCTTCCTTGGACACTGTGCTAACTAACCTCCAAACGAGCTTCAATGCCATACAACACTCCTTCCATGGCCTCCAACTGCTCTTAAACGCTAGTAAAACCAAATGCATGCTTTTCAACCGTTCGCTGCCCGCACCCGCCCGCCCGACTAGCATCACCACCCTGGACGGTTCCGACCTAGAATATGTGGACAACTACAAATACCTAGGTGTCTGGTTAGACTGTAAACTCTCCTTCCAAACTCATATTAAACATCTCCAATCCAAAATCAAATCTAGAATCGGCTTTCTATTTCGCAACAAAGCCTTCTTCACTCACGCCGCCAAACTTACTCTAGTAAAACTGACTATCCTACCGATCCTCGACTTCGGCGATGTCATCTACAAAATAGCTTCCAATACTCTACTCAGAAAACTGGATGCAGTCTATCACAGTGCCATCTGTTTTGTTACCAAATCACCTTATACCACCCACCACTGCGACCTGTATGCTCTAGTCGGCTGGCCCTCACTACATATTTGTCGCCAGACCCACTGGCTCCAGGTCATCTATAAGTCTATGCTTGGTAAAGCTCCACCTTATCTCAGTTCACTGGTCACGATAACAACACTCACCCGTAGCACACGTTCCAGCAGGTATATCTCACTGATCATCCCCAAAGCCAACACCTCATTTGGCCGCCTTTCCTTCCAGTTCTCTGCTGCCAGTGAATGGAACGAATTGCAAAAATTGCTGAAGTTGGAGACTTTTATTTCCCTCACCAACTTTAAACATCAGCTATCTGAGCAGCTAACCGATCGCTGCAGCTGTACATAGTCCATCTGTAAATTGCCCACCTGTCACGTCCTGACCCTTGTAAGATGTCATTTTCCATAGAAGAGTGGCCAGGGCGTGACAGGGGGGTGTTTTGGGTGTGTTTTTGGGTTTCTGTTTCATTGTGGGGTTTCTAGATTTCTATTTCTATGTTTCCTTTTCTATGCGTTGGCCAGGTATGGTTTCCAATCAGAGGCAGCTGTCTATCGTTGTCTCTGATTGGAAGCCATACTTAGGTAGCCTGTTTTCCATGTGTGGGTGTGGGTTGTTTATTTTGACTAGTGTTTGCCTCTGCTCTGCGTTATGGCTTTTGTTGTTCTGGTTATTTAAAGTGGTTGGTGTATTGCATTTAGTTTCACGATGAATAAAATGATGTGGAACTACGAACACGCTGCGTTTTGGTCCGATCCTTCAGAAAGCCGTGACAGAACAACCCACCAAAAAAGGACCAAGCAGTGTGGGAGGAAGTATCTGGAAATCCTGGATGGGAAAGGACCCTGGAGTCAGGCTGGGGAGTATCGTCGCCCGAGGGAGGAAATAGAAGAAGCAAAGAGGGAGCGACGATACTATGAGGCGCTATATCCTCCAAGAGGCAAGGTGGAGAGGCAGCCCCAAAAACATTTTTTGGGGGGCATACGGGGAGTTTGTCGATGTCAGGGGGGAGCCCTGATCTTACTTCCCGGGCTTATCGGAGAGAGCCGTGGAGTAAACCGGAGCCAGTCAGGGAGTCAAGCGCGGAGCTCGACGCAAGATTCCGGAGAGAGGTACTGGCGGAAAGGGCACTGCGAAGCGGGAGTGCTGAGGGGAGAGCAATGGGTTATGGTGTGATGCGCACTATATCGCCCATACGCACTCACAGCCCGGTGCGGTCGGTGCAAGCTCCTCACCGGTGTAGGGCGAAGATGGTCATTGAGCCAGGAAGGAGTAGGCCTGCTCAGCATGCCCGGTCTCCAGTTCGCCTCCATTGTCCGGTACATCCTGTGCCTCCTTCCCGCACTCGCCCTGAGGTGCGTGCTACCAGTCTGGCGCCACCTAGGCCAGTTCCACGCATCAGACCTCCAGTGCGCATGCCCAGTCCGAAGTGTCCTGTTCCTGCTCCCTGCACTGGTCCTGAGGTGCGCGTCACCAGTCTGGCGCCACCTAGGCCAGTTCCACGCACCAGACCTCCAGCGACGCTCCCCAGTCCGGAGCTTCCAGCGACGCTCCCCAGTCTGGAGCCTCCAGCGGCGGCCCGCAGCCCGGAGCCTTCAGCGGCGGCCCGCAGCCCGGATCCTCCAGCGGCTGCCTGCATCCCAGATCCTCCAGCAGCGGCCTGCAGCCCAGATCCTCCAGCGGCGGTTTACAGCACAGAGCTTCCGGTAATGATCTACAGTCTGATTTCTCCGATAATGATCCACAGGTTGGTGTTACGGAAGTGGAGGGATCTGCGGGCGGAACGGAGGTTAGACTTTTGTCACCCTCCCTACCCTTGGTTGTTTTGTTGGGTTTTGTTTGGGTGCAGTCGGGGTCTGCACCTTTGGGGGGGGGGGGGGGGGGGGTACTGTCACGTCCTGACCCTTGTAAGAGGTCATTTTCCATAGTAGAGTGGTCAGGGCGTGACAGGGGGGTGTTTTGGGTGTGTTTTTGAGTTTCTGTTTCATTGTGGGTTTCTGTTTCATTGTACGGCTTTTGTTGTTTGGGTTATTTAAAGTGGTTGGTGTATTGCATTTAGTTTCACGATTAATAAAAAGATGTGGAACTACGAACATGCTGCGTTTTGGTCCAATCCTTCAGAAAGCCGTGAAACCACCCAATCTACCTACCTCATCCCCATACTGTTTTTATCTTATTTACTTTTCTGCTCTTTTGCACACCAGTATCCCTACATGCACATCATCATATGTTCATTTATCACTCCAGTGTTAATCTGCTAAATTGTAACTATTCGCTCCTACGGCCTATTTATTGCCTACCTCCTCATGCCTTTTGCACACACTGTATATAGACCTTCTTTTTTCTACTGTATCATTGACTTATTTATTGTGTTATTGGCTTGTTTATTGTTTACTCCATGTGTAACTCTGTGTTGTTGTCTGTGTCACACTGCTTTGCTTTATCTTGGCCAGGTCGCAGTTGTAAATGAGAACTTGTTCTCAACCTGCATACCTGGTTAAATAAAGGTGAAATATATATATTTATATATATATATTTAAACTGCTCAGCCTCCAACCGCAAGAGCTACAGAGGTTAATGTGTACTGCCCAGTACATCACGGGGGCCAAGCTTCCTGCCACTATACCAGGCCTCTATACCAGTCGGTGTCAGAGTAAGGCCCTAATAATTGCCAAAGATTTCAGCCACCCTAGTCATAGACTGTTCTCTCTGCTACCACACGGCAAGTGGCACCTGAGCGCCAAGTCTAGGTCCAAAAGGCTTCTTACCAGCTTTTACACCCAAGCCATGACTGCTGAACAGCTAATGAAATGGCTACCCAGACTATTTGCATTAAACCCCCCCCCCCCCCCCCCCTTTTTTTACACTGCTGCTACTCGCTGTTTATTGTCTATGATTAGTCACTTTACCTCTACCTACATGTACATATTACCTCAATTATCTGATTAACCTGTACCGCATTGTTATTTTATTGTTGCTCTTTTCTTTCTTTTTTTGTAAATGTTTCCTTAACTCTTTTCTTAACTGCATTGTTAGGCTTGTAAGTAAGCATTTCAAGATACGGTTGTATTCGGGGTATGTAACAAATAACTTTTGATTTAGCCTATAGCACATTTTCTATATTATTGAGTTAGGATTGGGTGGCCTCAGATTTTAACTTAATCAATCATCACATATAGTCGGACGTTTCAGATGGGTTATTAGCAGTTGCTGCCGGTTGCGGGTTAACAAACAGCTGACCACTAGCGCACACACCAACCACACACACACACATGCATGCAAACACACATGTGGAAGCACAAATGCATGAAAGTATGCAAGCATGGACACATCCACTAACACATCCTACTGTCATCATACCCATTGTGAACAATAGGTGTAAGGTTTAAAAGGAAATACTTTTCTTGTCCTCTTCTTTTTCCTCTGATGGAGGTTTTGACAAATGTTACTCTAAGCAGCATGTCTTACTGAAATATGTTCACTTACTGTAAATTGCATTTAAAATGTTTGTCTTTAGCCTACTATAAGCCTACTAAATCTGGGTCAAACAAACCTGGGGTAGTGCAGTGGGCAAAATATTTATTTTTTAATCTGCAAAGAACATCAGGAAATATCGGATCATGTTCTTATAGGATTAGGCTACATAGATCCCATAGCTAAGTAATATGGCCCACAGATTGTTATAAAGCAGAAGGCAATACCAGGTTGAAAGTATTTTTTATGTGAGTTGTAAGAGCATAGTGATGCATGCAACTGCCCGACAAATATTGAAAATGCGCTGTAGGCTTCAGTCAGACAGCAGAACGATTTTTTGACAGGGGGTGAAGGATAATTTTTTACCTGATTTTGATATGTTTCTGCTTAAAATTTCCAACATTTTGGTAGGCTATTTGTTAATCAACTCGCCTATAATTAGATACATGCAGCTTCTCTTCTGTCATTATATATTTCCCTAGAATACTAAACAAACCCTTGCTTCAGTGGAGTTCAAATAGGTAAAGTTTGTTCTGTCATCTCTGCTTCTTTCGCCGAGCAAAGACATTTGGGGACCGGGGAGAAAATCTGATGTTTAACAACAAAAAAAAAACGGGAAAGATTTTCTGTGCAAAATGTCCAAATGACATCAGTTTGACCGGTTGTAAGGACATAGAAAGCTGTGAGAACGACCCAACATGTTTCTGATAAGATTTCAGTTGGGCTTGGATACATATTTTATGTGGTTGTATTAATTTACTATCAACTAATGATGCTGATAAAGATAACACCTCTACAGATGGCATCTTAACTTTGCATTAGCATTCTCTCAAGATGCTGAAATAAATAAGTCCAATTTCTCTCCTGTTCCCGAGTCAACATTTTGCCTACATTTGGTGTATCAATTTACTGCAAGAAATCCTTAATTGTGATGGACTTAATATTAAGACTATGTTCGAGGTTATAGACTTACAGTCAGTGTCCAGATTTCAGTTTCCATTTAACTAATCTGCATAGTAGACTACGGTTGAAGTGCCATAGGTGCATTTGAACCAAATCTTTCTCAAACATTATTTTTCTGGCCCTCCCTTCTCTTTATTTGTAACTCTCTATTTTGCAGCTTTTCTCTTATCGAATTAAACTCCGACATTGTCGTTATTGCTTCCAACATTAACTTTTTCTCCCCATTCCCAAAAGCATTTGGTGATCGGCATATTTGGCGCGCATACAGTAAGGCCCTAAAGTTTAGGCTTATGCACTAATGCCAGAAAGGCTAAATTTAGTTTTATTTCATTATTTTAGACTATCAATATAAATTACACAAGAATGATACATGTATGATACATTTATGGTTTTCTAAAGTGTTGTTTTATCTTTATTCAACCCGCCCGCCACCCAACTGCCCTTCATCCACACAATATTTCATGACCCTAAACCCGTCGGACTGTAGCTTATGATGGATGAAATAATGGTTACATTTCAACGGTCCTATTGGTCTCATCATTGATTGGTGTAGTTGTGCGGCCTATACAGGCGCAACGTGCCTCCTGACGTTCTGGCGTGCTAGGGGTTAAATTGGGAGGTAGAAGGAGCCCTGTGCACTGTAGGGGAGTCGCCAATTCACCACATAGCGGCGCGTTCTGGGGCACATCTTAGCGGAAAACATCTGATTCCAACACGTCTCTGAAAAAGCGGTGTTTGATTCAACCTTCATAGAGGATAGGAGACGTGTCTACCGGTTTAGATAGCGTTCGAATAACATTCAGAACACCGGAAGACAAACCTCGAATATGAAGAATTCTGTCTGGAGCGCTTGTTAACGGTACGTGACATCCAGATTCTTTCGCATCCACACATTCACAGGCAGGGAAGGCTATTTGTGTTTCGCTGTCACGGAATGCTTCACTTTAAAATAGAAAGTCATACATTTGGAATTATATTTTACATGCTGGATCAAACAAATCCAAGGAGCCCCCATGATTTTTCCATTAGATCCAGCTGTGCGCGCTATGCACACGTCGCTAAGGTAATGGTTTAGTGCTAGGTAATTGTGGGAGGTCGCTATTTTAGCTTTCTGAAAATATACTTCGACTGAGTAACAGATCGCTTTTTTTTCAGGACTACTTGTTGAATATTATATTTAAACTACGTTAAAATCATGTTTTTGGGGACCTAAGATGTTTATCTGTTAAACAAGGCCGTCTTCATGGGCCTACCAAACGGGTTATCATAGTCTATTTTGCATTGCGCAACCATATTTATCCTTATACTTCTTTTCAAAGCTGGATATTTGCGTGTATATGAAATGCCATAGATAATTAGTCATATACTTCCAGCATTTGTTAGTATCGCTAGTAGACAGTTGTCTGGCGATGTCGGAATGTAGTCTTTGTAGCCTTGGCCACTGTCTGTATCCACAGTGGGTCTAGGCTGCAGTTGTGGTATTTCACCATCCTATTGAGTGTCTGATTCATGCCCTGATCTCCTCCAGATGTGCCGAATAGAACTTCACTTTTCTTTCTAATGAAGCAACGCAACGCCCAGGATTGGGACATCACTCTCCGTTTTTGCAGCCATTCTGTTGACTTAGTGTAAATATTTTCTTTAAAAAAAAGTATTAGTGTGTATGGCTTCAGCCTAGCTAGTTGAAGATGCCCGAAGAATGCAAAAGATGGTAGATGTTCTTGATGTAGCTTAACCATCCAATGTTTGGAAAGTTGGACCCCTGGCAGGTTTAAAATGCCTAATTACAAATAACCATGCTGCTGGCTAGTCCTTCTCTCACCTTTCTAAAGCTGTGGCATTGAGTATTTGCTCAGGAGGTGCCAATGGTTTTTGTCTGTTCTTAGATGGGGGGCAGTCTCTTCCTGCAGTTACTGTCAGGTTAGTTAGTCATGCTGACATTGAAGTTGTTTTAATTAGCTTTTTTCTGAAGTTGCTGACACAGCCTCTTTATTAGGGCAAAGTCACTGGGGCTGTCAGTCCATGGTAGTTACTGAACAGCTAGCATCATGTGCCTAACGTAACCACCACCCGAAAGGTAGTTCAGCCTTTCAACCCTGGCTGACAGTATCCCAATAACCCTCTTCTTGCCCATTACTTGGCCTTTTGACTTGACACACACACACACACAAACACTGTGGTGTGTTGTGATCCACAGATGACCCAATCAGTCATGTGGTGCTAACTGGGATCTGATTGGTTATCTAGTCAGTAATTTGGTTTGGGAAAGGAAACCCTTTCTGCTTGTTATCTGATAACTTATCGGCTATTAGGAACATAATTGTTTCCTCTGTGATAGCGGCCCGGTAAACACACATGTAAAGTGTGAGAAGATTTACACTCGGTGACCGATAGGCCCAAAGGTTACGTTTGTCTTAAAGTGGGGGATGTAATCAAACCCTGTCTCCAGCTATCATATGATGACTGGAAAACTATTCTGGTAATTTTCGTAGACCTTGAATGCACTTTGGTGTGTTCAAGGTCTACGGAAAAAAATCTGCTCTCATAGCAGAAATGAAGACATGACCGTTTTATTGTCTTAGTGCTGTCGCTCTTGTGATGCAAGCCATATAATACAAATGATTGCTGGCAATGTGAGATTTGGCTGTGGTTTCAAGTGTGCGTGCGATTTATAAACTTGATTTGCAAGAAGATATTAGATGCTTCAACATTTGCCACCGTAGCTCTGCAAAGCATGTCATCTGACTTTCACATGCTGAAATTAGTTTGGTTTAGAAGAGCTGCATACTTCTCTAATGGAAGTTTGTAAGTGTTTATTATATCACTGATTTAGATGGTTAAAGGTGATATTGACGCACAGGCCTAATGCACTAAATGTTCCCAAGAGCTTATTTCCTATCTTAATACAATATGGACTCATCCAATCGCTTGAGGACAACTGTGACTGAGGACAGTCATTATACAATAATTTCATCTGAGGCTTTTCACCCTACTGAGTCTAGACAAAGAAATGTGGACTGGGCTGGTTATGCATCCCCTGTAGTGGCTGGAACAGTGCTGAACAGGACAAAGTGACAAATATTCAAGCCAGTGCGGTTCAGGTTGGCACAGTAGTGTGAAAAAGGGTACTAAAGGAGCTGCCTTGACTATCGTTTAAACATCTTCCAGTCTCCCACTGTAGTTTTAATGTTGACGTGTTTACCAGTCATCAGAGGGGAATTAGGCAGAGCTGGACTCTACCTGACAAGTCAAGTTAATGTTAACTACTCTGTGCACTGGTTTTACAAGAGCTTGTGGACTGTCAGCTTTGTACTTGTTTTCAGGAAATGGACTGTTTGTTTTTATGAGTAACCCCCCCCCCCCCCCCCCCCCAGACTGACCCTGAGAGAGGACTACAAGAGGCCTCTATGTGGAGTGGCGGGAATTTAACTGGAGCTGTGTCATACATGAGGTTCTTGGAAATGTTTTCTCGAAGCTCCGCGAGTAAGCGGGCGAGCAGTAGCCCAAGACTGCCGCGCAGAGGAAACATCAGCCCACGGAGAGAAGCACAAGACTGAACTTCACTTAACTTTCTAGAGTTTTCACTGTTAACGCTATCAACGTTTCCCTTCACTGTGGCAATTGTGATCAAATCAACAGCCACTTTCAATGTAACTATGCAAGAGAATTTGTTGTAGGCAGAACACATCGGCGTAGGATACTATTGCACTGACATGCACAACTCAGCCCGTACTCTACACAGACCTGCGCGGCATAACATTTACATTTTAGTCATTTAGCAAACGCTCTTATCCAGAGCAACTTACAGGAGCAATTAGGTTTAAGTGCCTTGCTCAACCAATAAGAGCTGTAAAAAGCCTAAATGCAAATAGATCATTGCCATGATGCTTGTTTTGAGATCCAAGCGAGGCTGGCATGTAGCCATGTGTGCTCATTTTGTTCATATCCTTTGTTAGTTGGTGAGTTATTCGCCCAGTTATAGCTCATTTGTAGTCAGCAATAGGGGAGCGATTGCTTCCTACAAGAGCACAAAACGTGTACATTTCTTGACATCTTTGAAAAGCAAGTCTGGTCAAGGGCTTTTTATTTATTTTTGTATTTTGAGACGGGCTTGAACACCACACGTTGGCTTCTACTGTAGGCTGAATGATAGAACAGCTATTTCCATGTTAAAATGTTATGGGATGCATTTTCTCCATTGTTTTGATGGTAGGCCACTCTGGTAGGCCTACATTGTGACGAAATAGCCACAGTAGCCTAATTGGCAAAAGTTATATCTGGAAGTTACCTCAGCAGACCTGAAATTTGCTCAGTGCTGAAAAATTGAGGCAACATTGGTTCTTGACCTTGTATGTCTCATTATTCCTGAGTTACTCTATTTTGCAGAAATGGAGTTTAGCAGGCCTATATCCTCGATCCTGCCTCAATCACATTCTTGGACATTACTATACATTGTCAATCCTTTGCACTGTAGTCTGTTTCTCACCTTTTTTACAGTTTTAGACTACAGTTGCTGAGGGTGGGTTACACGCTCGACTGTCATGTTGTCCTTAGCTGTGTGTTATGAGAGTACTGGAGCGTATGGCCTGGTTTTAAACACCAACCAGGTAGCGTAAGATTAACTTAATTTAATAGCTCAACCTTTGTTCACTCCCAACCTTTGCTCTCCTCTGCCATCGTCAGTCAAGGCTAATTTCCAGTAGCGAGGTGATCTACGCAGCATCTGCAAGTGCCCCTGAAGGTATGTGTTATATGAAAATAAATGCTTAGCGTTTAGCTGCTGAAATCAACCAGTGGTAGTTTAATGTGCTGTTGTAGTGTTTCTCTTGCTCTCTCTCAGAAAGAAGCCATTTTGTTCCCTAATCCAGCTGAGTGTTGATGGTTCCAGAGCTCTGTCTGTTGGCAGTCAAGTCTCCTCTTGCAGTTTACTGGTCGGCCACTGACTTTCTTTTTTGCTGTAGGCTACTCTGTCTGTGCTCGGTTTCTGTCTTTGTTTGTCATGAAGGGCCTAGTTACAGCTGTGATAGTCATAATGAACTGTGGCTATAGCTGTTAATAGCAAATGTTGTCTCCTACCATAACCAGAGGAGCAAGTTGCACACGGATGGACAGTGTGGTGGTACCCAGCTGTCCTTTAGCCTCAGGTAGGGTGACCCAAGCTGAGTGTGACTTTCTAAGAAGCTGTCACTACGTTCTCTAAAACCAGAATGGCTGAGTGTTCCTTTAATATGTCTTGATGTTCCATGGCTCGCTCTGCCTCTTACTGTCTTCACTTTACTGAAAGAGGAGCAATGTCAATCACAATGGATTATACTCAAGCATATTTTCCTGAAGCACAGTGCATTGCAAAAGTATTCATCCCCCTTGGTGTTTTTCCTATTTGTTGCATTACAACCTGTAATTTAAATGGCTTTTTATTAGGATTGTATGTAATGGATATACACAAAATAGTCCAAGTTGTTTGAAGTGAAATAAAAAAAAATATATGTAAAAGTGGTGCGTGCATATGTATTCACCCCCTTTGAAGAGCAAGGAGCTCGCCAAACAGGTCAGGGACAAAGTTGTGAAGTACAGCGCAGGGTTGGGTTATTAAAAAATATCCGAAACTTTGAACATCCCACGGAGCACTATTTAAAAAAAAAAAAAAAAAAAAAAAAAAAATATGGCACCACAACAAACCTGCCAAGACAGGGCCACCCACCAAAACTCATGGACCAGAAAAGGAGGGTATTAATCAGAGGCAGAGGCCAATGAGAACCCTGAAGGAGCTGCAAAGCTCCACAGTGGAGATTGGCGTATCTGTCCATAGGACCAGTTTAAGCCGTACACTCCACAGAGCTGGGCTTTACAGAAGAGGCCAGAAAAAAAGCCATTGCTAAAATAAAAAAAATAAGCAAACATGTTTGGTGTTTGCCAAAAGGCATGTGGGAGACTCCACAAACATATGGAAGAAGGTACTCTGGTCAGATGAGACTACAATTTAGCTTTTTGGCCATCAAGGAAAATGCTATGTCTGGTGCAAACCCAACACCTCTCATCACCCCGAGAATACCATCCCCACAGTGAAGTGTGGTGGCAGCATCATGCTGTGGGGATGTTTTTCATCGGCAGGGACTAGGAAACTGGTTAGAATTGAAGGAATGATGGATGTCGCTTAATACAGGGAAATTCTTGAGGGAAGCCTGTTTCAGTCTTCCAGAGATTTGAGACTGGGATGGAGGTTCACCTTCCAGCAGGACAGACTCTCAGTATACTGCTAAAGCAACATTCGAGTGGTTTAAGGGGAAACGTTTAAATGTCTTGGAATGGCCTTGTCAAATCCCAGACCTCAATCCAATTGAGAATCTGGTATGACTTAAAGATAGCTGTACACCAGCGGAACCCATCCAACTTGAAGGAGCTGGAGCAGTTATGCCTTGAAGAATGGGCAAAAACCCCAGTGGCTAGATGTGCCAAGCTTATAGACATACCCCAAGAGACTTGCAGCTGTAATTGCTGAATAGTTTTCTGTATTGTCTTGTTTTTCATAAAATACATTTTGCTTCTTCAAAGTGGTAGGCATGTTGTGTAAATCAAATGATACAAACCCCCCCCCCCAAATATCTGTTTTAATTCCACGTTGTAAGGCAACAAAATAGGAAAAATGCCAAGGTGGTTGAATACTTTCTCAAGCCACTGTAGGTTACATGGAACAGCTTTAATTTGAACACCCAGCCTCTCATCCTAAGATCTTTGACAGCCTAGAGTTGGACTGGACAGGGCCTCTGCCCTATGTGAATCACATGACCGACAGGATACTGTTCAAAAGAGGAAGTGTGTGTGTGTCCCTGACTAGTTGTGCAGCTGTTTCTGATGTTCTCCAGGTGTTCCTTTCTCGCACTTTGTCTTAATTAAAGACCCCACAGAGTTTAATCACCTCCCATCCCTACATGCATGGCTATCAATGGGTTACAGCAAGGCTACAATATGGGTCAAAATGATGTGTGGTTAGTAAGAACGAGGTACTGGGTCATGGCTCCTCATTGTGGATCATTATAGGGATATTACTTTTTACGATGCTCACACAACCTTTAAGGGGACAATTTCAGGTAGCAGAAGCTGTTAATCTTTAAAATGTTTGGAGCTGTAATGTCTTTGTTCTGTTATCATTCTTTTATCACAATGTTTTTGTAAACAAGTTAATGTTGTGATGTGAAATTTAATTTTCCAAAAGCTTAAATTGTCCAGTGTTTCCTGATTTCTATGAAATATGATCTATAATTAGTAATGAGTGAAATACTTTTCTTTCTGAAAAAATTGTAATTAAAGATGTACTATGCAGAAATCGCCCTGCCATTTCCCGGTTGTTTAAATTCTAGTTAGCTTTTTTAGGTTTGGGACAAAACAAGCAAGTATTGTGTAGAGGATCATTGTACCATCTAAACCACTGAAATATTTTCCGTAACTGAAAATGTAGTATTTAAAGCTGGTTTAAGACTCAAATTAAACTTTAGAACGGGAAGCATAGAAATAGCGCACATGGAACAGATCTACCACTTCTTAGACACACTTTCAATGAGTGGCAGATCTGACACTTCAATGTGAATATTGCCGCTTTAATATGTTAAAGCAGTTTTTCTGTGTCGGAATGGTGTGGCCATATGCCGGTCATTAAAAATATGAATGCGATTAGACTGCTGATATTACATTTGTCATTTTATGCTTTGACCCATATGAGTCAACAACATTGTTTGGGTACGAGTTAACAGAATATTAACTTTAAAAAAGTGACTTTCACTGGACAGTTGCTTTAACATCGGCGTGTAGTTGCATTATATTTCTCACTCCATCTCCCCCTCCC
Organism: Salmo salar; assembly: GCF_965601325.2. Lineage (NCBI taxonomy): Eukaryota > Metazoa > Chordata > Actinopteri > Salmoniformes > Salmonidae > Salmo > Salmo salar. The sequence goes on along the minus strand of NC_138291.1, from coordinate 139,030,291 downwards.
TCCTACAGGCACATAACGGAGCATGTGCTACTGCTGAGCCTCTTTGCTGAGTTGACCCCCTGGCCTGAACAAGGAGCTGCCGTCTGATTTGGTTTACCTGTCCTGACTCCAGTAAGGCTAGCCCCTATCCCCACCATGTCTACTGAAGTGGAGAGCGTTGCACCCGTGGTCCCGGCTGCCCCCTCCAGCACCCCCGCCTCCACAACCAGCCCTCCCACCACACCCTCCACAGCACCAGCCAAGACCCCCTTTAAGAAAGAGAAGAAGAAAGGTACTATATGCAAGGGGCCTCTCCCTCTTTCCCCACATGGGATTTGGTGTTATGGGACGGGACATACTCTGTCTGAGTTGTCAGACTTGACCTTTGGTCTAGTTTTACATCTTGCTTTCCATGCGTCTTGTGGTGTGATGGTTGAGGCTACGTCATGAATTATAGATGGAATTCTCAACCAGACAAAGTGACAATCGATTCAATGAATCACTTTTCTCTCCTTCCCTTCGCCCAGCTTCAGAGAAGACTGATGAGTACCTGCTGTCAAGGTTCCAGGGTGATGGTGTGCGGTACAAGGCCAAGCTGATCGGCATCGACTATGTCCCAGAGGCCCGAGGGGACAAGATGAGCCAGGACTCCATGATGAAACTCAAGGTACCAGATATTAGGATGCAGACGCTACAGTACACGTTAGTAAAGAGCAAACTGAATGTGAATTTTGTTAGTCTGTTTTCTATGGTAATTTCTCTCTGGGTGTGCATATGGGGGTGGGCTGTGTGTTAGTATGTCATTGTGTTGTGTGGTTTTTGCAGGGCATGGCAATAGCTTCTCGGTCCCAGGGCAAACACAAGCAAAGGATCTGGGTCAACATATCCATGTCGGGCATCAAGATCATTGATGAGAAAACAGGGGTGAGGACAACTGTTTGACTTTCTAATCCACAGTTCATCCCTCTGTTCCTCTTTCTAAATCATGTCTCAGTGGCTGGGGAGTATCAACTTTTCCTACCAACCTTTACAACTACAATTCCTATAATAGAGAAATTTTCACAAGGTAAACACAGGACATGATCTCAGTCGAGTAGATTCCATGTTGGCCTAAATGCAAGTGTTTATATTATTAGGTTATTGAAAACTGATTTTAAAAACAGTTTTCTCTCCTCTCCCTCTCAGGTGATAGAACACGAGCACATGGTGAATAAGATCTCATTCATTGCCAGAGACGTAACGGATAACAGGGCCTTCGGCTACGTGTGTGGGGCCGAGGGACAGCACCAGTTCTTCGCCATAAAGACTGGCCAGCAGGTAAGATGCACGGGGACACGCGCAGATTGTTGCAAGTAGTTGATTGTCTGACTGTTTTTCCATTCAACTCCTCTCCATATAGGCAGAGCCCCTGGTCATTGACCTAAAGGATTTATTCCAGGTAATCTTCAACATGAAGAAGAAGTCCGAGGCCTCACAGAAGGTAAATAACTAGGGTGGGGTTTGTGTTCAGAGTTTTTCAGTAGGGCATACCATAGAAAAACATATTTTCAACAGAAAAGTACAATTTGTATTGTATGTACTGGTAGTACAGCCCTGTTTCCATTTTTTTTTGTCTCCCTACTGAACATGACCCAGGTATTTATAAAAATTTAAAAAAAGAAATTGGTGGGGGGGTGCTGCTGATGACTGGACAGAGGTCATGTGACTGAAGTTTGTAGTCAACACTGCTTTCATTGCAATACCAATGAGATGACTCATCGCATTCAATAAGTAAATGGAGAACATATTACATTCCTCCAATGGGAATATTCACCATGTTTCTCCTCTATCTTTTCAGGGTGGGAGTAATAATGCAGTAGCTGAGGTAAGAGCCAACATACACAGGCAAACTATAAGCTTCATCTGCAACGTACTGCATACTTGACCTCCTACTGCTGTGTTTTCATTTACAGAATGGCGGCGATGCCTTGCTCAGTATCGATGGCCAGGCTGGCACTGCCAAAGTAAGTGTTTTAAAGACATTGGAATCGTACATGTAATCGAGTGCAAAGTGGATGCAGAAGAGGATTCTCCAGGCACAAGTGTCTACTAGTAGATGTTCTGTGGTGTTGAGTCTCACTTCATGATACATCCAGTATATATTTTAAGATGCTTAAAAATGGATATGTTTTTGTTTAGGAGGTGCAACAGCTGGATTTGTTTGGCGACATGTCCACCCCTCCAGACATCCATTCTCCTACAGTAAGTCAGCCTGCTGTTGGGTTCACTGGATGTGCACCCATTATGGGAATATTTATTTCTGGGAATGTACTCATAATGTGAAAAGGCCTAAGTGTTAGAGCTGGGGGAAATTCTCATAAGACTTTACACATGGATGGGGCCAATGGTTGGCAATTATGTTATATGCCATGCTTATCTTTGAAGTGAACTTTTTGGACAGAACGGACAACAACAAATGACCTTGCTGGTATTTTAAATATTAGAGGCGTTTTGCACCCTTTCCTATTCCTAACAAGGATCTTTTCCCCCAATTGTATAATCAGGTGGCTTTGACTACTCAAGTTCTGGTAAAGTTCCTCAGGTGCTAGCTAGCTCAGTCTTGCCCTTGGCCATAGATGTTTTGTTCTGCGTTGTGGATGTATCCCAGTCTTTTGCCCCAAACCATAGCTTAACTGTAACTTCACCCCTTAAACCAATCACACCATCTCATGTCGCACAGGGCTCTCAAACTCAACTCTGTAAAGGTCTGTCTGTAATAAGTGTGTTTATTAACTTGAGGTAGTTTTGATGGATTACGACGGTCAAATCCTGGCTCCATCTTAAATGACGACGCAGTCCAAATAATGCTTGTAATCCCTTAGACACAAAGGCGGGTGCCTTGACAAAGCACATTCCTACAGTTGAGTTTCTGAATCCTGTTTAATTGTTTGTTTAGCTGTCACCACTGTTGCTTTATCAATCAAACCGTCTTCTCATGTCATTTGTTATTCATTAAGCTGTGTTAACAGTTACTTCTCTCTTTCAGCGCAACAGATTTTTATTTTTTTCTCTCTCCCTCTCGTTCCCTCCCTTGATAACCAGGAGACTAATGATATCCTATTGCTGGATCTGTCTGCTGAGGTTGACAGCAATCAGAACTGTATAAAGGGAAATCCCTTCACTTCCTGTACACCAAACCCTTGGGGCACCCCCCAGACAGAGAACCCCTTCTCATCCACGTTTGGCTTCTTTCCAACCCCAGACACTGACCCTTTCGGCAATGACCCCCTTGCCCAATCAGCACCCCCCCGTTCTCTGATCTCAGCCCCCTCCACCAATCACAACCAAGAAAGCTCTGTTCACTTCTTGGGTAGGCCAATCAGGAACGGTGTTGGTCTTAACGAAGACTCTGACAACTTCGGTCAGCAGTTGAGCGGGTTGTCCAATAAGAACATGATCCTGGCTCTCAATAATGGCCAGTGGCCACTAGGGGGAGTGATGACAGAAGAGAGCAGGGTCCCTGTTCCTGTCCAGAATGGTTTGGGACTTGTGCACTCACCACAGAACCCCTTTCTTGACATTTCTGGGAAAAGCCCACTCCTTTGTAATGGCGTGATGTTTGATCCACAACCCCCTGCCCCTGTGGGTCCTAGCAAGGATGGTTCGGTTGTGATAAGCCCCCCTCCACAGAGCACTAAGGCTGGACGAGGTCGGAGGAGTGCCAAGGTGAAGCTCCATCGAGGTCCTATGATGTTGCTGCATGTCTGAGAATGAGTCTGTCTGCACACCACCTCCCCAAACCACAATTGGTTTTCTAACAACAACCCCCTTTCACAGCACTGAGATACCATGCTGGCATATTCTATTCCTACAGGCCAACGGGTAGCATTGCACTGTGTTTTGTCTTTCCCAACATGGTTTTGGTACAAGGATATTAGGGTTGGTGTTTTTGTCTCTGGGGATACAACTGGAACTGGTATGGGTTTCTAACGTAACTGCATGTGGTGTTGCTCACATGGCTTCTCTAACCTGCTTGTCCCTGGAGATTAACAACCTCTCTGCTTGACTGTAACCGCTATGTTTATCTCCTGTTGCTATCTATTTATATGTTCCTTGTCTTAACATTCATGCTTCAGTGAGGTGTGGAGGTAAGTGTTGGTGTTTGTCTTAAGTATTATTAGAAATGTTTTTTTAAAAGATTATCATAATGTGAGTACAGTAGAAGTATAGTTTTTCAAATGCATTATCATCCATATAAACCTTGTCATTAATTCAGTGCTCACTACAGTTTTCCCTTGTTAACTGGCCCTCAATGCATAATCAATTGTTCAATATCCCTGTAGTAAATTTGGTTTCCTTATTTGCGGTTTGACCACCAGTCTCCTCCTGCCGATGACCTGTTTGGGACCGACCCATATGCTGCTCTCAGTCAGCCTGACTGCTCATCTGCCTCTGACCTCTTCAACAGTCCGACCACCACCTCTCCCATAGCAGCTCTGGGTAAGACTAGTGGCGTCATTGGCTCCAAATCGTGAGAACCCATGTTGTGTTAAAGCAAAACAATTTGCTAGTTTAAATCGGCATTGGCGCAAATCATGCTTTAGCTATGCTGCTTTTGAGGCAATCTAGATGGCGTTTGAAGTTCTGCTCAGTCTACCTACTGTACCCAAACCTAAATGAAAGTCAACTCATCACCCTCTTCTCTCCCCTGTTCTTCCTCTGTTCTCCAGGAGCATTGCAGTTGGGTCCCCCTTCAGTCACCATTCATGGGACAGCCACATCACAGTGGGGAGTCCCAGGACCTTCCATGTTCACCATGCCAGGAGGGGTAACACTCCACAACCCCCAGACCCCCTTCCCCCAGCCATCTGCCTTCGGTGCCCTTCCCATACCACCGGCCCCCTGGGGCCAGCAGGCTCCATCCCCATATGGGGCCCAGCCGGTCACCCAGGCTTGGGGACAGCCTGCTCCTGCAGGGCCCATGGTTGCACCTGGCTGGGGCCAGCCTCCCATGGCTAACCCCTTCCAACCCGGCCCTTATGCCATGATGGGAGGCCCTCCACAGGGTATGCCACAAGGTCCACCCCGGCCCCCACCCCGGCCCCCAGTCAAGGAGGCCCCAGCTATGGTAGAACCCAGTGCCTTCACGGCTCTGGACCCCCTGGGAGGGGAGAAGGAGAAGAAGACTGGGAAGGACATGTTCAAGGACTTCCAGATTGCTAAACCTCCAGCCATCCCGGCCAGGAAGGGGGAGCAGGCTCCTGGATCCGCCCCCAGCACTAATGGGGATGGTGCATTTGCCCAGTACTTCTCCAGCAAAGTGGGCATGCTCCAGGAGTTTGCGGATCACGACGACTTTGAAATTCAGAGTCAGATTTCAGCGGTTGCCAATGGTAATGGCGGTTATTTGGAATTTCAAAATCCTATCAAATCTATAGATTTATCATCTAGCCCCAGCAAATATCAAGTCTAAGTTAAATGAAAATGTACTTGTCAAATGCGCCAAATACAACGGGTGTAGACCTTAGTGTGTAATGCTTGCTTAGAGCCATTTCCAACGATGCATTTTGTTTTAAATGGTCTGGTACCGTTTGCCGGACGGTAGCAGTGAAGTCTATGGCTTGGGTTACAGGACGTTTTGATGTACAGTACCAGTCAGAAGTTTGGACACCTACTCATTCAAGGTTTTTTCTTTATTTTTACTATTTTCTACATTGTAGAATAATAGTGAAGACAAACTAGGAAACAACACATGGAATCATGTAGTAAGCAAAAAGTATTAAAGAAATATATTTAAGATTCTTCAAAGTAGCCACCCTTTGCCTTGACAGCTTTGCATTCTCTCGACCAGATTCACCTGGAATGCTTTTCCAACAGTCTTGAAGGAGTTCCCACATGCTGAGCACTTGCTGGCTGCTTTTCCTTCACCCTGTGGTCCAACTCATCACAATCACCCAACCTCAACCCAATTTGGGAGGCTAGGTCATCTGATGCAGCACCAATCACTCTTCTTATTCAAATAGCCCTTACACAGCCTGGAGGTGTTTTGGGTCATTGTCCTGTTTAAAACAAATGATAGTCCCACTAAGCGCAAACCAGATGGGATGGTGTATTGCTGCTGACAGATTTCCACGTCTAATGTCCATTGCTCGTGTTGCTTGGCCCAAGCAAGTCTTCTTATTGGTGTCCTTTAGTAGTTTCTTTGCAGCAATTTGACCATGAAGGCCTGAATAACGCAGTCTCCTCTGAACAGTTGATATTGAAATGTGGCTGTTACTTGAATTCTGAAGCAATTATTTGGGCTGAAATTTCTGAGGCTGGTAACTATAATGAACTTATCCTCTGCAGCAGAGGTGACTGAGTCTTCCTTTCCTGCGTTTGATGGTTTTTGCGACTGCACTTGAAGAAACTTTAAAAGTTCTTGACATTTTCCGGATTGACTGACCTTCATGTCTTCAAGTAATGATTGACTGTCGTTTCTCTTTTCTTATTTGATCTGTTCTTGCCATAATATGGACTTGGTCTTTTACCAAATAGGGCTATCTTCTGTTTACCACCCCTACCAATTGATTGGCTCAAAAGCGTTAAGAAGGAAGGATAGAAATTCCACAGATTACCTCTTAACAAGGCACACCTGTCAATTGAAATGCATTCCAGATGACTACCTCATGAAGCTGGTTGAGAGAGTGCAAAGCTGTCATCAAGGAAAAGGGTGGCTACTTAGAAGAATCTCAAATATAAAATATATTTTGAAAAAACACTTCACTTTTATTTACTACATGATTCCAAATGTGTTATTTCATAGTTTTGATATCTTCACAATTATTCTATAATTTGTAAAAATAGAAACCCATGAATTGTCTAAACTTTTGACTGGTATTGTATCTGTGAAATGTATTTATTTTTAATCCACCTGATTTCTTTTCCTGTCTTTAGACTCACCCAAACCGGCCCCACGGCAAGCTGCTCCCATGTCTTCTGCAGCGGCCCCCGTTCCAGGGCTCCTGGATGCCTTTGCCCCAAATCCATCCCCAGGCCTGGCTCCAGCAACAGGTCTCAACCAGAGCCTATTTGATGATGCATTTGGCACGGCAACTCCTAATGCCTTTGGAGCACCACTCCTAGCAATGGTATGGAAACGGACTCGTATCACAATGAATCCTATCAAACTCCACTCAATTGATGATAACGTACTGCTTTGTATCAATTTTTACGACAGAACACTCCTGTTGCCCAGACCACTGGCAGCTCGGATCCCTTCGGAGACCCCTTTGGAAACCCCTTTGCCTAAGTGACATCCTGCCCATCAGTTCCAGATAATAAGCAGCAAAGCTCTACGACCAAATAAGATCTTCAGAACCAGCTACTACAACAAGCGCTAGACAATCTACATGATTGTGTCTTTTAGCCCCTTCCCTGATGCACACAAAGTAACTCCTCACCTGCCTTTTTTGATGTCAGTTACTTAGCTTCACCCAAACCACCTTCACTTTAAAGATGCACTCTAGAAATGTGTAACTTTTCCTGATGAAAAACAATATCCTATATATAAATACAGAAATGTGTACACTTAAAGGGGGGAAAAAAAGGTTTTCAGCAACAACAAAAAAGTGACTAAGTAAATTAGGTGATGAATGAGCTGGAGGACTTTAATGTATGCCTTGCCCAATCAGTAGTAGTAGTTTTTGTTTCTGTTCCCAAATCACTTAGCTTTTCAGTGCCACTGAATGAAATGTATTGTAATGAAATTATTCTCGTAAGGGAGGAACATGGATGGAAGGCCCTGCAAATACTCTAATGTTTATTAAACGCAAATTTCTTTCATTGTGGTCTTTGTCTGTCGTGTCTTGGATATTATTCTTCTCAGGGAAATATTGTTAAGGGGGTTATTACTGTATCCCTACACCTTAGCATGCTAAAACAGGGTAACATTCATGTGTGTTTTATTATAGGCCACTCAAACAAGTTTTCATAGACATGTACTTGTGTGGGGTGCAATGTTTCATTCCACCTATGAAATAACATTTACCAACAGTTACTGAGTTGTATAAGTGGACCTGGATCTTCAGAATCTAAAACTGAGAAAAGGCTGAATTTATTGATGTGCAATTTTGGTTGCTAATACATACTTGCCTTATCCAAATAAGCCTATAGATACTTTAATGATTCACCCAATGAGTGTAGACTGTAAAGCACCTGGTTAAATGTAAGACAATCCTAGGTTACTATTACCCAAGCTAATTGCACTTTAGTCATACAATACATTTTAAGTAATTTAGCAGATGCTCTAATCCAGAGCGATTTACAGTAGTGAATGCATTCATTTCGTGCATTTTTATTTTTATTCATTTGTACTGCCCCCCCGTGGGAATCGAACCCACAACCCTGGCGTTGCGCACACCATGCTGGGCCACAGGGAAGCCTATTACAATGGGTTGTGTGACTCTTGTATTTTTTTTGTTTGCCAGAATCACTGAAATTGAAATGATTTGACTTTTTAATACATATTCATGTGTTAAGTCACATTGTACTTTCTGTGTTTTAGTTTAGTGCCCCTGATTAAGAAAAATGAAAGGGGGTAAATTTGACTCAAGGTTCCTGCCCTATGATGTGATGACTTATGTTTTTGATATACCTACCTTACAATCATGTTCTAAATAAAGTACTGCTAGTATGTATGTATTCAAATAATATTGTGTACCTGTCCCTTTCAATTTTGCAATGTTGAAATAACATGAACACATGAGCTGCTGTTCTAACGAAACTTTTGGCCTTTCTATCACTCAAACTACTATTCCCACAATCCCTTTCACGAATGAAATTTTGACGTAATCAAAATGACAACGTCATGGTGGACTAGTGTGTGTGTGTGTGCATGGTGCTAGACGGATTAAAACGTCGACCATATGGAATATATGTCGAAAAACTGATCATTAAATACGAGGTTGGTATTTTTATGGATTACGATACGTATTTGGGGAAGTGGAAGTTAGTATTACATTGCTACATTACTTTCCTAGGCGTCTAAAGAAAGCGTGACTGCTAGCTGTTAGCAAGTTTACAACTTTTAGCACGCTACTATGTAAGACACTCGTTACTATGTAAGACATGCTAGCTAACAAAATACAGTGAGCTGAAATTTTAATTTATCTCACTTTACGTTTTCTGGTGAATTTCCCTAGCTAACTTACCCGTGGTAGTCAGCTATGGTATGTGACTGACACGTAGCTGACGTTAGCTAGCTGAGTCAGAAGATAAGTGAGCCAGTGAGTGACATTTGGCAGCTGATCAGACTTCTTGCAGCTAACAGATGCATTTAGTAGCTAACTAGTTTAGACACAAGCCATTGATGGTTATTTGGCATATATGTAATAAAAGTTCGCTTGCTAGCAACCCTGATTTCTGATGTGTTTCTTATAGTTAATGTCATCATCTGTGTCACAGCCTCTCTGCAATAGGACAGAATGCTTCGCAGATCCAGGATCAGTGTTCGTCCGAACGTCAGGCCAGCAGGCAGAGGGCCAGCCCCAGCCTCCTCCCAGGACACTCCACCTTCCCAGGAGGCTCCAGCTGCAGGCTCCCAGGCCTCCGAGGACCTTCCCCAGGCAGGGGGCCAGTGCATGAAGGACACCACAACTGCAGTGCTAGAAGCCTCCACAGAGTCCACCACACCCAGAGAGTGAGTGCCAATCGATCAATGGGGAAAGGGGGATACCTAATCAGTTGTACAACTGAATGCCTTCAACTGAAATGTGTCTTCTGCATTTAATTCAACCCCTCTGAATCAGAGAGGTGCAGGGGGCTGCCTTAATCAACATCCATAATTGAGTCAAATGTATTGTAGTCACTTTTACAGTTGAATGTGTAAATGCAGAGGTGTGGCTGTCAGTGACTGTTCTGGAGGTTTATAATCTCTCATAGGATTTCAAATTTTGTTGTAGAATTGAGAACTACTCAAGGTAACATGGGTCGTACACATGGTTTAAACTAGTCTGATGAATTAGGCTGTAATACACAATTCATTTGTATATGCAGCCTGAAACTAATGCCTGCAAAATCGTGTAAATGTTCAATAGAAATACATTTTAACTTAGTATACTGGCTGTCTGTGCGGTTTGTCCTTCATTTGCTAAAAATTTGAGACAAAATATCCACATGAAAGTATTGTTTACCAGATTTTTTTTTTAGAGAGGCAGTAGGTATATGATTTTTCACCAAGGTAAAGTTTGTTTTGTATTGGATCTTTTTTCATTTCGTCAATAGCTTTGAACTAAGCATGCCATGACAATGAAAATGTTGTATTCTGAATCAGGGGATGATGGAGAACAATCCACACTTTAAATGATTTAAAAAATTGGGAAATCTGAAGAAAAAAATTGAAATATATGAAAAAGTCACACAAAAAGGTCTGGATTGTTTTCCATCCTCCCCTGATTCAGAATACATAATTTATTGTCACAGTAAACAATACTTTCCTCTGGAGATTTGCCTCAAATTTCAAGCAGCTTAAAGACAAACCGCACAGACCACCTGGAGAGTAAGTTTAAATGTAAATGTATTATACATTCTGGCTCATAAGAAACATTTACACAATTTTGCAGCCATTGGCTTCAGGCTGTATATACATATTAATCAGACTAGGTTTAAACTTGGTTTTGCCCCAACAACCATCCTCTGACTGTGGTTCAGTGTTGCCCACGTATTAGCTGACTGTCTGCATTGTCTCTGACCCTTTTGTCTTTGGTATAGGGATGGAAAAGACCCAAATGGCGAGGCTTCCAGCAGCACCCCCTCTGCTGGTCTTCAAAGGAGGAAGCGGTTCGCTGTCATGCCAAACCTTGCCAAACCCCGGGTGGCCACCACCCCAGCCCTCACCCGCTCCTCCCCCAGGACCCCCAAGTCCCCTGTGAGAGCGGGCACTGAGACTCCAGCTCCAACCCCTGAGGCTCCAGAGGCCCCCAGACAGACAGATTCTGGACCCCCACAGGGCATGAGATCCCCAAGGCGGAGGCCCTCTGGTGGTAGTAAGCAGTCCAAAGGACAACCCAAACCCAGGCCACTGTCCCCAGCTTCCCCAGGCCCTACAACAACCTCTCTGGGGAATGTGGCAATGGAGGACTCATCCTCGTCACAACAGACCCCGCAGGCAGCAGGCAAAGGCAGTATCCAATTAGATCTCCTGAAAAAAACACCAACCATTAAAGGTCCATCCACTCCGTTAGAGATAGTCCCATCATCCTCCCTTCCAGACAAAGAGGGTATCTCAGTATCAGAGAGAGCTAAGACTCTGGTCGCCAGGTCTGTGTCTGGTGGGCTCACCGGGCTGGCACCAGGGAAGTCCAGGCTTAGCAGGTTCCTGAATGACCCAACAGACCTACAGAGGCTGGCTAAGGCCCGGAAACTCAGAGAGCTGCTGAGACAGGAGATGAACAAGGAGAAGGTGAGATTGGTTTTAGTCTCACTGGTGATCTTTAGTTCAAATAATAAAGTGATGCTAGAAAGGTTTTGTACAATTTCAGCCAGTAATTTTGAAAGTAGCGCTCACGAGCCAAAACGTGTCCCCAGTAATTGTGCACAACTGTATTCAACATAATCCATTTAGTTTGATATGTTACGTCCTGATTTTATTTATAAAAAATTTAAAAAAGAATTTGTATGTTACAAATTCCAATTCGTACAATGTTATTAATTTGTATGTGCTTAAGATCCCGTTCAATCTATTTAAGGATGGATAATGTCATCTTGTTAGCTAACAACATTACGCATGTTTGATAACACACAATCTGCACAGAATGTAAGATTATTATTGCAAATTAATATGTTAAACGCTTCTCTAGGCACAGTCAATGTTTTGAAGATACCAAGAAATGCAAATTCATTGCAGATCTCAAACACTCAGTGACAGTGTTTACTGTCATTGTTTAGATGCTTGTCATACCGCTGAATTTTAACATCGTGATGTTTTGAATGTGCAGAAACGGAGCAAAGCCAAGGTGTGTGTGAGCGAATACACACTAGATCCCTCTAAAATGACCATGAGAGATCTCATCTACTACCTGCCTGATACCAACCCCATGACGTAAGCTTACACCTTTAGTGGGTGTGAGTCTGGGTGGGGGGTGTATTTGTTGGGGACAGTCAGTGTAAATCTATGTTCTATTTCAAAGGTTTTTCTGAAGCGTAAGTTCCCTGTGTTGTGTTTTCCTTTCAGGTCTTATCTGGTAGAGGAACAGAGGGAGAACGAGACTGTCCTCCCACTCACCCCACCAAGAGAAGAGTAAGACTGTATCATGTTCAAGTTTATTTTCCATTTCTAGAAAATATATTTTAGGCAGGCAATAAAGTGTGTGAAATATCATCTCACAATGTAACAACCAAGTGACCTGTGCTATTTAACCCAATTGAAATTATCATCTTTGTCTTATACAGGTCACCTGAAAGACCCCCAACGCCGGAGGCCCCAGCTGAGACAGCCAGCCAGGGAGATGAAGATGAGGATGACGATGGGGTGATGGTCCCGCGGGTGAAGGTGGCAGAAGACGGCTCTCTGATCATCGATGAGGAGAGGTCAGCGACGTCTCTCAGTTTCCTAATTGAAAAGCAATTTTTTATTTACTTCCTGAATTGACTTCCTGATTTGACTGAATTGAACTTCACCCCAATCCTGTTATGTTTGGATGTTACCTAACTTTCTCCCCCTGTGTGTTTGTGTGTGTGTCCCAGTTTGACAGTGGAGGTCTTGAGGCAGAAAGGGCCCAACCCAGCTGATGATAGAGACCCCATCTTTGAGCGTGGCTCCACAACCACCTACTCGAGCTTCAGGAAGGGGACACACGTCAAGCCCTGGTCCAACAAAGGTCTGTCTGACAACCACTACTTGGGTACAATAGAACTCTACTCTATCCCAATATTTACTTAATCATCAGTTACACCTTAGTTTACCTGCGTTTGTGCATGTTGAAACCAAAAGTCCTACTAAAACAAAGTCTTTGTGCTGTTTCGTCAGAGACGGACATGTTCTTCCTGGCCATCAGTATGGTGGGAACAGACTTCTCCATGATTGGACAGCTGTTCCCTCACCGCGGTCGCACCGAGATCAAGGTATCACTGACAGTCTAGAAATTACCTGTGTAATTTATTATAGTGTTATTCCTGATTTAGCCCCATAAGTAGGGCCCTGTGTTTTGGTTGTTCATGTCACATAACCTGGATTTAAAGGCACAGGGCAGTAAAAATATATATATACACTACTGGACTATATTCAAACTGGAAACTGTATATCCTGAGGCTTCATTTATTGTGTCTGGGGATTTTAACAAAGCAAATTTGAGAGCAAGCATATTGATTGCGCTACACGCATGGGCAATACCCTCGACCACTGCTACTCTGACTTCCGCGATGCATACAAAGCCCTCCCCCGCCCTCTTTTCATCAAATCCTACCCCGACCCCATCTTGCTCCTACCGTCTTATAGGCAGAAACTCAAACAGAATGTACCAGTGACGAAAACCATTCAATGCTGGTCCGACCAATCGGAAACCACGCTTTAAGATTGTTTTTATCACGTGGACTGGAATATGTTCCGGTCAGCCACAGAGAACAACATCGACCTATACGCTGACTCGACCTATACCCTAACCAGAAATGTGGATGGATGGCGGCATTCGCGCAAAACTGAAAGCACACACCACCGCATTTAACCATGGAAAGAGGTCTGGGAATATGACTGAATATAGACAGTGTAGCTATTCCCTCCGCAAGGCAATAAAACCAGAGAAATGCCAGTACAGGGACAAGGTGGAGTCGCAATTCAACGGCTCAGACACGAGACGTATGTGGCAGGGTCTACAGGAAATAACGGACTACAAAAAGAAAACCAGCCACGTCACAGACACCGACATCACGCTTCCAGACAAACTAAACACCTTCTTTGCCCGCTTTTAGGATAATACAGTGCCACCGTCACGGCCGCTAAAAAGGACTGCGCCCCCCTCTCCTTCTCTGTGGCTAACGTGAGTAAAACATTTAAAAGTGTTAACCCTCGCAAGGCTGCTGGCCCAGATGGCATCCTTAGCCGTGTCCTAAGAGCATGCGCAGACCAGCTGGCAGGTGTGTTTACGGACATATTCATTGCTACCTATCCCAGTCTGTTGTCCCCACATGTTTCAAGATGGCTACCATTGTTCCTGTACCCAAGAAGGCAAAGATGACTGAATGAAATGACTACCGCCCCGTAACACTGACTTCTGTCATCATGAAGTGAATAGAGAGACTAGTCAAGGATCATATCACCTCCACCTTACCGGCCACCCTAGACCCACTTCAGTTTTCATACCGCCCTAACAGGTCCACAGACGACGCAATCGCCATCACACTGCACACTGCCCTATCCCATCTGGACAAAAGGAATACCTATGTAAGAATGCTGTTCATTGACTACAGCTCAGCATTCAACACCATAGTACCCTACAAGCTCATCATCAAGCTGGAGGCCCTGTGTCTCAACCCAGCCCTGTGAAATTGGGTCCTGGACTTTCTGATGGGCCGCCCCCAGGTGGTGAAGGTAGGAAACAACATCTCCACTTCGCTGATCCTCAACACTGGGGCCCCACAACGGTGCGTGCTTAGCCCCCTCCTGTACTCCCTGTTCACCCATGACTGCGTGGTCATGCACGCCTCCAACTCAATCATCAAGTTTGCAGACGACACAACAGTAGTGGGCTTGATTACCAACAACGACGAGACAGCCTACAGGGAGGAGGTGAGGGCACTCGGAGCGTGGTGTCAGGTAAACAACCTCTCACTCAACGTCAACAAAACGAAGGAGATGATCGTGGACTTCAGGGGGACAGCAGTGGAGAAGGTGGAAAGTTTTAAGTTTCTCAGCATACACATCACAGACAAACTGAAATGGTCCACCCACACAGACAGTGTGGTGAAGAAGGCACAACAGCGCCTCTTCAACCTCAGGAGGCTGAAGAAGTTTGGCTTGTCACCCAAAACCCTGACAGACTTTTACAGATGCACAATCGAGAGCATCCTGTCGGGCTGTATCACAGCCTGGTACGGCAACCTTTACCGCCCTCAACCGCAAGGCTCTCCAGAGGGTGGTGCGGTCTGCACAACACATCACCGGGTGCATACTACCTGTCCTTCATGACCCCTACAGCACCCGATGTCACAGGAAGGCCCAAAAAATCATCAAGGACATCAACCTCCCGAGCCACTGCCTGTTCACATCGCTACCATCCAGAAGGCGAGGTCAGTACAGGTGCATCAAAGCTGGGACCGAGAGACTGAAAAACAGCTTCTGTCTCAAGGCCATCAGACTGTTAAACCGCCATCACTAACAGAGAGAGGCTGCTGTCTACATTAAGACCCAATCACTGGCCACTTTATACAATAACATGCTAAATAATGGCACTTTAATGTTTACATATCTTGCATTGCTCATATCACATGTATATACTGTATTTTATACCATCTATTGCACCTTGCCAATGCTGCTCGGCCATCGCTCATCCATATACTTACATGTACATATCCTCATTCACTCCTTTAGATTTGTGTGTATTAGGTAGTTGTTGGGGAATTGTTAGATTACTTGTTAGATATTACTGCACTGTCGGATCTAGAAGCACACTCGCATTAACATCTGCTAACCATGTGTATGTTACACTTAAGATTTGATACCGTTCAAAAGTTTGGGGTCACTTAGAAATGTCCTTGTTTTCCATGAAAACATACATGAAATGAGATGCAAAATGAATAGGAAATATAGTAAAGATGTTGACAATGTTATAAATAATGATTTTTAATTGAAATAATAATTGTGTCCTTCAAACTTTGCTTTTGTCAAAGAATCCTCCATTTGCAGCAATTACAGCCTTGCAGACCTTTGACGTTATAGTTGTCAATTTGTTGAGGTAATCTGAAGAGATTACACCCCATGCTTCCTGAAGCACCTCCCACAAGTTGGATTGGCTTGATGAGTGCTTCTTACGTACCATACAGTCAAGCTGCTCCCACAACAGCTCAATAGGGTTGAGATCCGGTGCTGGCCACTCCATTATAGACAGAATACCAGCTCACTGCTTCTTCCTTAAATAGTTATTGCATAGTTTGGAGCTGTGCTTTGGGTCATTGTCCTGTTGTAGGAGGAAATTGGCTCCAATTAAGCGCCGTCCACTGGGTATGGCATGGCGTTGCAAAATGGAGTGATAGCCTTACTTCTTCAAGATCCCTTTTACCCTGTACAAATCTCCCACTTTACCACCACCAAAGCACCCCCAGACCATCACATTGCCTCCACCATCCTTGACAGATGGTGTCAAGCAGTCCTTCAGCATCTTTGCATATTTTCTGCGTCTCACGAATGTTCTTCTTTGTGATCTGAACACCTCAAACTTAGATTTGTCTGTCCATAAAACTTTTTTCCAATCTTCCTCAGTCCAGTGCCTGTTCTTTTGCTCATCTTAATCTTTTATTTTTATTGGCCAGTCTGAGATATGGCTTTTTCTTTGTATCTCTGCATAGAATGCCAGCATCCCGGAGTCGCCTCTTCACTGTTGACGTTGAGACTGGTGTTTTGCGGGTACTATTTAATGAAGCTGCCAGTTGAGGACTTGTTAGGCGTCTGTTTCTCAAACTAGACACTCTAATGTACTTGTCCTCTTGCTCAGTTGTGCAAAGGGGCCTCCCACTCTTTCTATTCTGGTTAGAGCCAGTTTGCGCTGTTCTTTGAAGGGAGTAGTACACAGCGTTGTACGAGATCTTCAGTTTCTTGGCAATTTCTCGCATGGAATAGCCTTCATTTCTCAGAACAAGAATAGACTGACGAGTTTCAGAAGAAAGTTATTTGTTTCTGTCCATTTGAACCTGTAATCGAACCCACAAATGCTGATCCTCCAGATACTCAACTAGTCTGAAGAAGGCCAGTTTTATTGCTTCTTTAATCAGGACAACCGTTTTCAGCTGTGGTAACATAATTACAAAAGGGATTTCTAATGATCAATTAGCCTTTTAAAATTATACACTTGGATTAGCTAACACAACGTGCCTTTGGAACACAGGAGTGATGGTTGCTGATAATGGGCCTCTGTACGCCTATGTAGATATTCCATAAAAAATCTGCCGTTTCCAGGATCAGAAGTCATTTACAACATTAACAATGTCTACACTGTATTTCTGATCAATTTGATGTTATTTTAATGGACAAAAAAGTTGCTTTTTTTGCATTGTTTTTGCATTTTTAAGTGACCCATAACTTTTAAACAGTAGTGTATATATTTATGTATATTTCCACACTGAGGATGGAATAATACTGTGAAATTATGAAAATGCCCTTTTAGTGTAAGAGCTATTTGAAAAGACTGCCATAAATGTCATCTTGTTTTGGCGGGAGGATGTTTTGGCCTTCCATGATACCATGTGGTAAATTAGTTAATAGACCACCAATGAGAAAGAGAGTTCCCAACCTCTGCCAATAACAGCAAATGTTCAGTTTCCCCTCCCCACTCCCAGACAGTCCTAGCAGAATTATTCCTTGAGAAATTGCCCGTTGACCATTTTAATTGAAAATAATCACAGTAAGATACCGTAATTTCCAGACTATAAATCGCAACTTTTTTCCCACGCTTTGAACCTCACGGCTTAAACAATGACGCGGCTAATATATGTATTTTTCCCGCTTACACATTTTTTTTCCCCAAAAAACACATTCTGTGACGTGCTCAGTTCTTTGGCGGCATGAAGCTTTCATTAGACCAATGAAATTGCCGAACGGGTTAAGGTCAAACAACTTTTTTGTTTACTGTTTAGATTAAATCGAGCGCTCTCAAACTTCCCATCATTCTGATTACGGTAGTCATTTTGTCACCCTCATCATGGCAAAGATACAGAGAAATGCATATGATGCAGCTTTCAAGTTGAAGGCGATTGATCTGGCTGTTGGAAAAGGAAATACAGCTGCTGCACGGGAGCTTGGTCTTAATGAGTCGATGATAAGACGTTGGAAACAGCAGCGTGAGGAATTGACTCAGTGCAAAAAGACAACTAAAGCTTACTGCAAATGTTTTATTTTTTGTTACAAGCCGTGTTTCGTTGAAGCCTATTTATTTTTGTTACAAGCCGTGTTTCGTTAAAGCCTGTGTAAAGTTTATTTGTTTCAATGTACCGGTAGGCACCTGCGGCTTAGAGACATGTGCGGCTTATTTATGTTCAAAATATACACTGCTCAAAAAAATAAAGGGAACACTTAAACAACACAATGTAACTCCAAGTCAATCACACTTCTGTGAAATCAAACTGTCCACTTAGGAAGCAACACTGATTGACAATAAATTTCACATGCTGTTGTGCAAATGGAATAGACAACAGGTGGAAATTATAGGCAATTAGCAAGACACCCCCAATAAAGGAGTGGTTCTGCAGGTGGGGACCACAGACCACTTCTCAGTTCCTATGCTTCCTGGCTGATGTTTTGGTCACTTTTGAATGCTGGCGGTGCTTTCACTCTAGTGGTAGCATGAGACGGAGTCTACAACCCACACAAGTGGCTCAGGTAGTGCAGCTCATCCAGGATGGCACATCAATGCGAGCTGTGGCAAGAAGGTTTGCTGTGTCTGTCAGCATAGTGTCCAGAGCATGGAGGCGCTACCAGGAGACAGGCCAGTACATCAGGAGACGTGGAGGAGGCCGTAGGAGGGCAACAACCCAGCAGCAGGACCGCTACCTCCGCCTTTGTGCAAGGAGGAGCAGGAGAAGCACTGCCAGAGCCCTGCTAAATGACCTCCAGCAGGCCACAAATGTGCATGTGTCTGCTCAAACGGTCAGAAACAGACTCCATGAGGGTGGTATGAGGGCCCGACGTCCACAGGTGGGGGTTGTGCTTACAGCCCAACACCGTGCAGGACGTTTGGCATTTGCCAGAGAACACCAAGATTGGCAAATTCGCCACTGGCGCCCTGTGCTCTTCACAGATGAAAGCAGGTTCACACTGAGCACGTGACAGAGTCTGGAGACGCCGTGGAGAACGTTCTGCTGCCTGCAACATCCTCCAGCATGAAAGGTTTGGCGGTGGGTCAGTCATGTTGTGGGGTGGCATTTCTTTGGGGGGCCGCACAGCCCTCCATGTGCTCGCCAGAGGTAGCCTGACTGCCATTAGGTACCGAGATGAGATTCTCAGACCCCTTGTGAGACCATATGCTGGTGCGGTTGGCCCTGGGTTCCTCCTAATGCAAGACAATGCTAGACCTCATGTGGCTGGAGTGTGTCAGCAGTTCCTGCAAGAGGAAGGCATTGATGCTATGGACTGGCCCGCCCGTTCCCCAGACCTGATTGAGCACATCTGGGACATCATGTCTCGCTCCATCCACCAACGCCACGTTGCACCACAGACTGTCCAGGAGTTGGCGGATGCTTTAGTCCAGGTCTGGGAGGAGATCCCTCAGGAGACCATCCGCCACCTCATCAGGAGCATTCCCAGGCATTGTAGGGAGGTCATAGAGGCACGTGGAGGCCACACACACTACTGAGCCTCATTTTGACTTGTTTTAAGGACATTACATCAAAGTTGGATCAGCCTGTAGTGTGGTTTTCCACTTTAATTTTGAGTGTGACTCCAAATCCAGACCTCCATGGGTTGATAAATTGGATTTCCATTGATTATTTTTGCGTGATTTTGTTGTCAGCACATTCAACTATGTAAAGAAAAAAGTATTTAATAAGATTATTTCTTTCATTCAGATCTAGGATGTGTTGTTTAAGTGTTCCCTTTATTTTTTTGAGCAGTATATATTTCTTTTAATTCAGTGGGTGCGGCTTATATTCAGGTGCGCTCAATAGTCTGGAAATTGCGGTACTTCGTTTTTTACCTCAGAAATTATTTTATGAGAGAAATAAAACAGGTGCATTGGACCTTTAACCATTAAATAAATGTTTTCCATAAGACTTTCCCCTTCTCTTTTTTTTAAATGTCAGATGGTCCAGCACCATCCTTATACACTTGCTTTAATTTTTGGTGTAATTCTCATTTCTGGAAAAGGCTTAAAATAAAGATTTCAATACAGGTCATGATCAACCAAAACAACAGGCCCTACCCATAAGGTATACGGGGTATTTGGAAATAGCCACGGGATGGTTTTTCAATACCGTCAAAACTGTTAACTATTTCTTTGAAGTTTTTCCAATTCATTTTAGCTACTTTTTAAGTAAATACCTTCAGTCAACTTGTGTAATTCATTAGGAGATTAAGCAGATCGCATTTTTCATTTCACCTGTCTCATTGTTACATTATGAAGGTTACCATAGTTCCCCAGAACAGTTGAGCCAGTCAAATGTTTGTTTGTAAATAGTTTAACGGGAGAAAGCGGGAGCAGGTCCAGCTGTGTATTGACAGGGGTCGCATTTCTTTGAAAGTAAGGTTTAACATTTTTGCTTCAATAGAGTGATCAGGGATGTGCAACTATAGTTTTCCTTCACAGAAAATACATTAATGCAACACATTCAGCAGAAAATTGTTTCATTTTTAACAGCTGGCAGCCACACAAGTAAATGAGATTACTGTGAAAAAGCAAGGTATTTTTTTTGCCAAAATGATGCATGGCATCATATTTTTATGTTTATCATAGAAAGAATGTTGCCAGGTACATTTCCTTATGTTTTGCTTAAAGTTAATATTCCATTTTACCTTAGAAAAGTAGGCTGGTTACACTGAGAAAAGTACCAGAGAAAAGTAGCTACACATCAGTCAGAGCGCTGTCTGATGATAGAATGCCCATTTGTGAATTCTCATCTGAGTGGAGAAGTGCAACTGAAGCACAAGATTTGTCTGATGCTGAGCAGAAATTACAATAACGAGCATTTTAGGTCTGCGTTTACAAAATGCAGAAAGATATTTCTTTTTTCCTGCGTGAAATTCTGTGTTAGCGTTCAAGTTTAACTTGGTAGTTCTAAGTAAGTGGCTGAATAATTAAGGTAACAGGGCATCATATTGTGTTAGCTTTCTACCTTGTTTAAGAAGTCAAAGCCCTTTGGATGAGTTATTTGTACAGCTCTCTCTGCTATCTTGATTTCTTCGTTTTTTTCTCCTCTCCGTTCTTGGCCCGTTTTCTCTCTCCCCCCCCCCCCCCCCCCCCCCCCCCCTTTTCTGAGCAGAGCAGGCAGGCTTGTTGCCCGAGCGACTTCATTTGCGCCCGTTAGCATATTTAGCTAGCAGCCTCCATGGAAATTCGCTATTACTTGCACTCATTTTGTTAGCATTCTGGTAATGGATGCCCAATGGGTTTTTCTTTTGTGTGTTTTTGGCACCCTCTTGTGTACTAAGTTGCTAATACCATAAATCCCAGGATGAGAAGGACGGTAATGAAGATATGAAGGTCTGGGTACCGCCCAACCCTAAATACTGTAGATCGGGGCTGTAGCACTATACAACTGTACTAGGTTGTGTTACTGCCGGTTTGTAATTCTGTCTCCTGTTTTTGTGTCTTTCAGAACAAGTTCAAGAAAGAGGAGAGAGCAAACAGCTGGAGGATAGACAAGGCCTTCAGTAAGTTTGAAAAACTTTTATCAGAAGGAACTTAGTATACTCGGCCGTTATAGACGTGATTCGGGAATCCAATTCATCTTGGTCTTTTCTCTGTTCTGACTGCACTGTTGGAGCTAGGAACCCAAGCATTTCGCTACAGCCGCAATAACATCTGCTATATATGTGTATCTAACCAACAAAAATGTGATTTGATTTAGAGGAGAAACGCAGGCTGGATCTTGAGTTCTTCACTAGTCTCCTGGAGAAGATCTTGGCTGCAGAGGCAAAGAGGAACAAAAATAACAAGTCCCCCACAGAAAAGATACGAATCAAGAAAAAAATCAAACCGAAAGGTAACTAAGATACATTTCCTTGTTTACTACCTAGTTGGTCATGTAGGGAGTTCCACCACAAAGTCAATGCCTGAATTTCTCAGAGTGGATTTTAACAGACGTTAAAATGTGTTGTTGATGATGTGTTGCATCTCATATGGCATCTCTCACCTATGTAATCTGGTGAAATTGTTGTGATTTCTTGAACATTATTCATAGTTAAAAGGTAGTAATGTCTTCAGCCCACGCATTAGCCGTCCTTGCTCCCTGTATGAGTCTCTATCTCTGCTCTCACTGTCCATCAGAAAAGAAAGCAGCGAAGCAGCTGAGCGACGTGGAGGAGGAGGGGTTAGACGCGGAGATGGACACAGAGGAGATGGAGGGAGAGAAGGAGAACGAGAACGTCTCTAATGAAGGGACCACACTTTCCTCCGCTCCCACCACTAAGAGAAAACGCAAAAGTAGGGATGGAGGAGGAGAGTCCTCTCCTGAAGAAGCAAAGGATGGAAAGAAAAAGAAGATCGACCTAATAACAAGTGATCAAGGTGCAGTAGAACTTCCACGACTTCAGTGGTGCTTTTCACAGTAGCCATACAACAAAGTGAAAATATACAAAATCTAGTAACTCATTATTTATCTTACTTACTGCCGTTGTTTCCTCTGCTTCCTCAGAAGAGGCTGGTGTACCTGAAGATTCTGAGGCAGGGCCTCCAGAGAGGTAATGCTTGCCGTTTGTAAATGTCAACTATTTTGTTCTTTACATTAGGAGAAAAAGTGTCAAGTGCAAAAATAATTTTTTGACTTCATATTCATCATCTCCAGCACCACCCCAACATCAACATACACTATACATACAAAGTATGTGGACACCCTTTCAAATGAGTGGTTTCGGCTATTTCAGCCACACCCGTTGCTGACAGGTGTAAAATGGAGCACACAGCCATGCAATCTCCATAGACAAACATTAACAGTTGAATGGACTTACTGAAGGGCTCAGTGACTTTCAACGTGGCACCGTCATAGGATGCCACCTTTCCAACAAGTCAGTTTGTCAAATGTATGCCCTGCTAGAGCTGCCCCGGTCAACTGTAAGTGCTGTTATTGTGAAGTGGAAACGTTTAGGAGCAACAGTGGCTCAGCCGCGAAGTGGTAGGCGACAAGCTCACAGAACGGGACCCCTGAAGCGAGTAAAAATCGTCTGTCCTTGGTTGCAACACTCTACCGAGTTCCAAACTGCCTCTGGAAGTCAGCACAAGAATTGCTCGTCGGGAGCTTCAAGAAATGGGTTTCCATGGCCGAGCAACCGCAAACTAGCCTAAGATCACCATGCGCAATGCCAAGTGTCGGTTGGAGTAGTGTAAAACTCGCCGCCGTTGGTCTCTGAAGCAGTGGAACAGCCTGCACAAGGCCCTGACCTCAACCCCATCGAACACCTTTGGGATGAATTGGAACGCTGACTGCGAGTCAGGCCTAATCGCCCAACATCAGAGCCCGACCTCACTAATGCTCTTGTGTATGAATGGAAGCAAGTCCCCGCAGCAATGTTCCAACATCTAGTGGAAAGCCTTCCCAGAAGAGTGGAGGCAGTTATAGCAGCAAAGGGGGACTAACTTCATATTAATGCCCATGATTTTGGAATGAGATGTTTGACAAACAGGTGTCCATATACTTTTGGTCATGGAGAGTCCTCTATGAAAATAGTGTTTCTATGTTTTGTGTGGAAAAAGATAGAGAAAGATAAGTGTTTCTAATGACATCCTCAACCAATTAGTAGGCAATGCCTACTCACAATGGGTTAAAATATCATGATGCACACCGATGATGTCACTGGAAAGACTTATCTTCCTCTATCTAACAAAACATAGAAATGTGCCATTTTCACATATGTTGATGTTGGGGTGGTGCTGGAGATGTTGATTATGAAGTTGAACATTTTAGAAATGTCCCTTTAAAGGTGCAGTATGCAGATATCGCTCTGCCATTTTACATTTTGCTAAAAGTCTATTAGTTTGCCTAATTTCAGTTTTTGTAGAGAGTCATTGTGCCATCTAAACCCCTGTGAAATATTTTTTAAATAACCAAATATTGTATTTTCAGCTGTTTGAAACTGGTGTACAAAACCGAAAGTAAAAGACGCAAAAAACAGAATTTAAGAATGGGAAGCATAGAAATAGTGTACATGGAACAGATCTACCACTTCTTGGACTTGCGTTCAATGAGAATGACAGATCTATAACTCACATTTCTATGTGAATTTGGTCAGGTCGCCCAAAAGATTACATATTGTAGGTTTAATAATTATGATGTATTTTTTTATTAGTTCAAAGCAGGCAGAAGGGCCTGTGGAAGCAGCCAAGGGACCTGTGGTGATCAAACCAGCCCAGTTGTCCCGTGGCCGATCCCAGAGACCTCTTCCTAACCTGGGTAGGAAGTGGGGCCAGAGGGGCCCTGAGCCCAATACCAAGCCTAACGTTAAAGATGGGGCAACACCTACAGAGGAGGAGAACACTGAAGAAGGGCTGTCTGAAGAACAGGTAGGTCTTTGTCCTGTGAGGAAAACCCCATTTTTAAGAGGGTAAATAGAGCTTATATTCACTCCAACATCATTGTGGACAAAAAAACTTCCCCTGGTCATATGACGCACACCAATCACAGAGAATTGTGACTTTTTTTCTTATTAATCGTAAATGTTTGTAACATTCTATAAACCCTAAGACTGTTGTCTGAACCTCAATAGCTGAAAAGTAGTTGAGTGTCTGTGTGGTCCAACCTCTACTTTAACTTACTTTCAGGTAGATAAAGATGCTTCTCCTTCAGTCAGTCAAAAGGAGAAGAAGAAAGCTGGTAAACTCTCTTCATCTGAGGGAGAGGAGGAAGAAGCCAACGATAAACCCATCAAACCCACCAGGTACACACACGCACACTGATCCTACATAACTGAAGAGGGTCACAGCCATAGATGGCAGTAAAACTAACTATGTTAATGTATTTCAGGTATGGCAGAATACCCAAAAAGACACAGCTCTTGAATTACCCTGCAAAGGAGGATGGGGACTCGCCCTCAGACTCTGCCCCCACTCCTGCCTCAGACGGATCCCCATCCACTTCTTCCTCCACCAAGCCCAAATCCAAACCAGCATCCAGGAGGTCCAAAATCAAACCTGGCCCAGCACTGCCAGGTAGGAAGGGCCAATCAGCGGCTAGGAAATCCAAGCTGGTCACCCTCAGGGCGTCCCAGTCTGAAGATGAAGATGAGGAAGAAGGAGCATGGAGAGAGGAGGCGCAGGCTGAGGAGGACACCCACAATCCCACAAGCCCAGAGGATGAGAACCAGGCACCTGCGTTCATTCCCATGAGCCTTCGCTCGCCACAACCTGTCGCCACAGAGGTTGAGGAGACCATGGAGGAGGTGAGAGGGGTGACACACTTACCATTTCACACAACTGAGCTTAGCTGTAATGCACTGGCCTGGTTACACATCCCCTATAATTGCTCCACCATAATTGCACCATAGTTGCTGGAAGGGTCAATGTGTAAAGAACAAATCTGAACCACTATGGAATGGGTTGGCTCAATGCTTTGAAAAAGGTTAGTCTACTGTCCCGGGGATCTAGATCCTACATAATGGATCTATTTGTATTTATTTTTAGGTTATTTTATTATTTTATCCAGTCACAGTTGCATCCCATTGGTTTACCCATTTAATTCACTCTCCGACTTGCTATTCACAAAGCTTCTTTAGTTATCCTACACTTTAGAAACCCAGCACAACCTACCCTGTGTATGTCTTTTTATTCATTTATTTATCATGCATGGTTTTTCTATCCTGTAACCTCCCTTCCTTCCTTCCATCCTGTCATCCTCTCCCCCGCTCACAGCTCGATATCTCCGTCAACGTGCCTGATGTCCTGGGTATTTCCCATGATGCATTCTGCCCTGACTCGTCATGCGAGCGGGCACAGGGTGGTGAAATGGGCACAGTGCCCTGTGAACATCAGTTGGACCTGTTAGTAGTAAGTCATCATGTGACCTCATGTGCCCTGTCCTGTTTGTCCTGTCTGTGTCATGTGGCCAAAATGTATTTCCCTATACATCACAACCATCCCTCCTTCATCCATGTTTTTGACCAACATTTTGTCATCAATAGCTAGGTTTCCATCCAATTAGTGACAGATTTTCATGTGAAAATTCTAAAATCTGCATAAAAAAAATATAGGCATTTTCCTACCAGAGATGTTTCAATCGAACATACTTATTGCGGATAAAAGGCTGTGTGTGATGACGTAGTGCACATCAAAATAACTTTTACGGTTAAATTCCCAAGTACCGGGGGGGAAAAAACGAGTTAAATGGGTTTACATCGCCTTTTCAACAACAAAAAAGAGTTATATACCAACTGTGTCCACTCTAGTCTTGTCACAAGCGCTCTAGCCAACAGCTCGCAGATACAGTGTGGGTCGCCTACCAACAGTATGGGATTTTTGGGGATTTTTATTTGTCAAAACGGCAGCCAAGCATCGGTCATCATGTCACCAGAATAAGGCCCTCGAATTTATTGGAAAGGAGCATCAAACTCATCACTGTGCACTTTCACCACCCTGTGAAGTTTATCCTAAGTTATTTCATCTGTAGCCTAATAAACTGCATGTTTGGTAGTGGGAGGACCACACATCATCGCGTGACTCAAGTTTACTATGTTCTGATGGTTATTATATTATTATTTGTGCATTAAGGTGTTTCTCACTGCCATTTCTCACATAATACATTTTCTAGACACTAACGAACGAATTCTCAACATTTCTGAAATTGTACCAGTATTTACTGTTTCCATCAGTCTGTTCGTGACTTTTTTTCATGTGTCAGGCAATTCATCCGTTTTAAATGGTTGGATAGAAATCTGGTTATAGTATCACATTTGAGATTCAGTATATAGCACTTTTCAGAAGTTCTCGGTGTTAAATTGAGATCACTGGGTCAAGCATCCAATTGCGTCAAGCACGGCTGCTATATTGCTCCAGATTGTGTCTATGTTATGAGGACTAATGTTTTAGTTTTCTTCGTTCTAGGACGTGATAGACTTCCTGTCTCCAGATAACATGGAAGGTAGGTTGGTCCTTTCAAGAGCTGATATCTATTGTATCCTCTTAAGTAAAAAATATATACAAAATATAAACGCTCTCCCTCACACCACTAACTATAGAATGTTAAACTGTTTCTCTTCCCCTCTCGCCTCTGTGTTCCAGTATCTGAGGAGAGCTACAACGAGGCAGCTAGAACCCTTCTGGCCATCGGCAACCTCACCCACCTGTCTCAGGCAGCTGAGGCCTTCACTGCAGGAGCAGATGATATCATCACGGAAGAATGTTCCAATGAGGACCAACTGTACCAGATGACACCTCAGCCCACTGACCAATCACAAACTAGCACCATTCCTTCTGAGTCTCTGACACCTTACCTTAGGGTCACTGAGGCATCACGAATCGCTGAGGATTCTGTACCTGTTGCCACGTCAACAACAGCCTATGTCCCTGTCACCACGACAACAGCCTCTATCCCAGTCTGCAAAATAACAACCTCTGTCATAATTACCACGGCAACAGCCTCAGTCCCAGTCACCACGACAACAGCCTCTGCTCCAGTCACCTTGACAACAACAGCCTCTATCCTAGTCACCACATCAACGGCCTCTGTCCCAGTGCCTCAGAGCAGTGATACGCCCACTCTAGAAACTCCACCCATAGAGGAGGGGCCTCTCAGACAGAGGGAGGGGACTGATATTGGACACGCCTCTCAGGTGGAATCAGGTTCTGAAGTGTCAGAAGGCTCAGAGCAGCAGACAACCTCACAGACCAGGAGGAGCCACTTCCCTAAGGTCAAACCCAACCTGGGACGGGCTGCTAGGACCACACAACTCAAACCCCAACAGACTACCACCACACTGTCAGAATCACCACTAGAGCCTATGCTGAATATCACCACAACCTCAGAACCACAGCCTACCATGATTATCATAGAACCACCACTGCCTACTGAGAGTATTAATACAGAGTCAGAAACACAGCCCAACCAGAGAACTACCGCACACTCAAAATCACAACCCACCACCACACACTCCAAGCACCAGCCCACCACAAATATCATCACACACTCAGAACCACCGCCCATTCAGAGAACCAGAGTAGCGTATTCAAAACCACAGCCTGCATTGAATACCACTACACAGTCAGAACCACCCCAGCCCACACTAAATTCCACCACAAACACACTCTCAAAACAACAATCCACACAGAGTACCACCATACTCTCACAACCACAGCCCACCCCAAGCCTTGAGCAGCCAGGTCCAGTTACACTCAGACCCATAGTCCCAGAGTCACCTCTGAGGTCATCAGAAGAGGTGAAAGGTCACGATGGCCGTAAGGGAAATACTTCCTCTTCCCTCAGTGCTGGAGTGTCCCAGTCAGGGACATCTGACTCGGAACAGCCCAAACAGACAGGCCCTCTAACCCGCAGGGCCCGTTTACCTAAACCCAAACCCAACTTGGGTCGCGCCACTACACACTCTGCAGTCCAGGTACCAGAAAGCAGGCCAAACCCTGAAGTCCAGACACCAGATGTGGCTTTCAGACCCACATCTGAGGTCCAGAGTGTAGATACTGGACCCTGCCCTGAAGTCCAAACACCAGAGGAAGCTGATGAAGTTCCCATGGAAATACAACAGATCCACCAAGTCGTCCCCCTTTCTGACATCATCGATACTACTCAGGTAAGGCTTTTATAAATGTCAGCTATTGGTTTACCCGTAAATGCTATTTATAATTGAATGTGTTCCAACAAAGATGTCTGATTGTGTTACAGTTGCATTACCACAGTGTGTTTTTAAATGGTGTGTGTGTGTGATTTTATTCATAGGAGGAAATACAACAGATTCACCAAGTCATCCCTCATCCACCCATAGAGGAGGGGCCTCTCAGACAGAGGGAGGGGACTGATATTGGACACGCCTCTCAGGTGGAATCAGGTTCTGAAGTGTCAGAAGGCTCAGAGCAGCAGACAACCTCACAGACCAGGAGGAGCCACTTCCCTAAGGTCAAACCCAACCTGGGACGGGCTGCTAGGACCACACAACTCAAACCCCAACAGACTACCACCACACTGTCAGAACCACCACTAGAGCCTATCCTGAATATCACCACAACCTCAGAACCACAGCCTACCATGATTATCATAGAACCACCACTGCCTACTGAGAGTATTAATACAGAGTCAGAAACACAGCCCAACCAGAGAACTACCGCACACTCAAAATCACAACCCACCACCACACACTCCAAGCACCAGCCCACCACAAATATCATCCCACACTCAGAACCACCGCCCATTCAGAGAACCAGAGTAGCGTATTCAAAACCACAGCCTGCATTGAATACCACTACACAGTCAGAACCACCCCAGCCCACACTAAATTTCACCACAAACACACTCTCAAAACAACAATCCACACAGAGTACCACCATACTCTCACAACCACAGCCCACCCCAAGCCTTGAGCAGCCAGGTCCAGTTACACTCAGACCCATAGTCCCAGAGTCACCTCTGAGGTCATCAGAAGAGGTGAAAGGTCATGATGGCCATAAGGAAAATACTTCCTCTTCCCTCAGTGCTGGAGTGTCCCAGTCAGGGACATCTGACTCAGACCAGCCCAAACAGACAGGCCCTCTAACCCGCAGGGCCTGTTTAACTAAACCCAACTTGGGTCGCACCGCCAAAGCCGCTACACGCTCTGCAGTCCAGGTACCAGAAAGCAGGCCAAACCCTGAAGTCCAGACACCAGATGTGGCTTTCAGACCCACATCTGAGGTCCAGAGTGTAGATACTGGACCCTGCCCTGAAGTCCAAACACCAGAGGAAGCTGATGAAGTTCCCATGGAAATACAACAGATCCACCAAGTCGTCCCCCTTTCTGACATCATCGATACTACTCAGGTAAGGCTATTATAAATGTCAGCTATTGGTTTAGCCTAAATGCTATTTATAATTGAATGTGTTCCAACAAAGATGTCTGGTTGTGTTACAGTTGCATTACCACAGTGTGTTTTTTAAAGGGTGTGTGTGTGTGATTTTATTCATAGGAGGAAATACAACAGATTCACCAAGTCATCCCTCATCCACCCATAGAGGAGGGGCCTCTCAGACAGAGGGAGGGGACTGATATTGGACACGCCTCTCAGGTGGAATCAGGTTCTGAAGTGTCAGAAGGCTCAGAGCAGCAGACAACCTCACAGACCAGGAGGAGCCACTTCCCTAAGGTCAAACCCAACCTGGGACGGGCTGCTAGGACCACACAACCCCAACAAACTACCACCACACTGTCAGAACCACCACAGACTACCACCACACTGTCAGAACCACCACAGACTACCACCACACTGTCAGAACCACCACCCATTCAGAAAACCAGAGTAGCGTATTCAAAACCACAGCCTACATTGAATACCACTACACAGTCAGAACCACCCCAGCCCACACTAAATTCCACCACAAACACACTCTCAAAACAACAATCCACACAAAGTACCACCATACTCTCACAACCACAGCCCACCCCAAGCCTTGAGCAGCCAGGTCCAGTTACACTCAGACCCATAGTCCCAGAGTCACCTCTGAGGTCATCAGAAGAGTTGAAAGGTCACGATGGTCGTAAGGGAAATACTTCCTCTTCCCTCAGTGCTGGAGTGTCCCAGTCAGGGACATCAGACTCAGACCAGCCCAAACAGACAGGCCCTCTAACCCGCAGGGCCCATTTACCTAAACCCAAACCCAACTTGGGTCGCACCGCCAAAGCCGCTACACGCTCTGCAGTCCAGGTACCAGAAAGCAGGCCAAGCCCTGAAGTCCAGACACCAGAGGAAGCTGATGAGGTTCCGATGGAAATACAACAGATCCACCAAGTCTTCCCCCTTTCTGACATCATCGATACTACTCAGGTAAGGCTATTATAAATATCAGCTATTGGTTTAGCCTAAATGCTATTTATAATTGAATGTGTTCTAACAAAGATGTCTGGTTGTGTTACAGTTGCATTACCACAGTGTGTTTTTAAAGGGTGTGTGTGTGATTTTATTCATAGGAGGAAATACAACAGATTCACCAAGTCATCCCTCATCCACCCATAGAGGAGGGGCCTCTCAGACAGAGGGAGGGGACTGATATTGGACACGCCTCTCAGGTGGAATCAGGTTCTGAAGTGTCAGAAGGCTCAGAGCAGCAGACAACCTCACAGACCAGGAGGAGCCACTTCCCTAAGGTCAAACCCAACCTGGGACGGGCTGCTAGGACCACACAACCCCAACAGACTACCACCACACTGTCAGAACTACCACAGACTACCACCACACTGTCAGAACCACCACAGACTACCACCACACTCTCAGAACCACCGCCCATTCAGAGAACCAGAGTAGCTCATTCAAAACCACAGCATACATTGAATACCACCACACAGTCAGAACCACCCCAGCCCACACTAAATTCCACCACAAACACACTCTCAAAACAACAATCCACACAAAGTACCACCATACTCTCACAACCACAGCCCACCCCAAGCCTTGAGCAGCCACGTCCAGTTACACTCAGACCCATAGTCCCAGAGTCACCTCTGAGGTCATCAGAAGAGGTGAAAGGTCATGATGGCCCAAAGGAAAATACTTCCTCTTCCTTCAGTGCTGGAGGATCCCAGTCAGGGACATCAGACTCAGACCAGCCCAAACAGACAGGTCCCCCAACCCGCAGGGCCCGTTTACCTAAACCCAAACCCAACTTGGGTCGCACTGCCAGAGCCGCTACACGCTCTGCAGTCCAGGTACCAGAAAGCAGGCCAAGCCCTGAAGTCCAGACACCAGATGTGGCTGATGAGGTTCCCATGGAAATACAACAGGTCCGCCAAGTCTCCCCCTTTTGTGACATCATCGATACTACCAAGGTAAGGCTATTATAAATGTCAGCTATTGGTTTAGCCGGTTGCATTACCACAGTGTGCTTTTAAAGTGTCTGATCTGTGTGTGTGGTGTTTGTATTCATAGGAGGAAATGCAACAGATTCACCAAGTCATCCCTCTTACTGACGTCATTGATACCACCCAGGTAATTCAATGTATTCCTACCGAAGATGTCTGGTTGCGTGTAGAAATGTGCTCCTAAGATATGCGTCTCATCTGTGTGCGTCCGATGTTTCTATTCACAGGGCGATATGTCTGTCTTTACGGAGGGAAGCTTTTTCTCACAACAAAGTGATGCTGTCTTCATACAGCACTCAGAAACTTCTGTATCGACTGCTCTGTTGGACCAGGCCCCGTCAGACCCGGATGAGCCTATATTCATCCTCTCCCTGACTGAAATCCCAGTACTCCCCACAGGGGAGGAGAATGGCTGCACATCCCAGACCCTCTCCGAGCCTTTCTTTTTTCTACCAGTCGCAGACGCAGGCGCTCAACTGCAGCATAGGTTTGTGCCTGTCAGTCATCACTAACCCCTTTTCCACTCAGTTTTCCCCCCAAATGCAATTTATCTCCCACATGAATGTACATTTTCTCCTCTCTCCCCCTCTTTCTTTCTCTCTTTCGTCCCTCTTTTGTGCACTCTGTCCCTTCACCTTGCATATCCTTCTCTCCTCCTTCAGCAGTGGTATTGTTGCCCCTGGAGGTGGTTTGGAGAAAGGGAATGCTGGTATCCTCTGTGAAGTCTCTGAGCCTATGTCAGTGGATGAGGCCCTTCCTCAACCCTCATACACCAGTATCAAGGAGTCTGGCTCCACAGCGGGCCCAGTAGGAGTGTGTGCCTCGGCCAAACCCTCAGAAGACTCCATGGCTGATGCAGAGACTAGTGAGGACACATATCCTCCTTCTAAGAAGAGGAAAGTGCCAGAGAGAGCCAGGAGAGGTGGGCACAGAGTACACAGTAGTGCATCTAATACAATGTGTAAAACACTTGCTCTCCATCATCTGTTTGTTTGTTTGTTTGTTCGTTCATTCATTTGATTCCGTTCATCCATTCATCCATCCATTTTATTGTGTAATATTCTCCTAATATAATTCTGTCTCTGCTTGTGTGAAGTAGACAAACTGCAGGTGAGACCTAACACTGCAGTAAGGAAACAGACCAGTTGTTCAGCCCCTGCCAAGGAGGCTGTGTCACCTGTTACCCCAGACCAGACCACCTCTTTGACCACTACCACCCTAGACACTGACCACCCCACTGCCTCCAGTCCCCCGGCCCAGCCAGGCCCCTCTGTCACGGGAACCGCATCACGAGAGGTGGTGGCTGATGAGCCACAGCAGGGGACTGTGGGCTGTTTAGATCGTACAGAGACAGTGCACACGCCGACTGGAGGGGAGGACAATAGTTCAGGGGCGGAGTCTCAGGCTGCCTGTCAAATTGCACCGCTGGCTATGGGTGGCCCCTTGAGCAGGTGATTTGTCTGAAATTCATTCGTTCTTATACCTGTCACTCTCTATCTCCCCCTGTTTGTACTATCTATTAGTTACTATCTATTAGTTATGAACTCCTCAATTAAAGATGGAGTCGTAAGTAGGTAAAAGGACCTGCTGTTGTATTATAGTTAATTGACAGGACACATTCGATTGTCTTCCATTGATTAGATTGATTAGGAGTGTTAATAATTATTGATTTAAATATTTTGGATATTCCTTCCCCCTACAGGCCTGGTAGGAGACCCAGAGGATTCCTGTCTTTCATGTCCAATAAGAACACCTCCCCTGTAGCTGTCCCTCCCCGAGGTACCAGAGCAGCCGCTCAGAGGCCCCAGGTCAACACCACCCGCCCAGGGGGGAAACGGGCTGCTCCTGCACCTTCCACCACCACCAGAACCATGCCTTCACCTTCCACAACCAATAACACCACCACCCCCACTAGAGCCACCAGAACCACCACTAAGCCAGATTTTTCCGCCAGGGTGACTCGGGAAAAACCCTCTGATGTCCTGGCCTTACACTCAGACCCAGAGCCCAGTACCTCCCTGTGTACTACAGCTACTAAGGTAAAGAGATGGACAACATCTGGTGATACAGTATTTTACCTATGAACTTTGCAAAAAAAAACATCAACCTACTGTTGTGGGTATGATCTTGTATTTATTTTTTTCCAAAACGATGAGAAACAGAACCCTCATTGTACTCCTGCCCTACTCTCACGCTCGCTCTCTCTCCCTCCCCATCTCTCTTTCCACCAGTCTTCTCAGGTGCCAGCCACCCAGCCCAGTGCGTCTCCCTGTGTGGACAGCAGTTCAGCAGACGAGGAACCCATCAACGTGTCCCAGTACTTCTTCAGTGACATCTTCACCGAGGTCGAGGAGAATGAGGGATGAGAGACGGAGAGAAAGGAGGACGGGAAAGGAGAACAAGAAGGCACTCTTTGACTCTTTGTTTGAATCAAACTGGAGAACAAAATGTCAAGTACTTAAGAAAACATGTTTTTGTATCTACCACTGAAATTACGTTTCTGCTTGCTTGTGTTTATGCGAACAAGGTTTCATG
Organism: Salmo salar; assembly: GCF_965601325.2. Taxonomy (NCBI): domain Eukaryota; kingdom Metazoa; phylum Chordata; class Actinopteri; order Salmoniformes; family Salmonidae; genus Salmo; species Salmo salar. Next base: position 138,995,922 of record NC_138291.1, on the reverse strand, counting down.
CTTGCAGTGAACAGATTTGGTCACAAGATGGCAACAGTGAAACCAAACTAGGGAAAATTCCTCTTCAAATTTTTTGGGGGACCAAACTGACGCGCCTTTAAGCTAATTTCCTAAATTTAACGATTACGTTTTTGGCTCTTTTACCCCAATCATATCATCTAGTCTATTGAGTAAGCTATTCATTCTAATAACATATTTATATTTATTTGGTTTACATTTTTTCAAACCACACCAAGCTAGACATTCATGATAATTTCCCTCTATCTGCATGAAGGAGAATACTTGAAATCAGTATCAACTCACTCTACTACAGGGACTTTCACATTCAAATTTGTGTTCTTATTTGAAATATTGTTTACATAGGTGGCCATTGTCTTATTATGAGCATTGTGTGTGTATATATGTTTATTATAATTTAGATCAGACATATTGGAGGGGTATGTACCCTTAACATTTACTTTGGTTTTTCACTCTTTGTGCATGAACAAGACCCAGCTTTGCAGCTTGAGGGACAGCACAGCGATATCTCTTTATTTCATGCTCCCTGAAGATACAGGAAATATCGTTTCAAATGGAACAGAATCCTCTAGTTTAATCCATGTACAGTGACAAACTCACAGAAACAGTGCACAGATCATGAGTCCAATTTCAGTTCTCAATTATTGATAATGTTCTGCAGCCACTGTTGGTTCAAACTAACATAGATGTTCTGTAGCTCATGTAAAATATGTGAATAAAGTTTTATACGTTAAAGTCTACTTCGTTTCATGTGTTTCAATAACAGATGAGAAAATAACATTTGATAAGTAGGCCTTGGCCCAGTGCCGCCTTTTTAAGGGCCCTAAGCAAGATTTAGCCGCCCCCCCATCTCGCAGGAAAAAAGCTTTAGTGCCTCCACTTGGCAGTGGGTAATGTTTCAGTTAAGAACAAATTGTTATTTTACAATGATGGCCTACCCCGGTCAAACCCTCCCCTAACCCAGACGACGCTGGGCCAATTGTGGGACGCCCGATCACAGCCGGTTGTGATACAGCCTGGGATCAAACCAGGGTCTGTAGTGACGCCTCTAGACCGCTGCGCCACTCGGGGGCCCTTGATTTATACCAAATTCATATGATATCAGTGTGAGAGTGAATAACAAAATCAATGGGGAGTTCAGTCCCCCTGCGCACATGCCCTGCGGTCCAGATGGTAATTTGGTTATGATTACCTACCAATTTAAGAAATGTTAGCTGATATGGGCTAATTGAGTGACTGACAAAACAAGTGGAAAACTGCTTATGTACTAGCACATTTTTTAATTGCACCTTGTGTTTTCTACTTTTCTAACTCTCAGCAGTACTTTAAGACCCAGACTGAGTTCCTGAGGTTTTTTGGTCTGGGTCCCCTAGTTGCCAAGGGGCCCTACGCTCAGCTCATAGGGAGGAGGTGGCTTTGCCTAGGCCTACTTGAAAGTGAAAATGTAGAGCTCTGTTTTGACATTGGTCTTCTGTCAGTTGACCAGCAGGAGGCAGTCTAGCTGCACAATTATGACTGCTTTTTGCAGACCAGCTATGCAGCAGAACCTTATGGCAACATAAGAAATCAATAACAAAGTTATTCAAAAACACATTGTGCAGATATCTTAGTTAGGCTCAACAGAAATCGAGAGCACATCTCAAAAGCCTTTAAAGTGCAATGGAAACAGTTTTTTGCTGTGTGTGCATGTGTGCATAGGGGGGATGGGGGAGGAATGTGCAGATGTTTCATTCCCAATCAGCATAGAGAGGCATGGAGATCGTAGGGGTTGCTAGGTGACCTCACTACATAAATATTCCACCCTCTCACAGGCAGTGCCCCTCTTCTGTTGGTCCATATTGAATACGGATAGGGTTATTCACTTTTATAGACTCTGCTATTGAATTAATCAGGGGGTTTCCAACCGTTTCTATCCTGCCTAGATAAAAAAAAAAAAAGAAAACACTGCATCAGAAAATGCTGGTGGGAGGAGATATAGGAGGACGGGCTCATTGTTATGGCTGGAATGGAATCAATGGAACAGAGTGAAATGTGTTGTTTCCATGTGTTTGGTACCATTCCATTGATTCCAATCCAGCCATTACAATGAGTTTGTCCTCTTATAGCTCCTCCCACCAGCCTCTTGTACTGTGCATCACTTGCCAATCAATGATTTAAGCCAGTATAAACTCATCACTGTCTGTCTCTGATTATGAACAAGCAATTGTAAAATGGCAAATTGTGTGCATTACACGCACCCAGGAGCCAATTAAGTCCAAAAATAGGGAATAATGTATCCCATAGCAGTGGAAAGCTGAGGGTGCTGCAATACCCCCTGAAAAATCAGAAGAGAAAAAAAATACCCAAATTTAAATTTTAAAAAGTTGTACTGTAAGCCTTTACTAGTATTAACGGAACAATATAGACATCTGTAGCACGGGCAAAAAAAAACAATAATAATAATAATCTCTGCTTTGGCAAGAATGGTAGTTGTATAATTTAAGAACAGTATCTTGCAGGATTCAGTAGTTGGAATTGTAAGAGTTGTTACCCTGTTTGTTTATCTGTGAAACATTTACATCAAAAGGTGCACAGTTATGGGCAAAGGCACAAAACATCCACTTAAAATGTTGTATTTTTCTTGATCAAATAACATGAGAGAAAAGTAAGTTTGATTCCCACAGGGGACCAGTACTATGAAAATGTATGCACTCCCTAATGTAAGATACTCTGGATAACAGTGTCAACTAAAAAGGAATGAATAGACAATTTAAGTTCACGTAGAAATAAGTTGCATTTGCAAAGTATTTCAAGAAATTGGAAAACATATCAAGCAAGTATTTTTAAATTCCACAAGTATTACCAGATTAACTTTTGTACAGATAATTATGAGACTGAAGTTACAAATGCTGGTAAACACTCAAATACATTTAGTTTAAATGTATTAACAAAAGTAGAAATGAGCCTTTACTAGCCCTGTATTAGAAGACAAATATAGACCTCTTCAGTGCAGGCAAAAAAAATTCCCTGCACCCCCAAACTACTGCATTATCCTGCATGTAAGAAGTAGTAGAGCTTCCCTTGTTAGTGGATGTTAAATAAGGGAAACCAGATCGGTGGTATCTGCAGCCACCACCCATTGCATGCATGTGTCATATGTGCTGCAAACTAGATCGAGTTGCACCCACTGAGTGAGTTCGATTAAACTGAACCACGGTGCACCGGTCTATGGCCTGTGACATGACGGCCAAAACCAGTGAGGGAGGGGCAACTCCTGGAGTGCCCTTCTCAAATCGAAGAGTATTCTGCGCCACTCGGTCATGTTGTCGACAAGGCAGCATGGTGCATTGTATTGTTCAGAAACATGCATCACTTTTCCATAAAATACACTGAACAAAAATATAAACCCAACATGTAAAGTGTTAGTCCCATGTTTCATGAGCTAAAATGAAATGATCCCAGAAAATGTCCATACACATAAAAAGCATATTGTTCTTGTGCACAAATTTGCATACATCCCTGTTAGTGAGCATTTCTCCAAGATAATCCATCCACCTAACAGGTGTGACATATCAAGAAGCTGATTAAACAGCATGATCATTACACAGGTACACCTTGTGCTGAGGACAATACAAGGCCACTTTAAAATGTGCAGTTTTGTCACACAAGACAATGCCACAGATGTCTCAAGTTTTGAGGGAGCATGCAATTGGCATGCTGACCTCAGGAATGTCCACCAGAGCTGTTGCCAGAGAATTGAATGTTCCTTTCTCTACCATAAGCCACCTGCAATGTTGTTTTAGAGAGTTTGGCAGTACATCCAAATGTCCTTACAACCACAGACCACGTGTAACCATGGCTCAAGCCCGGGAGGAAACCCAGTTCCATAACGAATGCAATCCCTTTTCACCCAACCCAACTCCTCCCACCGGAGTAACACGGGCCAAATAATTGAATCCCCTCAATGTTTAGAGGTTGGCTCCGCTGGCCTTCGATCTGATTGGAGAAACTGGCTCCCAGACAGAGTAGGACCTTGAGTTACCGCGGACTGCCGAGGCACAGAGCAGTCTTGATGTAATGGGGGGCCTGGCCCCGGGCCAACAACCGTCAGAATTAGCTAATTGTTATACAATATAGCTAGGTAGCTAGTAAAAGACGGTGGCAGTCTGGTTAAGGCAGTCTTGTATGGGGTTCTCTCCCGGCAAGTTTGCATGTCATTTTATACCTACGCGAATGCAACACTGTTGCAGTAAAATTGGAACTTCAGCTGCGCGAGCTAGCCCAGCCCCCGCTAGCTGCCTAGCGAACGAGAATTTGCTAGTGGAACGGGGCTTCAGTCCGTAAGTAGCTACATCGAATTATAATGGTCTGTTCTATGTTAGTTAGCGAATCTAACTATGTGGGTTAACTAGCGAGTTGCCAAACTGGCATGGAATTTGTGCTGTACTGTCATACAGCGCGAGCCACCGCTATCAATTTCAGCCGTAAACGGTGTGCTAAACTAGCAAGCTAACATTAGCTACACTATAGTAACCCCTGTGTTTGAGAGGCTAGTAAGACCACTGCAATTTGCTTGACGCAAACTATCCTTTAGACCAGGGCTGTTCCACTCTTATCCTACGAGGTTCGGAGCCTGATGGTTTTCTGTTCTATCTGATCATGAATTGCGCCCACCTGGTGGGGGAAAAATGGAGAGAAATAAGCCATGAAACTGGCTTCGATGTCCAGAGTTTAATATGAGGGCTTTAGATTATGCTTTCGACCCATAGAATCCAGCATGTGGTACGTTTACGCAGCGGCATTGCTATTTTCATTTGGTATCTAGGCAGCTACTAATTCGGGGATTGCATGGATCTATATTTAGACACAAAGACCGATGGAGTCATGCTTTGTCTGCTTGCTGCACAAATGCATTTGATAAGCTCTGACTGCATGGCATACTACTGTGCATTGAGATGCGATTTATTTGATGTACACTGACTGTCATTGACTGCATACATGCATTACACTTTTTGAATGTCTGCAGTGCCTTGAGTAGCAGACTGGGACAAGAATTCGGCCCTGACATTTTATCCACATCACTGTGCGCGCTGCCAACTCAAGCCCCATACACACCCTACTTAGACACCGACATTAGTGCTGACACAACATTGGCACTACAGTGCCGCGTTTCTCAACCATTTCAGTACCAGTGACTGGCGAGACATGGTCCTCGTTTTCAACCAGCTCATGTTTAAAAGAAATGTGAACACACCACTAGAGATACAGCTTAGCGCTATAACTGTAACTCTGTTCTAGCCATTTTGTTTGCAACCCTGGTGTTGTCTGTCTCATCACACAATGCTTTTTCTTGTTCTTTGTCTCAGGGTTTCGTTAGCTGGCAATAGGCGGCTTTTGGCAGATGAAATAAATAGAAAAGCCGCTAAATAAAATTGGCACCGGCCAAATATATTCCATAGCAAAATAATGCTTTTTAGCCTATTCATTGATGGAAATACCAGTCGATGGAAATACATTTGACTGGTAATGCTTATCGGTCTATGGGTTAATTTGCATAATTTAGTGGAATTAAATTGGTGTGTGTGTGTATATACAGTATATTCATTATGTATCTTATTTATCACATGCGTACAGAGCCTTTAAGCGAAAAATCTGCAACAGCATCCCAAACAGCAAATGCATAGGCAACAAAAGGCAGGCTTCATCAGCACGTCACACACCACTTTGCAATGAGCTGGAGGCAGTATGCATTTTGAAAACGTCTACTTAATTGTTTGAAACCTGAACGTTTTACTACTTATTATGAGGCATGTCTTACCTTGCTTCAAGGTAGCCTAGCCAAAATCAGACCACATCGATGGAGGCAATTATTTTATATAAACTTTCTTAAATTGTCCAGTAGCCAAAGGCACAATCCTAGTCATATAGCAACCCATGCTAGTTTTTGTATATTAGATCTCCCCACTTTCTAAATGTCTTAACAGATATTTTCATCTCTTTCAACATAAAATCGCACGCAAGTGCGTTGCGCTTTTAACAAAGGTGTTTTCCTGCTAACATTTGCGCGTAGCCTACTGCCCTGTGTGCATTGCTGCGCTTATAATATGAAGAAATGAGTTCAACATTTTAAGCTTAAAGTTTTGATCTGTTGCATCACACTCATTGCGTTTTTTTTTTTGTATATTGCCAAGGCCTGCTGGTTGTATGAAATTGGGATCTATCGTCCCACAGCTGTCCCAACGTCTGTTTGGAATAGTCTAGTTCTTTCGCGTTACGCTGACCATTATAATAGTCAACTTTTCTAATATGGTGGAAAGTAGATTGATATAGGCTAGTGATTTTGCTGTTCGTTACGCTTCTTGTTGGCTGGGGAAAAAGTAAATGTGGACAGTTATTCGAAAATCTTAAGTTCGCATCAGAATTTGGTAAGAAGTACCACACGTCGTTGTATCCTCGACTTGCATGTTCTGTTCATATAAATAACCCTCATCTAAATGTGGTTTCTATCATTCTGAGCACAGTGGGTGGATACCTTAATCAGTTTACGCACCCAATGCATTTCTCAAATGCCCAGTGAATTAAAATGCTGCAGGTCAAATGTCTGGCTCCATATTTAACAAACGGAAACCCTGCCTGTCTGCTTAAGCCTTATAATGTTATAAAAGCCAAGCTAATGACAGGCTATATTTAAGCAATAAAGCCCAAGGGGGTGTGTTATATGGTCAATATACCGCGACTAAGGGCTGTTCTTAAGCACAACGCAGTGTGGAGAGCCTGGATACAGCCCTTAGCAGTGGTATATTGGCCATATGCCACAAACCCCCGAGGTGCCTTATTGCTATTAAAAACTGGTTACCATTGTAATTAAAGCAGTAAATATATACGGTATGATATACCACAGCTGTCAGCCAAACAGCATTCAGGGCTCCAACCATCCAGCTATTGAGACTAATGAGGTATTCAAGAGATAAGTTGTTTCATCTAACGTGTCCAAGAATGCATGATTCAAATTACTTTCAGGTGCAACCTGATCCAGTGATGGTCATGGATTTTATGCTATTGCACTGTCAAAATAGGACTGCAGAATTTCAGTTTTTTTAATATATATATATATTTATTTATTTGTTTATTTATTTATTTATTATTAGAGATGACCTATATACATGTTATGTGTACTAGCTAATATCATAGGCTAATTCATTTGAGGAAGTGGTAACTCAACATTAAAGGGAATTAGCAAACATTTTCACCTATATATTCATCATCTCCAGCACCTCCCCAACATCAAAAAGGATAGAGGAAGATAAGTGTTTCGGATGACATCAACCAAATACCAGACAGTTAGTAGGCAATGCCTACTCATCATGATACACACTGATGATGTCATTGGGAAACGTATCTTCCTCTCTCCTTTTTACTACAAAACATAGAGATGTTGGGGAGGTGCTGGAGATGATCAATATGAAGTAGAAAAATGTTGACATTTCTCTACCTAGATTTCTAACTCGAAATATAATACCCACTGCTAGTAGCCATGTATTCATCCAGCAGTACATTTAATGTTCTAAAAAAACGTTGCAGTTGTAGGCTACTACCAATGAGACCTATAGCCCTATGTAGGGCTGGGCGATATGGCCTTAAAGTCTTAGCTACATGTTTTTGGGGGCGATTAACTTTCTGTCTAAGCTTTGTTGCACAATTAAAGGTCAATGCACTGCATTTCAAACAGTCGGGAATAATCCAATTATAATTCAGGGCTTGTAAAATTACAGCTAGGTTAAATATAAGCCTTCAAACATAAAACCCTCTAATTATTTATTTTATAAAAACATTGTTTAACTTGCTTTTTTGCAATAATTATTGACCTAGCTTTCAAGTCTATGAAAATGCGCTTTTTGTTACAAATGTAACCAGAACCATGCACATCCACTAATAATAACCAACTTCTTGTAGCAGGCATTATAGAACATTTAGCACAAGTCTCAAACAACCTTTCAAGCACAAGCCCACTGCTAGTGAGTAGCCAGCTAGTCTTTATATTTTAAGCCAACTTGGATCTATTTGCTTGCTAAGAAGGTAGAACAGTTGAACTGTTAAGAATACACCATTCTGTCTGTCTCCAACTGTTTGAACAACGTAGCCTGTTCACTTTGTTTGCTGAGAGTCAGATCAGTACTCTTATAGGCTGACCACACCACTCGCGTCGCGTGCGCGAGCGTTGCAAAATAAATTTAGAAATACATGTTATTCAATTATTGCACCCACACTGCTCGCGCGCGCCAACGAGCATCTGCGTTGCCAAGGGCTAAAATAGAAATCAGTTCTATTTCTGTTTATATCCCAAGACAAATTAGCTAGCAACAGCAAGCTAGCTAAATAGGAGAAATTAGCTAGCAAGTGCAAGCTAACTTGCTAAATTGCCATACATGTTTAATGCTTTTAGACCTGTCCCCAAATTAATGTAATTGGTTCAGAGTTTGTTTTGATATTTTTACCTGTGTGTCGTGATCGCGTTTGGTGTAGGGGGACAAAATAAATGTATGCATGATAGCGAACGCGCCCAACTGGTTTGGGTTCCGTGTTAGCTGATGCCGCGTTTGACTTTGAATGTGAGTTTGCGTGACCTCAACCTAACAGAACCGGGTCGGCCCATCTTGGTAGGGGGGTTGGCCGTTGCCCACTGATCAGCTAAAAGCTCATTATAGATTAGTATAACAGAGAAATTGCGCAAAAATCTTAAATAAAATCTTCACACGCCCAAGGATCACTGGCGATGCCATCTTTTTCAATATTTATAAAATTCTTAATACATTTTCACCAGCCTGCCCAACTATAGATAGCCGATCCGCCCAAGCTCATTTAAAAGGAACATTTTCACCAGCCCCCCCAACTATAGATAGCCGATCCGCCCGAGCTCATTTAAAAGGAAAAATGCATTTACCTTTTTTTTTTGTCCTTTTTATTTTTTTTATCTCTTAGAGTCCCACACTTGCCCAGCTGCAGGACTATGCATGCAGTAGCAAATCTGATTTGGCAGATAATCAAGGTAAGATTTGATGCAGCCCTGCTAAATTACACATTCCAACTTCACTGATTTTCATAATTAAAATCTGCATTTTGTCACATAGCTAATAGGATATTGCTTTGATGTATGTTGCAGGTTATGTAGCTATGTTTAATCATAATTTTCTCAATGTTATAATGTATCTGTGTCAAGTCTAAAGGGGAGGAGTATTGGCCATATGCATCTTAAACAATCCATGCCAAGTTTTATAACGGTCACATCATTTCCTAATCTGACCAATTGTGGAAGGAACCTATAACCGCATCACACTAAACCAGCACCAATTTAGATGCTGTAATGATACAAGTGTGCCTTCCCTTATCCAATCAGAGTGCGCAGCAGCAGTATACCGGTAGTTGTATTCCAATCACAGCTTTAGCCAGTACAGTATTGTCACTGCTGCTCAGCATTGAACAGTGCTCTGGCTAATGTAAGTCCATGGCTCCGATGCAGCACTGACCCTGCAAGGCTGCTCGCTAGGCTACCTCCCTCCCTCCTGACTGTGATGTAGAGCAGGACTCGAGCTAGAGAGCTGTTCCTGTCTGTACTTCGTCGAGGTGTGTCTCTAAGATCCTTCTAGGCTGCTCAGCTTGCTAAAATATCTAGCAAGGCTACCTCCCATCTTCCCGACTGTTGTGCTAGTGGAGCAGGGCTGGGGTTATAGGTCATTGGGCTGGAGCTGTTTCTACAGACTCTGTAGGGCCGTGTCTCAAGCAGGATCCTGTAAGTCTATGCTAGCTCAAGGCTGCCTGTAGGGGTCAGTGGGTTCGAGGCAGGCTCAGTACGGTGGACCGACGCTGGGGGTAAATTTGACCTTGTTTGACTGGTGCGGCCTGGATGTGCTTCAAGCTGCAGTCAGGGAAGTGGACAGGACAGTATTTATGCTTTAAACAGGTAGCCTGGCTTAATTTCTGTACTGTAATACAGACTAACACCTGTTCATTCATCAAACAGTTGTATTTCATGTTTGTCTCTCTTGGTCTTAGGTATCAGCTTAACCCTCAAACTGAAGTAAACACAGGCTATGATGAATCCCCTGAGGTAAGAACTTTTGAGTCATAATTATGCCAGACAGCCAAGTCCCTTAATGAAGGACAGTGCAGGGCTACTGTAGTATTTATTGGGCTGTAAAGATGTCATTAGCTAATAATAGCTGCTGATATACAGTTGAAGTCAGAAGTTTACATACACTTAGGTTGTTTTTTCAACCACTCCACAAATTTCTTGTTAACAAACTATAGTTTTGCCTATCTACATTGTGCATGACACAAGCAATTTTTCCAACAATTGTTTACAGACAGATTATTTCACTTATAATTCACTGTATCACAATTCCAGTGGGTTAGAAGTTTACATACACTAAGTTGACTGTGCCTTTAAACAGCTTGGAAAATTCCAGAAAATGATGTCATGGCTTTAGAAGCTTCTGATGCGCTAATTGACATCATTTGAGTCAATTGGAGGTGTACCTCTGGATGTATTAAGACCTACCTTCAAACTCAATGCCTCTTTGCTTGACATCATGGGAAAATCAAAGGAAATCAGCCAAGACCTCAGGAAAAAATGTAGACCTCCACAAGTCTGGTTCATCCTTGGGATCAATTTCCAAACGCCTGAAGGTACCACGTTCATTTGTACAAACAATAGTACGCAAGTATAAACACCACGGGACCACGCAGCCGTCATACCGCTCAGAAAGGAGACACGTTCTGTCTCCTAGAGATGAAGGTCCTTTGGTGCGGAAAGTGCAAATCAATCCCAGAACAACAGCAACGGACCTTGTGAAGATGCTGGAGTAAACCAGTACAAAAGTATCTATTTCCACAGTAAAATGAGTCCTATATCAGTATAACCTGAAAGGCCGCTCAGCAAGGAAGAAGCCACTGCTCCAAAACCGCCATAAAAAAGCTAGACTATGGTTTGCAACTGCACATGGGGACGAAGATTGTACTTTTTGGAGAAATGTCCTCTGGTCTGATGTAACAAAAATAGAACTGTTTGGCCATAATGACCATCATTATGTTTGGAGGAAAAAGGGGGAGGCTTGCAAGCCGAAGAACACCATCCCAACCGTGAAGCACGGGGGTGGGAGCATCATGTTGTGTGGGTGCTTTGCTGCAGGAGGGACTGGTGCACTTCACAAAATAGATGGCATTATGAGGTAGGAAAATTATATAGATATATTGAAGCAACATCTCAAGACATCAGTGAGGAAGTTAAAGCTTGGTCCAAATGGGTCTTCCAAATGGACAATGACCCCAAGCATACTTCCAAAGTTGTGGCAAAATGGCTTAAGGACAACAAAGTCAAGGTATTGGAGTGGCCATCACAAAGCCCTGACCGCAATCCTATAGAACATTTGTGGGTAGAACTGAAAAAGCGTGTGCGAGCAAGGAGGCCTACAAACCTGACTAAGTTACACCAGCTCTGTCAGGAGAAATGGGCCAAAATGCACTGAACTTATTGTGTGAAGCTTGTGGAAGGCTACCAGACACATTTGACCCAAGTTAAACAATTTAAAGGCAATGCTACCAAATACTAATTGAGTGTATGTAAATTTCTGACCCCCTGGGAATGTGATGAAAGAAATTAAAGCTGAAATAAACAATTCTCTACAATTATTCTGACATTTCACATTCTTAAAATAGTGGTGATCCTAACTGACCTAAGACGGGGAATTTTTACTAGGATTAAATGTCAGAAATTGTGAAACTGAGTTTAAATGTATTTGGCTATGGTGTATGTAAACTTCCGAGTTTAACTGTACATGCTGAGAAACCGGCTCTAGGCTAAATTATGGTTAAGGTTTTTTAGTATTATGTTGTCCGACCCCAAATCTCTACTTACGGTATATCTGCATTTACAGATGCTTCTTGAATATGTAATTGAAAAGCCTTTTGGCAAGTCTCAACACAGTATCCACACGTACAGTCAATATATCATGTCTGAAACGTTGAATTAACATTTGCCTTTCTTAGAAAATACTGCAAGTCACTGCCAGTCAGACAAAAGGGGAGCAGCAATGAAACAACTCACCATTCCTTCCCTTCCTTCCTGGGAGAAACACCACACTCTCACCGTAAAGAACAAATGGAAAAATGAATTATGTATATTTTAGTTTCATATTGTTTTGTAAACATGTCTAACCTTTTTTTGGGGGGGGCATGTGGGGTTATAGATGAGATCATGATGACCCTGAAGTTTCATACCTTCTCTGTCTTATCTGTGATTTATTAACATGTTCGATATACAGTAGCCTGTAAGGGACTCTAAGCCTTGACGATATGTTTGTATTTCGGGAAGGAGAGGAAAAGACACAGAAATGTAATAACACCGATACCTGGCCGAATTGAGCAGAGTCTCCTACATCTGAGACCTAGCCTGGTTCCTAGATCTGTTTGCGCTGTCTTCCATGACATCGGCAAAACGGCACAAACAGATCTGGAACCAGGCTAGCAGGGACCCAACGTCTGCGTTTTCAAACTCTACAGGTGGCCCCTTTTTTTGGGCTGAGTACAGTAACTGACAGGCAGCAGCATGTCATCCACTCTTCCACAGAACACAGTTCAAACAGCAGCTGGATCCTCTATGTATGTTTTAACACTCATTCAGTACTATCTGCTCTGTTCACCTCACACACTCATCAGCATTGATCTCTGCTTAACACGGTATGTAGTTAGGCCTAGACTTATATCATTGCCTGTACAAACACACTTTAAAAAAAAAAAATCGAATCAAATGTTTATTTGTGACATGCTTCATGAACTACAGGTGTAGACTAACAGTGAAATTCTTTACGAGTCTTTTTCGAACAATTCAGAGTTTAACTCTTGAAAGGGAGTGGTTCCACCTCGAAGCATAACCATTCAAACATTGGGTTTGGTATTTTACCTCTAATACTCCTAATCCTTCAGCTCTTTAGGTGATTCACACCCTTCAGCTCTCAAATTCCTCTCTATGGTCATTCTCAAAACTCAAATATTTACACACTCTAAAGTATTTACTGAGGCTAAGAGTCCCCCCCCCCTTTTCCATTTTAGATTACTAAATGCTTGGTAGTTAATTCTTTTTTTGTTTTGAAATGTTTATTATATTTTTTTTATGTCAAATTTTAAGTTTAAAATGTTTACGTTGCTAGCTAGTATAAAACCACGTGTAGACACAGTCATGTACGCTGTGATGTATAGAAGTAGCTATAGTAGAAATGCATTGTTTCCTTGTGGTAAGTGAGTGAGATGCTGCCACGGAACTGAGACACTGATGATTGGTGCTATTTTGGACTTTAATCTGCTCCTTGGAAAGGTAGCTGAGATGGGTTCTATTTTTTACTTTCATGTTCTGATTAAGGAAGGGGTTGGTTCTTTGACGTCTGGTTGTTGTAACTTGGTCTGGATTGGCTTTGTTTTTTTCCCTGTCGTTTTCTGTGCGGCTTTCTCATTGGACTTAAGGAAAATATCAACTTTTTTCATGGTAATGTTTTACTAAAGTGGGGGGGGGAAGGATTTAGGTGAGAAGATTTGAGGATACACCATGTTGATCGGAGCAATCACAAAACTGCAATCGTTAACACTAGTTACCCTTTAAAACTGAGATGTGCAATCAAAGGGATACATTGTATCTAGTAGTACCCAGCACAAGTCACTTTTAAAAAAAATGTTTACATTTTTTTGTTCATGTTCTGATTGACAGACAATCTTGAAACCAAGAGTGCATTTTTCCCCTAACATGTTTGTGTTTAACAGATCTCCTAAGAGATTTTGCACACTTGTGAGTAATGAAATTGTCACATATAGAAGACGCCACAGAATGTTAATGTCAGATATTCGCTTCAAGGTGTTTAGCATAAGTAAACACTGAAACGTAAAGGTTATTTTTAGAAAATGGCACTTGAGAGAACTTGATAGTTAAACTATAAAATGAATGAACACACTTTAATGTGTGTTAAGGCCCAGCCTGTTAGGGTTTGGGTTCAGGGTTTCAACTTTTCTTCACCAGCTGGATATGACTTTAATGCTATAGTGAGTCATGTGTGATTATATAATGTTAGTTAGCGTGAGACTTGAATCACATGATGCATATAATCTTGTTTTAGAAAAACGTTTTCCAAACAGGGCGCACATGTATCATAAAGTGATCTCCGTTTTAATTATATATATTTTTTTCATTGTCTTTGAATTATTTAGTAAATAAATTGTTGACTGAACCTTTTTATTAAACAAACTAAAACCCAAAAGATTTTTAATTTTAGCAATTTTTTTTTTTTAGACAACTAGGGTTAAGGGCCTTGCTCAAGGGCACATTGACAGATTTTCCCCCTAGTTGGCTTGGGGATTCAAACCAGCAACCTTTCAGTTACTGGCCCAATGCTCTTAACCACTAGGCTACCTGCCACCCTAGCTAGAGATTTAAAACATCAAAGTTATGTCAGTATTTGCAGTTTTGTCTTTGCTTCCCTTTTTTTATATTGTTAAATATTCTAATTAATATGATGATAACCAACTTGAAAGCCCACGTTAGTTTTCTTTTGTCTTCCATTCTCCCTCGATTTTGGGACCTATTGAACCAGCATGTTCTGGTCTTACTAATTGCGTGCTCTCTTTTCGTCATTGTTTTTGTTTGTTTTTTCTGTAAAAAAAAAATATATATATATATCATCTTGCATTTCATTCATCATAGACTACTTAATATGAATGCTGTTTTGTACATAGCAAAGTGAATAGCGTAGGCAGGATGTGTTGAGTGAGGTATTCAGTATTTACCACTAAGGTTGAAAAATATACACTATGCCAGCTTTGCAAAATTATTATAACGATGCACTTAACTTACAGTATCCCATGTACTTTGGCAATTTTAGAAGTAGTGCAATAAATAAGCAAGCTTGTAATTTGGTGTTATTTAAATCTGTTTATGTGTGTGGAGTCTTCTTTCCAGTGCTGTAGGAAAATTGTGCTTTGTTAGAGAAGCCTGACTGGTCTTGGAATACAGTTTCAAAAAGTCATGTGATTTTCAAGCTGTGGTTTTTAACCATTAGTGGCAAACAGTAGAGAGCCAAGTATCCGGAGAGCAGATCCAAAGTGTGGTTGTACACTTCCTATGGCTTCCAAGCGGATATTCCTTACAACGTAGTTGCGACACGGCAAAATCATCAGTCACGGCAAATAAATATAACTTGGGGAAATATTTCTGCCGAAACACACTTTGAAGATGCTGAAGCAGTCCACATTTTTTCCCCCTCTGAAAACAAAACGAGTAACAAAGTACCACAGAGTTGTCTTTTTTTCAGCAGGAACCCCATTTTTCCCACCAGAACTTCTAGGGACCATATTTTTTTTCGCAATTTCTCACGACCTCGTCACAAATCTAATGATACAACCTTAAACTCTGTAAATGTAGATTTTTGTATAAATAAACCAATGAATTGAAGGTTAAGAAATGTATTGGTTTATTGAAAAAAATAAAGCAATACATTTACTCAATAGAATAGTGTTTTTTTTAGATTATCTTTCTCAAATGTTTTATTGTCCCATACAATAATCTGTGCTCTTATTTTTTGGTTACCCCGCTGCAGACCCCAGTAGGGGTTGCGACCCCAACTTTGATTACCACTGGAATAGTTCACCTATTTACATAGCTTGTTGTGTGTTCTGTGGGAGTGAACTATTCCTCTTGTGGAGCATTCAAGTGTGCCATGGGGAGGGAAACATGCATTATGACAAGCAGTTGTATTGGCCTTTGTTAGAGGGGGAATCCCAACTTTCCACAACCTACTTTATTTATTTCTCAACTTCTAAAATATGTGCAAACAGCACCATTTTAAACCCAGAGTTTTTAGCAGCACAAGATGACTTCAGAAGTAACCGATCTGTTAGGCTACTTGCTTCTGGCTGTCCATCAATGTCACATTACTGCTCCACAATTCGCCATGAGTGAATAGGGGAGAGTGGGGCTAAATGTAACATGGGTCAATTGTAGGTAACTTGGGGTAAAACGGCAATATTTCGGGAGAGACTTACACATAATTTTTTAAAGATTTGTATTTATTTGAGTAAGAGTAGTGACACCAGGGACTGTGTTGGGGAAGAATGTTGACATTAAGTGGTTTCTGTGAGAAGTACAGGCAGGGAGTCTTAACCTGTTTGGTGAGTTACCCTAACGGATAGGCCTACATTATATTCACTGTTTATATGCCATTTTTTGGGGATGTAAAATTCATCAATAGGATAATAAATAATTTAAAGATCACATTTGGGATCTGACTAATGATTAGCCCAATAGGCAACCCCAAGCTTCAGCCTATTTATTTGCACTTTGCTGCATTAGTTGGGCTACAAGTGATCATGTTTATTGCTAGTAGCATACCTGATAATCATTTAGGAGTATAATGTCTTTAAGTCGCCAGAACTGAGCTTCTCAGTCCTACATAAAAATGATCTGACCCCCAAAACAAGGGGGGTGGGACCACCCTTTCAACCCCACACACACACACACACACACTGCTACAGTACACATTTTTCCAGAGGAGAAACTGCATTGTTGGATGAACCTCTACCCCCAGAAACCAGACTTTTCCACCAACACAGGCAAACACTAAGCTCTATGACATTTAAAGTACAGTAGCTGTCCTTAAACAGCAAACACGGCCGGAGATGATTATCATGGATAAATCAAAGAATATGGCAGATTTGTGCATGATGGAATAACAGTGTTTAATTTACCCACAGAAGAACACCACATCCCTCTTTAATTCAATACTGAGGTCAGTTTTACCCACTGAGATGCCGTAGAAATGTGTTATTAGCCGTTCTCTGAGATTCAGGTTAATCTCTATGGAGTTTGATTCTGGGAAAGTTTTGAAGCATCATGTGGAAAATGCAGTCAAGGGGAATCTGAATCAAACTAACATTTGGTAAACGATGGCATTTTAACTAAAGAGGCATAAGATTTTGAGAAACTTCCCTCAATATGTTCTTGTGTGTATTCTTGTGTAACTGGTGTGTGAATTTTGTGGGCGTAGAAACTCTTCCCACTGCAGGATTTGGGCTGTTGGGTTCATGCATGCAAAGCCCATTATTCCCTGACATCTGTGTGGCAGGAGGCACTGGTCAGACAGAGCTGAGCCACTACGGAGTCCTCCCTCCCTGGCTCCCTGGTGCTGTTTGTCTTTGTTTCGATGACCAGCTCATTCTAATCTCATCAGCAGCTCCACCTTCCCAACACCACTTTTCATTCATTTAATTTTCATTCCCTCTTCCTCACTTTCCCTCATCCTTATTCTCTCTCTCTCCATCTCTATCTTCGCTTCCTCTCTCTCTATGCCTCCCCCTCTATCTACCCCGCTCTCTTTTCCTCTCTCTGCCTACCCCCTCTACCCCGTCTCTTTTTTTCTTTCTTTCTCAAAACAATACCAAGGATTCCAAGTTTGCATGACATTTTTTTCTTTCTTTCTCAAAACAATACCAAGGATTCCAAGTTTGCATGACATTTTTTTTCTATCAGACGATTGTGTATTAATAACATTACATTTATAGTTGTATGTATTTGACCTCTTTTCTCTGTAATTACTGTAGTCTCAGTCTGTGTGGCGCCTTCCAAGCCTGTCTTTAAATCATATTCTGGCATTGGGGCGGCGATGTGTTGTGTACTGTACTCCAAAGCTAAACAGCAGCATGGGAAATTATGGTCCACTTGGAGTCTGGGACCAGCTCTTTCATAGAATCCTTTCATCAGCTAGCTACCCGAGACCCAGAACGTTTAAGCCTTCCTAAGGAAAAACATGCATTCCAGACACACACACACACACACACAGAGACTCAGGGGGAAAAGGACATGTCCATTTCCTAACCTACAGTATCACATCAATGATCCATGACCTTTCAGCTTTTAATGAAATTATAGGCTTCTGTTTCCTTTCTAATGGGTTTCAGTGCTATGCATCACAGTGCATGAGTATCTATGGCAACACATGATCTCAGTCACTTACTGTTATTCAATACAAAAAGGACTGGATCAGGAAATACCTCAGAAGCAGTCTGTAGAACTGCCATGAAACCAAATATTATATATCTTGTTAAATCCCTCTTTTCAAAGTTGAGAGATGTACAAAGACTTTGCTCAGGCGAGTGTGGAGTATTTGGCTAAGATGGTTGACCGTATTACACTTCAGGAGTGACACAAGATGACTTCAGAAGTTACCGATCTGTTAGGCTACTTGCTTCTGGCTGTCCATCAATGTCAATTACTGTATGTGTAACGGACATGAATCATTCATGGTCTCGTGATGGGTAGCCCCGCCTGCGTCTTCGAAGTTGGTGTCGGCCCTCAGGCCAATAGGGAAATTCCTCTTGGTCTAATGGTCAAGACATTGGTTTCTCCCATGGTAGACCCGGGTTCATATCCTGGCAGTTACATATGCATTTCCATTGGCTTGCAGTAGACCTGTCTGTTAGTTGGACCTATAGGATGTGTTGCGATAGGTGACGATGATTACATGCTCCTGCAGGAACAAGATGTCTGTGCACTGACTACAATCAATCAAATCAATCAAATGTATTTTTATATAGCCCTTCGTACATCAGCTGATATCTCAAAGTGCTGTACAGAAACCCAGCCTAAAACCCCAAACAGCAAGCAAAGCATGTGAAAGAAGCACGGTGGCTAGGAAAAACTCCCTAGGAAAAACTCCCTAGAAAGGCCAAAAACCTAGGAAGAAACCTAGAGAGGAACCAGGCTATGAGGGGTGGCCAGTCCTCTTCTGGCTGTGCAGGGTGGATATTATAACAGAACATGGTCAAGATGTTAAAATTTTAAAATGTTCATAAATGACCAGCATGGTCAAATAATAATAATCATAGTAGTTGTCGAGGGTGCAACAAGCACGTCCGGTGAACAGGTCAGGGTTCCATAGCCGCAGGCAGAACAGTTGAAACTGGAGCAGCAGCACGGCCAGGTGGACTGGGGACAGCAAGGAGTCATCATACCAGGTAGTCCTGAGGCATGGTCCTAGGGCTCAGGTCCTCCGAGAGAAAGACAGAGAGAAAGAGAGAATTAGAGAGAGCATATTTAAATTCACACAGGACACCGGATAAGACGAGAAATACTCCAGATGTAACAGACTGACCCTAGCCCCCCGACACATAAACTACTGCAGCATAAATACTGGAGGCTGAGACAGGAGGGATCAGAAGACACTGTGGCCCCATCCGATGATACCCCCGGACAGGGCCAAACAGGCAGGATATACTACACAACAAACTCTAGTGCTAAAGGTTTATATGTGCCTGAAGATTTCCTCAAAGGGGACTCTGCCCTCTCATGATAAGCTCTGGATTTGTTTAGGCATCTGATATGGAAGAGGCCTTGAGGGATTTTGGTTGGCTGTCAGTTCAAATCCAATTTTATTTGTCACATGCGCCGAATACAAGAGGTGTAGACGTTACCGTGAAATGCTTACTTACAATGCAGTTCAAGAAATAAATTAACTAAAAGAAAAAGTAACACAAGAAAATTACATAATGATAAAGAGTCTATTCTATATACAGGGGGTACCGGTACAGAGTCAATGTGCAGCAGCGAGTAGCAGCAGGGTAAAAACAATGACCCCCCCCCCCAATGTAAATAGTCCGGGTGGCCATTTGATTAATTGTTCAGCAGTCTTATGGCTTCGAGGTAGAAGCAGTTAAGGAGCGTTTTGGTCATAGACTTGGCGCTCTGGTACCGTTTGCTGTGCGGTAGCAGAGAGAACAGTCTGTGACTTGGGTGGCTGGAGTCTTCGGCAATTTCTTGGGCCTTCCTCTGACACTGCCTAGTATATAAGTCCTGGATGTCAGGAAGCTTGGCCCCAGTGATGTAATGGGCCGTACGCACTACCCTCTGTAGCGCCTTACGGTCAGATGCCGAGCTGTTGCCATACCAGGCGGTGATGCAACCAGTCAGGTTGCTCTCGATGGTGCAGCTGAACAACTTTTTGAGGATCTGGGGACCCATGACAAATCTTCAGTCTCCTGAGGGGGAATAGGTGTCGTGCCCTCTTCACAACTGTCTTGGTGTGTTTGGACCATGATAGTTCGTTGATGTGGACACCAAGGAACTTGACGCTCTCGACCCGCTCCACTTCAGCCCCGTCGATGTTAATGGGGGCCTTTTTTCGGCCGTCCTTTTCTTATAGTCCATGATCAGCTCCTTTGTCTTGCTCACATTGAGGGAGAGGTTGTTGTCCTGCCACCACACCGCCAGGTCTCTGACCTCCTCCCTATAGGCTGTCTCATCATTGTCGGTGATCAGGCCTACCACTATTGTGTCATCAGCTAACTTAATAGTGGTGTTGGAGGTGTGCTTGGCCACGCAGTCGTGGGTGAACAGGGAGTACAGGAGGGGACTAAGCACTGAGGGGCCCCAGTGTTGAGGATCAGCGTGACAGACAGTGGCGACCCGTCATTCAGGGCAGGTGGGGCAGAGCCCACAGGGGCTTGTCATATGAAGAGAAATATTGAAGAGAAATTATAGATAAAACGTATCGGTGCTCATCAGCCACTGGGCATAAACATTACACAAGTTGGAAATCGCAAATTCAACAATGAGTGGTTTGGAAGGAATTTGTGACCGTGGTTAACTGCAAGCATTGCAAAGCATTCACTAGCTTGCTATTCAATTGAGTGGCTGTGTGGTCCCAAATCTGGGGTTAAGGGGCTCTTTTCCAAGTTTAAAATGATAAACATTCAGCGTTAGCCATGCTCTCAATGAAGCATGATTTATGTCGCTCTCAAAGCAACTTAACTCGGAACTGCGAAATCTTGACTTCTCAGTTGTCTTGAACTCACTGAAGTCGGGAATAAACAAGCTCTGACTGGTGAAAATACATTTTGAACGGTCATCAAACCCGGAATTGTAAATCCGGTCTCTTTCTAGAGCTATGACCTGAAGATCAATGACGTCATCATGATTCGACCTTGTTTTTTTTCAGAGTTCCCAGTTGTTTTGAAAACACCATAAATCCAGAGAATTCCAGACTTTGACAAAAATTTGCCCTCGAAGGACCGCCGCGCCACCTTTCTGTTCAAGTGAGCACAGCACAACAAGGCGAGTCCAAAAATGTATTGTATGCTGCTGCATAAATTATGTAATATGCCAGGGAGATGTGTACTGTAGCTAAGAAAGTAATACCAAGTGTATGTTGTGTAGTAAGATGTTAGTAGCCCATGTGCCTCACCCTAATAATTTGGTCTACTTACCCCTCTTAATTTTGCCTACTAATCTGACTTGGTGGTGCACATGTAGCCTATAACCCATTTTAAAGAAATGTAGTCATCGAATATTGTGAGAGCTTTCATTGTCTGCTTATATGCCCCCTTATTTATCCTATGGTTCTGACTTGGTGTACTGGGAGAACACTGTAAGACTGTAATACTGTATGTTCTGAATTCTGTCGCTGTACATTTCAAAGTGCTAAACAAATTGTTATATTGACTACGTCCATCCTAGCTCGCTCATTAATGTCTTAATCGAAATTACGTATTGTCTCTTATCCGCTTGTCGTCCCCTTATGCCATAGTTTGTGTATCTCAATTGTCAGTAGAAACTACATTTGTTTAAGCAAGTCAGCCACATGAGCTATGTTTTTTTTTAAAGGCAGTAAATGAGGCTAAATGAACTGTTTTGCTGCCAGACAAGGCTCCCCTGATAGCCAGGTTTAGCAATCATAAGATGTTGGGAATGCTGTTGGGACAGATTTATGTAGGCCCTAACACTTTGTGGGTACTGTTTGTCACCATTATAGTGCAATTCATGTATTGTTTAGTGTTGTGTAGTCACTTTGCAGGCATGCACCACCAGGATTTACATGCTCAAATCGCCACTGGTGACAGATGTTGTTGCCTACCCTTAACACCTGGGGGCGGCCTGTCAGGAAGTCCAGGATCCAGTTGCAGAGGGAGGTGTTTAGTCCCAGTTGGTAGGGTGTCTACTGTAACACTTTGCTTACACTGCTGCTTTTATTTATGTAATATAGCAATATCCCAGTAGCAATTACTGTTACTGTACTAGATCTCCCATCAAAATGTGGTATTTAAAATATAAAGGTGAAGTTGCATATCCATTGAAGTTACATAAATTAGGCCTGACTAGGCCTCCTGAGTAGCACAGCGGTCTAAGGCAATGCATTGCGGTGCTGAGGCATCACTACAGCCTTGGATTTGATCCCAGGCTGTGTCGCAGCCGCCGGCCGTGACCGGGAGAACCATGAAGCGGTGCACAATTGCCCCAGGGTCGTCCGGGTTAGGGGAGGGTTTGGCCGGCCGGGGATGTCCTTGTCTCATCGTGTTCTAGCGACTCCTTGTGGGGGGCAGGGTGCCTGCAAGCTGACAGTGGTCGTCAGTTGGACAGTGTTTCCTCTGACATGTTGGTGCGGCTGGCTTCCGGGTTAAGCGAGCAGTGTGTCAAGAAGCAGTCCAGCATGGCAGGGTCGTGTTTAGGAGGACGCATGGCTCTCGACCTTCGCCTCTCCCAAGTCCATAGGGGAGTTGCAGCGATGAGACAAGACTAACTACCAATTGGATACCACGAAATTCTGGAGAATAAGAGCAAAAAATATATAAACTAGGCCTGACTTGCAGCTGTAGAGTATTTCTACTGTACTGTGTTTATTTTCAACTCTTACGGAAATGTACATTGAAATTGCATTGATACTGATACACGGGCAGAACTCTGGTTTTAGAAGTGGGGGGGACATAACTTGGTGGGGGGTTTGGGAGTCCTCCCATTTTTGGGGCTATCTTAAACATTTCCTGCAAATGACCCATGGCCATTCTAGCTGTCTCTATTTAAAACAACAAAAAGTAAGCAAAAATGCCCAGAGTCATCAAGCTAGGTAAGAGATTATTAATTATGTTTAAGTAATTAATAAGACTGAACTAGGTCAATGATCATTCAATAAGCAATATTGTGTTGCACTTTTAACCAATAGCCTAACAAATATACAACTCCTACAAATAAAGTACAAAGACATAACTTTTGATTGTCTTTATAAAGACATCCTCTATATCAAATTTCAGCCAGACCGCCCAGCTAGCCCAAGCCGCCTGCACCCCCAACCCCCACCAGTCTGGACAAGAACTCAACTCTCTCCCCCCAACACAACTTTCTTCCCATCTTTTTTTTTTATGTCTCAAGGGAAAGGTTTGGAACACACATACACCTACACATTAACACACAAAAACAGTAAACCCTCCATATAATTCATATCATGGGTCTAATAGTACTGTAGAGCTCTTTTTACTTGCACAGAATATAGCTGGGTCACCCCGTCCTGCCCCTAGGAGTTCATGGCCCTGTAGCGCCCCAAAACACCCCACTCCGCTTTAGGATCTTGGTGAAACACTTCATTATTGGTTTTGGATGTGTTAGGGCAAGGCCAGAGTGACAACCCACAGGGCCAGGACTGAGCAGACCCAGCAGCTAGGGATTGCCTAAATAGGTATCTCCCCTGACGTGGGCATGTTATCATACAGACTCTTTTTGTTGTACAGTATTCCATATAGGCATCCAGACCTTATGAAAGCTATATCCCCTATGCCCTTAAGTATACCCTTAATCTTGTAATAAAACCAACCTTCCAATTAATGGCAATGTATTTCCTAGCTGCTAAAAATGCTAGGTTCCACAGTTTCTTCTGATAACAGTTTCCAGTATCAACATTTCGAAGCAAACAAAAACCGTGAGAAGGGAGAATCTGTAGACGTGCTGAGATAAAATAACATACTCTTTGCCAGAATTCAGCCAGCCTTCACAAGATGATAACATATGCAAATATGTCCCCTTTTGTGCTTTACACCTCCAGCAGAATAATACAATTTCTGAGTGCATGTAATTCAGTTTCACTGGCATATAGTACTTCTATGGATGGTCTTAAATGGCAGTAGTTTATATCTGAGATTATATGAACATGATTGGGCAATATTGTGTAGAGTGCATTCGGAAAGTATTCAGACCCGTTCCCTTTTTCCACATTTTGTTACGTTACAGCCTTATTCGAAAATGAATTAAATAAAACATTTTCCTCATCAATTTACACACAATACTCCATAATGACAAAGCGAAAAAAGGTTTTTAGAAATGTTTGCACATTTATAAAAAAATAAAAAACATACTATATTTACGTAAGTATTCAGACCCTTTGCTATGAGACTTGAAATTGAGCTCAGGTGCATCCTGTTTGCCTTTGATCATCCTTGAGATTTCTACAACTTGATTGAAGTCCACCTGTTGTAAATTCAATTGATTGGACATGATTTGGAAAGGCACACACCTGTCTATTTAAGTTTCCACAGTTGACAGTGCATCTCAGAGCAAAAACCAAGCCATGAGGTCGAAGGAATTGTCTGTAGAGCTCCGAGACAGGATTGTTTTGATGCACAGATCTGGGGAAGGGTACCAACAAAAATTCTGCAGCATTGAAGGTCCCCAAGAGCACAGTGGCCTCCATTATTCTTAAATGGAAGAAGTTTGGAACCATCAAGGCTCTTCCTGGAGCTGGCTGTCCGGCCAAACTAAGCTATCGGGGGAGAAGGGCCTTGGTCAGGGAGGTGACCAAAAACCCAATGGTCACTCTGACAGAGCTCCAGACTTCCTCTGTGGAGATAGGAGAGCCTTCCGGAAGGACAACCATCTCTGCAGCACTCCATCAATCAGACCTTTATGGTAGAGTGGCCAGACGGAAGCCACTCCTCAGTAAAAGGCACATGACAGACCACTTGGAGTTTGCCAAAATACACCTAAAGGACTCTCAGAAACAAGATTCTCTGGTTTGATGAAACCAAGATTGAACTCTTTGCTCTGAATGCCAAGCCTTACATCTGGAGGAAACTTGGCACCATCCCTACGGTGAAGCATGGTGGTGGCAGCATCCTGCTGTAGGGATGTTTTTCAGCGGCAGGGACTGGGAGACTAGTCAGGATCGTGTAAAGATTAACAGAGCAAAGTATAGAGAAATCCTTGATTCAAATCTGCTCCAGAGCGCTCAGGACCTCAGACTGGGGCGAAGGTTTACCTTACAACAGGACAGCAACTATAAGCACACAGCCAAAACAATGTAGGAGTGGCCTGGATAGATAAGTCTGTCATAAACTAGAATTAAGTTTCAAGTTGTATTAATCGTGTGTACGGGACACACATGGTATACACCATCCAACGAAATGCTTACTTGCAGGTTCCTCCTCGACAATGCAACAACAATAAGAACATAAGGTAAATGGCCCAGTATTAAATAATAAACATTTTAGCATAAGTATAATACAGGAAGGGGGGGGATTGGGGGGCAATTGTTTTAAATTGTGCGGTATTTAGCAATCATAATAAGAGTCCGGTAGCAACAGTTGTGATGTGTGTAGCATGAACGTATATACTGTATGTGTGAGGATGTGTGTATGTCTGTGTGTGTGGGGTGTGTACGTGCATGCGCACTAGCGAGTGAGTGCATGTGTGCTAAGATGCAGAGCAGGTGGTCAGTCCAGTTCAAGTGTTCAGCAGTATGATGGCTTGTAGATACCAACAGGGTCAGAGACAGTTTCTATCCGACCTCATGCTCCGATACCATCTGCCTGACAGTAAGGGAGTGAACAGCTCGTGGCTGTGGTGTGTGGGGTTCTTGATGATGCTGTGGGCCTTCCTGAGGCACCGTTTTGAGTAGATGCCCTGTATTGGTGGAGCACGGTCCCAGTGATGCACTGGTCAATCTTCACATCCCGCTGGAGGGCCTTGTGGACGGAGCAATTCCCATACCAGGCCGTAATGCAAGTGTACCGGAGTGGCACGCCGAATTTCTTTAGCCGCCTTTGGAAGTAGAGACACTGTTGTGCCCTCTTGACAAGAATGATGATGGTGGTGTTGGTCCATGTCAAGTCCTCGGTGATGTGGACACAGAGGAACTTTAAAACTGCTCTGTCAATCAAATGTATTTACAAAGCCCTTTTTACATCAGCAGATCACCCAGCCTAAAACCCCAAACAGCAAGCAATGCAGATGTAGAACAACGGTGGCTATAAAAAATGCCCTAGAAAGGCAGGAACCAGTCGCTGAGGGGTGGCCAGTCTTCTTCTGGCTGTAACAGGTGGAGATAAGAGTACATGGCCATTAAGGCTAGATCGTTCTTCAAGATGTTCATAGATGACCAGCCGGGTCAAATAGTAATCACAGTGGTTGTAGAGGGTGCAACAGGTCAGCACCTCAGGAGTAAATGTCAGAGGATAAACCATCCACAGAGACAAACTGTTATCTTTCCGACAGATGAGATCTAAATCAGGCAAGAACTGTGTAGACCAATTTGGGTTTCCAATCTCTCCAAAAGAATGTGGTGATTTGATGGTGTCAAGCGCACTAAGGTCTAGGAGGACAGATGCAGAGCCTTGGTCTGACGCCACTAAAAGGTCATTTTACGATCTTCACGAGTACAGTCTCTGTACTATGATGGAGTCTAAAACCAGACAGGAGCGTTTCGTATACAGTATTTGTTTTCAGGAAGGCAGTGAGTTGCTGAGAAACAGCTTTTTTGATATAGGCCGTTTTTTAAAGGTTTGTCTTTTTCAGGAGTGGCTTTATTACTGCCACTTTTAATGAGTTTGGTACACATGCGGAGTATAGGGAGCCTTTCATTATGTTCAACATAGGAGGGCCAAACACAGGAAGTAGCTCTTTCAGTAGTTTAGTTGGAATAGGGTCCAGTAGGCTGCTGACACTCTACTGCAGTCCCATTGATGTGGATCGGGGCATGTTCCCTCCTCTGCTTCCTGAAGTCAACAATCAACTCCTTTGTTTTGCTGATGTTGAGGGAGAGGATGTTGTCCTGGCAATACAATGCCAGTTCACTTAACTCCTCCCTATAGGCTGACTCATCGTTGTTGGTTATCAGGCCTGCAACCGTGGTCTTGTTCAGCAAACTTGACGATGGAGTTGGTGTCGTGCAAAGCCACGCAAACGTGGGTTAACAGGGGTACTCCCTGTTAACAGGGGTACTCCCTGTTAACCCATCCCCGGGGGGCCCCTGTTTTGTGTGTGAGTCAGTGTGGCAACAACACCTCCTCCAATCTTCACAGCTTGTGGTCTGCCTGTAAGGAAGTCCAGGATTTAGTTGTGGAGGGTGGTGTCCAGACCCAGGGCTCTGAGCTTGATGTCAAGCTTGGAGGGAATAATATTGTTGAATGCTGAGCTGTAGTCAATGAACAGCATTCTCATCTCTGTGAATAGTGATGGAATGGCATCTTCTGTGGATCTGTTCGAGCAGTAGGCAAATTAGATGGGGTCCAGTGTGCCTGGCATGCTGGCCTTGATGTGGGCCATGACCAGCCTCTCGAAGCACTTCCTTGGTCTCCTTGAATCAGATGGGGACTACAGACTGGGACGGGGACAGGTTGAAGTTGTCCGAGAAGATGCCCGCCATCTGGTCAACATACACTCAGAGGACGCGGCCAGGGATGTCATCTGGGCAGGCAGCTTTGTGAGTATTCAGTCTTTTGAGAGTTTTCATAATGGATGGATGAGTCATGGGTGAATGAATCTTTGGAATATGTTCAATCAGTATTCTCAAAACAATCCTGCAGCATTGAATCTGCGTTGAAGAGAAGCGGGACGTTACCATTTCCTGTTTATAGCAAGTCGAGGACTATTGCTACATGCTGTTGTCCTCTGGGAGCAAAGGATGCTTGCAGGGCATTAGACATGGATATAATTCAAATGTAATTGGTTGGTTGAAGAATTTTGGTATGCTATGATGATTGAGGAAGAAGCAGATGAAGAAATGATTACACAAATGATCTGTATTCTCAAAAAGAATGTGTGCATTAGTGAAAAGGCTAAACAAAAGGTGTCTCAAGTAAACACAAACCGTCTCTCCTAACTTGACACATTCACAAGTACAGTCACTCTCCTTTCATGCTTGGCATAGTATAATCTTCTACTACCTGGTCCTGTTCATATCCTTTCCTTGAAAGAGGTGAATGAGTGCATTTGGTACGGCTTGCTGGTACGGTGACGTAACACATTAAAATCGTGACGGGCTCCAGTGCAGATGTGAGGAGATGACACGAGTCAGAGGAATGGGGTGGCAGGGTATATCAGGTAAGTGGAAATGAATCTGTGGAAGCTGCGAGAGGCTACATATCATAGGCTACATCTCAGACCATAGGAGGGAAGGCAGGGAGGCTGTATCAGATCAATGAAGTCTATGAATCGAAGAATGCTGGCAGAATCATATCATGATCCCCAGGACAAAGTCTTGAGTCATTCAGTTGAGTTGAAGTCAGGATACAACCGGAGCTCAGACGCCTTGCCGTTCGTCATGCAGCCGTCAACACACTCGGTGACAAATCAAATCGCTGAGCAGTTTGCTTGCTGTAACAATTAGTAACTGTTGTTGCTGTGGGCCTATTTCACACGGGTGTGTATAGAATTATTGGCAGTATTCATTATTAACCTCTAAAAGTCTAAGCCTTTGAGGGGGGTGCATACCTCCCTCAACTTCCATTAATTTGTACCTTCAGACTAGTCCCTTTCTACATTGGGGTCATATTTGTTTGTAGGCCAAACCGTTGGGACGCTACTGAGGTTTTCATGAGAAGACCAATTGTCTCATGGTCTGACAAACACCGCTGTAGCTCGTTCCCCTTCCATTTAAAAAAAATAAATAACAGTTAGAGGGGGGGGGATTTGAGTTTTTAGGTTAAAAAAAGATTGTAAAATCACCAGGAATTCATGGCTGAATCTAATTGCCTACTCCTGCTGTAGCAGCTGCTAAACTACTGAATCTAGCTACCTACCCCTGCTGTAGCTGCTGCTAAACTACTGAATCTAGCTGCCTACCCCTGCTGTAGCAGCTGCTTAACTACTGAATCTAGCTGCCTACCCCTGCTGTAGCAGCTGCTAAACTACTGAATCTAGCTGCCTACCCCTGCTGTAGCAGCTGCTAAACTACTGAATCTAGCTGCCTACCCCTGCTGTAGCAGCTGCTAAACTACTGAATCTAGCTGCCTACCCCTGCTGTAGCAGCTGCTAAACTACTGAATCTAGCTACCTACCCCTGCTGTAGCAGCTGCTAAACTACTTCTTCACCTCTGCCTTTTTCTATCTTGTCATTCCAGCCAGACAGAGTGAGTCATCCCAGACGCTAATCACCACAGAGAACCAGGTTAGGAAGTAATGACTCAGCAATACTATGAGCAAGTTTGCAAGCATGCGCTTAAAAAAATATAAAAGATTAAAGAACCAAACGGCACACTATTGGGATAGGTGAACAAAGACATGGCAGTCAGGTCAAGAAAAATCTATCAGGTCACACTAAGTGACATTCTGAAAAGCGTAGAAGGAAAAAGCAGATACAGATGCAATCCATTATCAATGCGTTATCATGTTACACATGATCATCTTGGTCTCGAGTTTTAGTCTTCAAATAGTCTTACGACAGTCAACCATTACAGAGCAAATTCTGGTCATATAGCTCCCTCTGGCGGTGACAGGTTAACCATAGAAACAATACAAAATCAAATCAAACCAAACCAGAGCCAGTGGAGGACGGCCCAAGTAGAAAAGGCAGATTGGAGCTCATGGACCACCCCTCCAGAGCATTTGACAATATCAGGAAACATAAAATGATATTTGAGACATATTGAATTTATTTATTGAAAAGGACTGAAATTCCAGTTTAACAACTGTACAGTGTAGCTACACAGTTCTAAGTGACTTTTTTTTTTTTTAAACCTTAAAACAGCAGAGAAATACAAAAGTTATTCAGTACTCATGAGCAAAACAAAATGGGGTCCAGCAGCAAAGGTTCCTACAGTAGAGAATACTTACAGTAAACACACCTGACTTGACAATATAATAACCCAGTCTGCATCTGAAATGGCACCCTATCCCCTATAGCAAATCATTGTTTTACCAGGGCCAGTAAGAGTCTGGTCAAAAGTAGTGCACTATATATGGAATAGGGTGCCATTTCAGACGCACACTCAATGTCCATATGGAGCTCAACATGTATGAGTGAAACACTGTTTTAATACTGTGTTTGTATAATAATAACGCAAACCAAATCGGAGGCAAATGCATAGGAAAACATGATTGATCGCAGTCGGACCTCCACTGTGCAGTGTTCGCTACGCAATTCATAGTCTCATCCTCAGCCTTCATGTGAGCGTTGGACTGAAATCAATGTGCTAAAAAAAAAAAAACATCTGAAATTCTGTTTTATTGTAGAACTCTTATCAGTGTTGAAATAACTGAATGTGTTATTATAAAACACTTATCCGACGTTTAAAATACCTGAAAAGGTTTTGCCGCTTAATTATCAACTGTTGCTACGTGCATGAACAGGTGACAAAGAGAGTAGTTGTACGACTTGCTCTAGACATAGACCATCTGCAGCTACAGTATATTTTCCCCCACTCAGGACTAGCCAGATCTCAGATCTGTTTGTGCTGTATAGCCTATGGTAGTTGTGGACTTGGCTATACAGCACAAACAGATACGAGACCAGGCTTACTCAACAGGGACTTAAGCCTGAAATGCGCTTGTATAAATGATGTGAAGATACTGTACAGGGTTTCCAGTGTGGTCCAAAAGACAGCAGAGCATACTGGCACATAGACCAGTGACATTTTTGTCCATGCATTATCTAACACATAACGTTACTGTACATACACACACACACAGGAGTATTTCAAGGGGGGCTTGTCACTGGCCTACTATACAGCTCCCTCCATTGTATTTCACAAGTTCTTTTTTGTCTTTCAAGAAATCAGGGTGGTCTTGACGTTTTGTGTGGGTGGGAGATTGTGGCATTGTTTCTGCGGTGGGGGTTGTGTTTTGGTCAGGTCACGTCTCAACCTTGGTCCTGGGAGAGTGGACAGTCTTCACCACCTTAGCGCTGCTCTTCACATCATGCTCGATGATCTCTGAGAGCGGGGTGTCTTTGGATCCGTGCTTCTTCTGGAAAACGCACAACAAAACACACCGAAATCAGTGCTGGGAGATGAATCAACTGACTAGAGGATCTGGTAATAAAATCTAGTATTGTACTTTAGACATGTAGCGCTGTCATTCAAAGGAAAGAAAGCGCTCCGCTATGCGCTTGCAAAGTATCATTTTTATTAATTTCTAAAATTCCTGCCTCACAGCCTTTGTCAGAGGTAGTACGTGTGGCACTGACCACAGCAAAAGGAGTCTGACTTACCTGAGAGGGGGTTGAGCTGGAACCTGGGATGTCTGCTGTTCGTGTCACAGGTAATGGGGGAACAAGATCTGTCCGGGCGCTGTGGAGTGGGTAGGGATGTGTTAGATCTTGGAAGACATAAACAGGATAAAACTTGAATCATATGATACAGTACATATTATTTACAAAGCGTACCGTCACTCCCACTATCGTGTCTAACGGTGCTGAACAATACAGGAAAGAACCATTGGCATCAAGTGTCGGCACAATGAATAAACTAGGGTCTAGCCCGAGGTTCAATATTGAGGCGCGTTGCAGCGCGCTAGACATTTTTAAAGGTCACTTCCAATTGGGCAGTCATTTGCAGCATTTACCGTGAATGCGATCTCCGCGAACGTCGGTAATTGCCTTTCAAAGGCGCATTGTAGGCAGCCCTCTATAACACGCTTCGGATTGAATCCCACCCGAGATACATTTCTAGTGAGACTCTGCACAGTGAAAAACCATACGATCTGGCCTGAGACCAGTTTAGACTCACTTGACCTCAGAGAGCACGGATCTCTCCCCTTCGGAGCACTGGGAGCGCCGGTACTGACGGAAGCTCCGGGGAGAATGAGAGTGCCGGATTTTTATTGGGTCTCCTTGGGTTCTGGAAGGAAGGGATGAACATAAAATCATTCCCTTCATCTCATGTGTAGGACAGTAGGCCTACCTCTTATTCAGCCTAAGGGATATAAGGCCTCTCTCTATACTGAATCCATCAACTTCAGAGGCGGTGAGATAGTGGTCTATCTGGAGCACAATGTATCTCTACAGGGTGGACGACTATGAAATAACGATTCAATAATTCACACGAGCCGAGCTTTGAATCTCTTATTTTCTTATCGAAGTGCAGATCAAGAAACCTTACCCCCAACGTATTGACTCAGCATTATAAATTCATAGCTATCTGTGATTGTCCTTTAGACCATTTTTCATCCTTATCTATCTAATCTAATGAGGAAGGGAAGAGCAGTTACTCACTCCACTTTCTTGTAGGGGATCTCCTTCAGCTGATCCTCTGTGAGGTCTGGAGCCGGGTCCACCAGCTCCTTCCTATAGGGATAAGACCACCAGGACATGTTATTATCTCTCTTCCCATAACCCTAGAGACAATGCTGTTTCAACAACCTTTGAAGGCTGTGCAAGTACACCTTTTTCAATAGTATACACTTTATAAATAGTTCATGAATGCTTAGTCAAGTTATTACAGTGTCACACATTTCACTTTCCATAACACATGATCAAAGGCCAATTTCTAAAAGACCACTGTTGAACCTCATAACTGGAGTCATGGGACTTACTGGATGTGTTTCCACAGTTGTTCCTTAGCCTGCACGTCTGGACTCCGCCTGGAAGACGTCACAGAATTACAGGGGTTAATAGTTGAAGGGTTATTTATAAGAGGGACCATCTGACAGGGAGGTTGTATTGAAATGAATGAACATTATTCTCTGTGTCTTGGAATTGAGGTGGTACCCAATAATGTTGTATCTAAGAGCTTAAATCATTTCCCCAGGTCGGGTCTGAGGTGGGGGTCTCTGGAGCAGGGAGGACAGGGAAGGAGGGTTTGTGTGCTTTAAGAAAAAAATATATATTTTGCATTTATTTAACTAGGCAAGTCAGTTAAGAACAAATTCTTATTTTCAATGACGGCCTAGGAACAGTGCCTTGTTCAGGGGCAGAACGACAGACTTTTACCTTGTCAGCTCAGGGATTCGATCTTGCAACCTTTCGGTTACTAGTCCAGCGCTCTAACCACTAGGCTACCCTGCCGCCGTGTGTGTGTGTGTGTGTGTGTGTGTGTGTGTGTGTGTGTGTGTGTGTGTGTGTGTGTGTGTGTGTGTGTGTGTGTGTGTGTGTGTGTGTGTGTGTGTGTGTGTGTGTGTGTGTGTGTGTGTGTGTGTGTGTGTGTGTGTGTGTGTGTGTGTGTGTGTGTGTGTGTGTGTGTGTGTGTGTGTGTGTGTGTGTGTGTGTGTGTGTGTGTGTGCGTGTGTGTGTGTGTGTGTGTGTGTGTGTGTGTGTGTGTGTGTGTGTGTGTGTGTGTGTGTGTGTGTGTGTGTGTGTGGTGTAGTCTGCGTAAGTTACGATCGAGAGCGGTGTCGTGAGCGGCGGTGGCTTGGGTCGTTCTGAGACCTCTCCTTCTGACGGCGGAGCACAGCTTCCCACTGAGGACCAGAGTCCACCATCTCATTCTCTTGACGAGACCTGGAAGATAAATTATAATACAATCATAATCAATACCAGTTATATGAGTTATTATACAGTAGAACCATGTTACACTGAAAATACAAAACAAGCATATCTACACGATAGACCTGAAGATGCACTAAAACCTCATCCCATCTGCACAGACAAACACAGAGATGACAGTACGGTTGCAACTTGCAACTACTATGACACATGATACATCTAACACTACCTCAGGGACCTCACCAACCGATACATTACATACATCACCATTTTCACAACAGGTTTCCGTGAAATATACTCTTTCATTTTCTTCCTAGTTCGTTTTGCTGTGTCATGCGCTGAGATATTTATACGGTCTGTAGTGTGTGGTATGATCCGGCTAGGGGAACATTGTGGGCCTACAATATGATATAGCTGTTCAATAAGATCTGGTATCATTCAGACAACAATAGCAGCCTGATAATATGCTTTCTCTCTTCAATTTACAATGTCCACTACAGACACTGGCTTAGGAAAATAGTTGTCTTGGGAGCAATTCCACCATGTACAACATATGAGGGTGAAGTAGTAGTAGTTTACTATAGAGCTTTGCATATGTAATGTCTACTTGTAGGAAGCACAGTGACATCACTCACCGGTTCCTCTTTTTACGATGATCCCGGGTGGAGTTCTCAGACTCGCTGCCACTACTGGTGTTGCCACGGGAACGTGACCTGCAGGTGGGAGGCATTGAATAAAACGGGGTTAAAAGGTTTATGAGGAGAAAGAGAATGAGATGGAATGTTGTTTGTGTATGACCTTTCAGGGAGAGAGGACAAAAGTGCGTGGGAGAGGGGATGAGTGAGAGGGTTAACGCTTACTTTTACAGAAATGACTCTAGGACTAATGTAACTACTGAAAGACAGAACCACACAATGAGTAAACTGTAATCTGTGTACAACTGTGATGGTGGACAAAAAAATACAGCACATCAACGACCATGTGGGCTGGTCACTGGCTTTCCACTCGTCTGACTCATCAAGTCAATGTGTATGTAAAGATGTGTAGTTGAAAACAGGACAGAGGTTGAGAATTTTAAGAATTTACTATTTAGTTCTGTAAGTTAACTATACCTTCTCCTCTGCTGTTTGTTCTGCTGCTGGGGATCTGTTGGATCACTGGCCTGGCCTTTCCTGAGGGACCAGATCACAGAAGTGTCACTATCATGTTTACTGTTATATTATTTTCACTGTGTCACTGTCATGTTTTTACTATAAAACATCAGAGGAATGTCACTGTCATGTTACAAATCTTATTAAAACGGAGGTTTATGAGTTTAAAATGTTTTAACAATCATAAACATTCAGAGAGCATCTATCCAGCCATGCTTTATGCTAATCATCAGTATCTGTTTTATTCAAAGAGACTACTCCATCGCACCCTCGGGGCAATCTGATTCACTGTTTCTACCCAGAAACTCTGCATCTCTGCCGCACAACAGACAGACCAGACTAACCTTTACGAATCATCATATTACATTTTATTTGATTACTACAATGGCCTAGTACAAACATACTACTATGCCCTTTCAGTAGCTTCAATACAGTATTGTCACATTTACAAGGCAATTTAAACAATGTCTTCACAATCTTTTTTTTGTAGTTAACTGCTTGTATAGGAACAATTTAACAGCTATTACAAGGTTAAAATGTTACGTTGTACACACAATATTGTGCGGAACGCAATCGGACAGTTCCACATGACACCACTAGAAGGCAACATTATCCCATAGATATAGCAAAGATTTTTATAACTAACCCAAGACAGACTGTTTCCAATGGGAACAAATGAGTCATAGTGGGCAGAGCCAAGCACAAGCTAGCGAGATCCTATTGGCGCGTGCTAGCAAATATTTGCATGTTTCGGTTCGGGAACACCAACTCTGTGCACTGCACGTGTGCAATACCTAAATTCGCCTTTGCACTCCTTCTAAACAACACAATTTTTTCAAACTTTACCCTATAGTTTTAAGAAGAGAAAACTGTATTCAGATCAAATGTTTCATCAATGACAAAATTTGCAGAATGTCGGCCAAAATCAATCTTCTCCCACTGCCAGCCACTGGGCTTCCTCTCACTACCATATTTGGTAGTGAGTGGAAACACCAAATGGATGCTTCACATTTATACAGCCGGTGAAATATCTGTCTACATCTATGAATGTACTTTTCAACAGGGAAATGACTGAAGGAGCAACAGCAGCGGATGTATTCCTCCTGTCACTACCGGACGTTCACTTTCTACCTGCAACAGGCACACCTACCTGGACACACCTGGTAAGGCTATGGATAGCCCATATAACTGTCAGTTATTATGGTTGACAGGTGAAATGTTATTGGCTAGGGCCTCAAAGTCTAAAGTACTAAGCTAACATATGAAATTGTTTTATGATGGATCATTTAGCTATTTGATTTCGAATTTTAGGACCCCTTTAGGTATAAAAATATATACACTACCGTTCAAAAGTTCGGGGTCACTTAGAAATGTCCTTGTTTTTGAAAGAAAAGCATTTTTTTGTTGTCCATTAAAATAACAAAATTGATCAGAAATACAGTGTAGATATTGTTAATGTTGTAAATAACTATTGTAGCTGGAAACGGCATACTTTTTTTTTAATGGAGTATCTACACAGGCCTTCAGAGGCCCATTATCAGCAACCATCACTCCTGTGTTCCAATGGCACACTGTGTTAGCTAATCCAAGTTTTATAATTTTAAAACACTTTTGCAATTATGTTAGCACAAATGAAAACTGTTGTACTGATTAAAGAAGCAATACAACTGGCCTTCTTTAGACTAGTTGAGTATCTGGACCATCAGCATTTGTAGGTTTGATTACAGGCCTCAAAATGGCCAGAAACAAAGAACTTTCTTCTGAAACTCAACAGTCTATTCTTGTTCTGAGAAATGAAGGCTATTCCATGTGAGAAATTGCCAAGAAACTGAAAATCTCATACAACGCTGTGTACTACTCCCTTCACAGAACAGCGCAAACTGGCTCTAACCAGAATAGAAAGAGTGGGAGGCCCCGGTGCACAACTGAGCAAGAGGACAAGTACTTTAGAGTGTCTAGTTTGAGAAACAGACGCCTCACAAGTCCTAAACTGGCAGCTTCATTAAATAGTACCCGCAAAACATCAGTCTCAACGTCAACAGTGAAGAGGCAACTCCGGGATGCTGGCCTTTTAGGCAGAGTTGCAAAGAAAAAGCCATATCTCAGACTGGCCAATAAAAAGAAAAGATTAAGATGGGCAAAGAACACAGACACTGGACAGAGGAAGATTGGAAAAAAGTGTTATGGACAGACTAATCTAAGTTTGAGTTGTTCGGATCACAAAGAACATTCGTGAAATGCAGAAAAAATGAAAAGTTGCTGGAGGAGTGCTTGACACCATCTGTCAAGCATGGTGGAGGCAATGTGATGGTCTGGGGGTGCTTTGGTGGTGGTAAAGTGGGAGATTTGTACAGGGTAAAAGGGATCTTGAAGAAGGAAGGGTATCACTCCATTTTGCAACGCCATACCATACCCTGTGGACGGCGCTTAATTTGAGCCAATTTCCTCCTACAACAGGACAATGACCCAAAGCACAGCTCCAAACTATGCAAGTACTATTTAGGGAAGAAGCATTCAGCTGGTATTCTGTCTATAATGGAGTGGCCAGCACAGTCACCAGATCTCAACCCTATTGAGCTGTTGTGGGAGCAACTTGACCGTATGGTACGTAAGAAGTGCCCATCAAGCCAATCCAACTTGTGGGAGGTGCTTCAGGGAGCATGGGGTGTAATCTCTTCAGATTACCTCAACAAATTGACAACTAGAATGCCAAAGGTCTGCAAGGCTGTAATTGCTGAAAATGGAGGATTCTTTGACGAGAGCAAAGTTTGAAGGACAATTATTATTTAAATTAAAAATAATTATTTATAACCTTGTCAACGTCTTGACTGTTTCCTATGTTCATTTCATGTATGTTTTCATGGAAAACAAGGACTTTTCTAAGTGACCCCAAACTTTTGAACGGTAGTGTATATTAAAAAAATATTTTATAAAATATTGAATTTGGCATTTACATTAGCCCATAGAAACACATTGAATAGGGCCTCCCGAGTGGCGCAGTGGTCTAGCTGTGCCACTAGAGATTCTGGGTTAGAGTCCAGCCTCTGTCGCAGCCGGCCGCGACCGTGAGACTCATGGGGCGGCGCACAATTGGCCCAGCGTCGTCCGGGTTAGGGGAGGGTTTGGCCGGCAGGGATGTCCTTATCCCATCGCGCACTAGCGACTCCTGTGGTAACACCGTCGCATGGTGTACGGTGTTTCCTCCGACGCGTTGGTGCGGCTGGCTTCCGGGTTAAGTGGGCATTGTGTCAAGAAGCAGTGTAGCTTGGTTGGGTTGTGTTTCGGAGGACGCACGGCTCTCGACCTTCGCGTCTCCCGAGTCCGTACGGGAGTTGCAGCAATGAGACAAGACTGTAACTACCAATTGGATACCACGAAATTGAAAAATATATATAAAAAAAACATGTTTAAAAGTTAAACACCAAAAAAATAATAAAACCAAATGAACAAAATAAGAAAATATTAAAATATAAAATATTAAACAAATACGCATATTCGGAAATGGCAAAAAAAGACATAAGACACAAAAAAAGGAACATAAGGAATACAGTTTTGAAGGAAAAGTTTTCATTGGAAGACCGACTTTCACGATGTCTCATGGTTTGACAAACACCGCTGTAGCTTCCAAAGGCAGATGCGGAAGGACACCATAGGCGGATGCGGTGGATTGAGACGCAGCCCATGCAAAAAAATATATCTCTAGCTTAAACTGACAGATTTTTTAAGGGAATTTTAAAAATTAATGTTACTTAGATTGACGCACGGTTGCGTAAATAGGCACTTAAGGACCAACCTGCGTTGGTAGACCATCTGCTTGGCAGATGTTTTGGAGGTGTAACTGAAGTATGAGCTGACAAATAGGTGAGCGGCTGCTCTTGTGTCATACCATTCCCTTCCTTATTATCCCTACCATGTCAGAAGTTTAAAGTGGCGTTAGAAAGTGTAGGCTAATGCATGTCTTCATGTTAATTTATAGCCTATATCAGTCTAATCAAGGTGTAGACAATAGACCGCCGCCTATTCGAGTGTTTGAACTTGTAAACGCGGCTGCATGGGATTTGTCGGATTATAAATTCGGGTGGTTTCGTTGCATCCAATGGTTTACAGAAGGAACCGCTTGTGGATTTGACAGCTCTAACGCAGTTTCACCTCCAACACTGCCAAAACAACATAGTGAACATTTTACTGATATAATCTAGCCCTAGGTGAAGGGGACACACCTCTACCAGCACAGGGTACACCTGGACAATTTATGGACAGTTCATACCAGTGTCAGCTAAGGTATTGGGAGGAGAGGTGAGATAGGTTGACAGGTGAAAAGGACAAAGGTGAGGAGTACACACCTGCGTCTGTTCTGGGAAGGCTCGTTCTCGCTGCCTCCTGACGGGGTGCGTCCACGAGCCGTGGGGAATTTAGGCGACTTTGTTCGCTCGTTGGCCGTGTTGTACAGTCCACTGGGGAGAAAAACAAGGCAGCTAGCTGTCGATCCTACTGAACATACATTGAGCTGTATGATGAAACTAACTTGTTGCAAAAAAAAAATGACCGACACAGTATAGTCTTTAGCGTGAATGAAGACATCCTACCTATGCAAACAACAATAGCATTCTTGTCCACCTAGCCACAGATATGCCAGGATGATGATGACATAGCCTCAGAGGATAAAGCTAAATGCCGAGGCTAGCAGGTCGCAACACTGGCTGCTGCTAAGTGACCCCAGGCTTCACACACACACACCTTGTCTGCATTCATTAGCTTCAGATAAGGCCCCTCTAAGGCCCCTCCGACACACAGTTACGCAAGCATGCATGCTGGAACAAACACGTGCACACACGTGCACACACAGCCCTTACCAAGGGAGCACAAATCAATATGTAGATTCAATCATGTTGAAACCAGCTTATTGAAATACAAATGGCCCTAGATAATACTTCATTATAATAGCCTGGTCCCAGATCTGTTTGTGCCGTCTTGCCAACTCCTATGGTCATTATTTGGCCCATGACAATGACTATAGCGTTTGGCAAGACGGCATGAACCAATCTGGGACCAGGTTATACTGTGAACTGGAGGAGACACATATATATATATATATATAAACGAAAAATGTGTCTCGTCACTGGGCTCTCACAAACTGCTTCCAGTAGTGTATTTCATGAATCAGTTGGAGTGTGTACTATGTTAAGTCTCCTTCACTACTGAAGGGCTATGTTCTGTTCCTCCGTTGTTGTCAACGGAGGTGGTGTGTGTGTACATGCTTGATCCATTAAATATAAATAATGTACGTAACACACATAACACAGACAGTATTAGGGAGGATTAGTCTATAAGACAACAGTGTAATTGAAACATATTAGACTAGAACGATCCATCACAGAGCAGGGGCTCCAATCAGACAGTACTGTACCTTTGTGGGGTGTTCTCATCCCATGGTGCATTGGGCTTCCCTGGCTGTTCCTCTGGACCACCATTCTCCGCCTTGGTTACTTTGGCGCTAAAGATAAAAAAACAGGTAAACAAAGTATTTTGTCTGGGCTAAGCATTTTTATGAAGAACTGTCACTTTATACTGGAAAAGCATTCTCAATCCCCCCTCAACTTCTCTTTTCTCTTTCCATCTCTGTTTTATATCCTTTTCTCCATTTGGTCCAAACTTACTGCCTCTCTCGTTCGTACACTATTTTCTACATGTCTTGCCCATGTCTGATACCTCTTCACAGGCGACAGTGCTGTAATCTTAGCCGTTCCTTCTTTTTCTGAATTCTCCGTCTTTGTGTTTGACCGATTCCCATTGTTTAGTCCTATAAGGAAAAGAGATGTTCAGTAAGATTAAATAGTGAACCAATTTGCCTCTCTCTTTCCATTGTTTCAATACTAGAACAATATCCGTCCGTAACTACGTGTGGCATGGTAGCCTTCCTACGAAGGGCTCAGATTTATTGAATTATACACAGCTTTGTCTATTTTTGAGCCCTGCAGTTATAATTATAGAGAATTCAATCACTGAATGTGTCAGAGAGATTACTGTCCCACTGCACACAGTGAAAACAACAATGCTAAGTCAAGCACGTTATGCCAACATACTGTGCGTATGTCTGTGTGAACTGCTGAAGTGAATATAATATAATTAGCTAATTGAAGCCCTGTTGTTCCTGATGGGGGAACAGGAGGAGGAAGTGAATACTAAACTTACTGGGACTGAGACTCAACTAAGCTGCTTTACACCCGACATAAGAGGAACTGTCATTAGGAACCTGAGAGGTTCTACTTTGTGTCAGAAGAGGTGAAAGGTGGGGAAATGTTTTGTGGCTATG
Organism: Salmo salar; assembly: GCF_965601325.2. Lineage (NCBI taxonomy): Eukaryota > Metazoa > Chordata > Actinopteri > Salmoniformes > Salmonidae > Salmo > Salmo salar. Next base: position 138,954,979 of record NC_138291.1, on the reverse strand, counting down.
TATGATGTGTGGCATTAGTTACCATTGATATGTAACCCTTGTCGTAGTGACATTGTGCTTGTTAGGTGTTGTGTAGTGTGTCTGTAGATGTTGTGTATGCTTAAGGTATGCTGCATATCCAGCTGACCTGTGGTCTGTGGTGGTCTCTTGGGGTAGGTCTTGCTGCGGGTCCTGACCACCTGCAGGTCTGCCCGGGGCAGACTGATAGACGGATCCCTGCCCATCTGCATAGCTGTCTTACCACTGTAGGGAAAGAGAGAGAGACACACACACACACACACACACACACACACACACACACACCACACACACACACACACACACACACACACCCCCCCCCGAGTTGTTTAGTCATCTTGTCTTTTCATGGTTTTAGGGGAAGACGTTCCTGGTCTGTCAAGTTCTTATGTGAGACAGAGATGATCTGGTCTTGGCCTTTTCATATGTCAAACCCTTTTGTCAGGCACAGTGATACACAGTCTGATGCAACAACGAGGTGTTGAAGAGCAACATGAACATAGAAAACACAGCCAAGGTTGTGACTGAAGTGACCTTAAACCTAGCAGAGGTCAGTAGTAGATCATGTAATAAATATTGCAGAAAACTGCAACTGGTGAAGAAAACAATCACTGTTGTACAGAGTGGCAGTCTTCTCTGAGTAGATACAGGAAGTAGACAACCGAAGGAAGACAAAGGATAGATGGATGTTGTGTGATCTCTGAATTATTCAGGTCTTCCACTTGTCTGTGGTGTCACACACGCACACACAAACAGTCTCTCTGTCTGTTGAACACTGTATCCCCCTTTCGCTCCTCTACTAAAACAGTCTCCATTATTCATGAGGTTGTGGATTCTAGAATGAATACATGCTGGGAGAAGTTCTCTAGGATTTACCTACACCCCGCTTTGCCAACCAAAATGATGGGCAGAGAAAAATGCTATAATATTTCTATGTATAATGCATACCTTTGTGTGGAGTTCCATCTTACAGATTATAGAAATGCATTATATTCTATACAGTTTTTACAATACTTTTCATACATAGCTAACTACATTTGAAGGGAATAAAGAATAGAGGTTCTCTCACCTGTACCGATGTTTAGATCCCAGGGAACCAAATTTGGATAGTTTTCTTGTAAGTGTGTTGGAATCATTTTCTGGCATTCTAGAAAAAGCATTCAACAGCAATGGAGAGCAGGCCTGGATGAAGAATTTAAAAGTACTGTACTTCCACTAAAGTCTCATATGGTGTGCACATTTCTACAGTACATTATTCCACAGGTAATACATTTTTCTTTTTTTCTTTATGAATTCAGAATGTGACTAACCCATGTTAAAGAGGATTAAATGCTCAGGCTGAAAGGAAAATAAAAAAATTGCGTCTTTCACAAAGGTGACCGGCGATGCGTGTTTGAATTCTGAATTCACTTTGTACTTTTTATACATTTAAAGGAAGAGACGCGAACTCAATTGCTGACATATATATATATATATATAAAGAAGCAGTTCTCTTGTTCTGATCATTGCATTAATGACATAATGGCTGCTCAAACACCACTAAGAGCTTTCGGGCTTCATTAAAATTCAAAACTCTGAGTCAGAGAGAGTGAGTGTGTCTGGTACTAGTGGTACATTCCTCCATTAACGTATAGCTGTAAAGCAAAAGGCCATTATAAAAGCCTCTTGTAGTCTCTCACCCAGCCATGTGTTATTAACACAACCATCACCACTACAGCATTGAGCTAAGGCCTCCCTCAAAACCAACACCACTTTAATACACCACTACGGCCTCACTCACAGGGCTCCGTAACACTACAGATAACTCAAGTCACTGTTGAAAGACAATTAGATGGAAGGTTAGATGGAGAAAAAGTACTGAAGGTAGGTGGATGTAGTCAGTACACCCAACCAGAAGCTAAAATGAACCTATGTTTTTACCTCTTCTCATTGTTTTTCTCACTCTTTCTATAAGGGCTTGTATAATATATCCTCTCACATTAAAACTGCAGCAAATACCTGCCTATTTTCATCCGATGGCTTATGCCCACTTCTCCCACCTTCGTGTCATAGTCCCATCACAGCATAACACATTCTCTCCCATTCTCTCATCCAAACCTCCCAACCCCTCCACCCTTCTCTCCCCCAGAGGACTATACGCCCGGGGGGGGGGGGGGGGGGGGGGTGTATAACCTGTCAAGCCCCCTCCCCTCCTGTCTACCTGTCAGCTCCAGGTCTGTCTGTGCCACAGGGACCCAGCAGACTGCAGGGTTCACACGCGGATTAAACAGCATAAATCCAGAGCCTCACGCGCCTTGCTGCCTCTCCTGCTCTTTAGGGCACAGTCCGTGTAAGTCTGCTCTCATTAGGCCAACGCATGCACACGCACAAGGGACCGCACTGAGCTGCGCAGCCAGACAGAGGCCTTGTTCACTTTGATTAAGGACTGAGGGACTCTGGGATCTTCATGTTAAGAGGTATG